>NC_068575.1:13034652-13381652 GCF_025698545.1 Gossypium raimondii
TTCCATTACAGCTCTCTTCAATTACAGCTCTATTCCATTACAGCGAACCAAACGTGACCTTAGTTTCACATGCCAAGCCAAACTTCTATTGTGGTACTCAAGTAAGAAGCTATTATTGATTGTTGTTTTGCTTGGTTCTACATTTGTGAGCATTTTTTTTTTGTTCAATGCAAAAGAAATGAACTTTGGTGAACTATTTTCCTCTTTGCTGGGGCTGGCATATTAGCAAATACAATGCTAAAACATTTTGGCTTATTTTTACTGTCTTCCCTTTTACGGTAATTGCAGGATTTAAATACTGTAAATCAAAGCTTTGCGCATTTGCATAGTGTCTTTTTTTGGATTCCACACATGATTTCTATTGTTAAAATTTTAGGATCAAGGTCTGTAACACTCACATGCCCGACTTGATTGTTGGATATCAGTATTAAAATGTTACATTAGATGTCAAAGCAACAATAATCAAATTCAGTTCATTTAAAGCTTATGATCATTACACGTATCTTACATATCTCACACTACAGCAAAACAGGTTTTTAGCGGCGCTTTTTTATGCCTTTAGCGGTGTTTTTTAGCGCCGCTGAAAGTATTTGTAGCATTTTTGAAAGCACCGCAAAAAATGCCGCTGTTATCAATGCCGCAAATGTTTGCAGCGTTTTTAGAAATAAACGCCACTATAGATCATGACCTTTAGCGGTGCTTCTTCCAGAAACGCCGCTATAGATCAGGACCTTTAGGGGCGCTTTTACACAAACGCCATTATAGCTCAAGATCTGTAGCGGCACTTTTTTCCAAAAATGCCGCTATAGATCAAGACCTTTAGCGGTGCCTTTCCCACAAACGCCGCTATAGATCAAGACCTTTGGCTGTGCTTTTTCCACAAACGCCGCTATAGCTCAAGACCTTTATTGACGCTTTGTTTACAAACGCCGCTATAGCTCAAGACCTTTATTGACGCTTTGTTTACAAACGCTGCTATAGACCATGACCTTTAGCAACACTTTTTCCAAAAACGCCGCTATAGGCCAAGACCTTTGGCGGCGCTTTTCCCACAAACGCCGCGAAAGACCATGACTTTTAATGGTGTTTCTTTTGAAAATGCCACTAATTTTGGCAGATTTGTAAAAGAAAATTTTCCATATTTTCGGCCCTCCTGTAACAACAAATCGAAAGAAACCAAATCTAAACCAACTGAAAGCAATAAATCTATATAATATTTAAAATTAAATGAATAATATATAATATCAATATCAATAAATAAAATACAATTCATATTATTCTTACAAAAATGTTAAAAGTTAAAATGATAAAAATATTTACACGATAGTCTAAGACGGTGGATGTTGCGACTGTTGAAACATCTTCATCATATTTTAAAGCTGCTGTTGGAGTTCGCCGTACTTTCTGCTCTGCTCTGCTTCCCTCACTGTAGCCTCTGCTTCTCTCACTACTGCCTCTGCTTCCCTTGCTGCCGTATCTACTTTAAGTTGCAGCTGGAGTTCTTCATACTTCTTTTAAACCTCAGCTGCTACATCTGCTTTAACTTGTAGCTGGAGTTCTTCATATCTTCTTTGAACCTTAGCTTCTCTCGATACTGCCTCCGCTTTAAGTTGTGTAATTTGCTCAACTCTGGTCGCTTGCATCTGAGCAATCTGGTCTCTTAACCTCTGAACTTCAGCTTGAGCCTGACTCCCCGAAGGCATGTATTATTGCAAGCTGGATCCAAAATATTGGGTTGGGTTAACAAAATATCCTTGAAATCGAACCTGACCATACCTTTCAGGAACTAAAACTTCAGTAATAATCCGGTTATCAATGTCGTCAATATGAACAGAACTATTACTAGAAGCAATCGGTTCGTACTCTGCCTTTTTATCCTTTAGTTTTTCCTAACAAATATATCACATAGTTAGGAACGCAATATATATTAAAAAAACAAATGCAACATAACTTAACAATATTTGCATTACAAGCAATGAATTGAACCATTAGAAAATAAACACTATAAATAATTAAAACAAGTCAAATTGTATTAAGCAAACGTACCATAATTTCTGCAGCTTCAAGAGTAATAGGAGATCCATCTTTCTTCCTATGTGTAATGTCAAAAAGTTGAAGGCGTCCAACTTTTTGACAGGACGACAGTTCCTACAATATAGTAGTAAAAATATTATTTAATAGAAAGTCATAAATATTTGACAGTATTAAAAACTTCAAAATACCTCGGCCTCAACTACACAAGCAAAACTTTTTGACCCAGCTATGTGATTAATTTTTGTTTCTGCCTGCTGCTCTTTCCAACTCGTTCACGATCCTACGTTATGAAATTATTAATACGTAAATAGTAAATACTATAAACCAAAATAATTACAAGATTTTTGTAGTAACACATACCTCTCCTTTCTTCGAATTCCAAAATCTAACCGCCTCTTCTCATTGGTACCTCAGCATTCTCGGCGGGACATTTTGTAATTTCTCGTCAAGGGTTGTTTTTGTCTTATAATAATCTTTATTTAAAGTACTTTTATGGTCTCTCCATCTTTTTCCCAATGCCTTCTTTACATAAGAATCCAAGACCTCTAGAGCAAACCTCGCCTACAAAAAACACAAGTTAAGAAAGTAAATATAAATGAAACTTAAACCCAAGTATTATAACTGACATTAACGTTTTGTTACCTTAATATTATCGAGAGTTTGGTTTTTGTTACTATCGGGCATTTTATGCCATGACTCGTAGTTGATAGGTAACATATTTGCATTTCGTGCTAGAATGCCCAAGTATCATGCTAAAAGTCGAGCTTCTGATCCAATAGGCTGACCAAAACTATTACTACATACTTTGACACACTCGACTGGATCTAACTCGTTTAAATCCCTATGTAGAGTATGTCCTCGAACTCTGTGCGTCCCACCACTTTCAGCTGAAAAATGTTATATTATAATATAAGAATTTTAAAAATAAATAAACAATAAGTCAACACGCATGTAAATTAAATGTTAAATTACTTTGAATTTCTGTAGGTTCATCAGGTGTAATCGAAACATTCGAAGATCCAATAGCAGTCTGTTATTCACTATTTGTTTCTGCCGAGTTTGGAGTATTTTGTGCAATGCTTAGATGTCGCACTTTTCTTCTAGGTATTTTATCTGCAATACACATAAAATAGTTCAAAACTTAGTAACCAATTACAACAATAATAGCTCATATAAAATAGTTGAAATATATAATAAGACCAAGATTTATATTATGATATTACATATAATTAAACAATCGTAAAATCTTACATCATAATTCGTAAATATCTTCATTCGTATCCTGGCGGACCCATTGAAATTGTGTACTAGTACTAGGGATATTTTCGTTTCAGTTTTGTTCAGGAAAGGGCAAAGTTTGTGTTCTGTCATCGATGTTATCACTACTTCCACTGCCAATGTCAAACAAGTTTCTAGGGATGTTACAGAGTACAACGTACCAACCCTCATCAGTTGGATCTTTTGAGTAAAAAACTTGTTTGACTTGAGAAGAAAATACATACGACTCATCAATCAATTGTTGTCCTGTGTGAATCAATCAAGCGAAGTTCACCATTGTAAAATCAAATTGATCTTACTTAATTCCACGAGCAGTATTAACATCGGCCCAATCACCTCGAAATAAGACAACTTTCCATTTGCCGTAGTAATTCAACTCAATTATGTCAGTAAAAAGCCCGGAATATTCCACATTTCCCTTGACAGGTTTATTGTCCCTAGCACTAGCATAACTTGTAATTGAGGAATTAACAACTATTCCACAATTTTGCGTTATCCTCAATCTCTCGCGATATTTTGTATGAAATCTGAATTCGTTGATGAGGAACGCATTATATCTTTTAACCACTCGATTCAGACCTTGGGAAAGCCATTTAACTTCGTCGTTGACATTCTTCCCACTCCAAACCTATTGAATGGAAAGTAAACTGAGTAATTAAAAATGTTATGAGAAAACATTATTATTTGTCGATGAAAGCTCCAATTGCATATCGTTTGGCTAAACCATTCATGAAAAGATTATGTGAACAACTTATTGATATCTCGATGTTGTGTTCTTCGGGAGTGCGAATGAAATCTCAATATTTGTTTGTACTACTATGTTAAAAAAATTCACTTTGTTAGAAGATAAACAATTTTTATGTATTATGTATATTTACCGAATTTCTAGAACTTACTTCCGTAAAGGTATCATTGATTCATGGTAAAACAGAACATATCGATGTGCTTGTACCCACGATAAATCATTTAATTCTTCAATTTCAACTTTGTCGATTGGTTCTCCAAAACTTTGGAACAAATAAGTATCGGCAAAGTTATGATCCGTGAGTCTAGTATTTCTATTTGGTCTGTTCAACCTTGTTTCAACATTTTCCAAATATCTTGAACAGAAGGTCATACATTCCTCTACCAAGTAGCCTTCAGCAATCGATCCTTCTGGATAACGCTTGTTACGGCAGTAAGACTTTAATTTGGATAGGAACCTAAACACGATATGCAACATTATCAAAAGTTGTAACTAAAGGCATATAGGTGAATGAAGGAAAATTTTAAAAATAAATTAACATTTTTCTATGGGATACATCCATCAATAGAAAATGGGTCCGCCAAGAATTGCTTCATGCGGGAGATGGATTATCAAGTGAACTATAATAGTGAAGAAGGAAGGTGGGGAGATTTTCTCCAAGTTGCATAAAGTCAAAGTGACTCGATCCTGTACCTTCTGAAGTACTTGAACATCCAAAACTTTGCCACAAATGGCTTTCATTATATTGGATAGTTCAATTATACAAGACGTCACCTTCTTCGACATACAACATCGTAGAGCAACTAGCAGTAAATCTTGCATCAAGATGTGATAGTCATGTGATTTTAGAGAATATAGTCTTCGATCTTTAACACTAACACATCGAGATATATTTGATGCATACGCATCTGGAACCTTTATATCCTTCAACACCGTGCAGAACACTTCTTTCTCCGTCTTCGACATTGAAAAAATAGAAGGCGGCAACCAATATTTCCCATTCGGAAGTGGATTGGGATGAAGATCAAGCTGAATTCCCATGTGAACTAAATCAAGTCGACTCTGAAAATTGTCTTTTGATTTTTCGTCGACATTCAAAATTGTACCGACAATGTTCTCGCAAACATTTTTCTTAATGTGCATAACATCAAGATTGTGTCGTAAAAGGTGATGCTTCTAATAAGGCAACTCAAAAAAAATACTTCTTTTTTTCTACAAGTCCGCCTCATTAGGATCATCCTCTTCATCAGAGTCATCATCAGCTTCATCATTTGATCTTCTATTTCTTTGTGTGTTTGGCGGTTGGTTCATCTTCCCATAACTAAAATTCATATCTTCCAACATGAACAAGATTTCAGATCCACTGCTCTGCGAAGGAGCTTCTCTGAACTCTTCCGTACCGTCAAATATAGAACTCTAAAATCTAAATCTATGATTTTTCGGTAACCACCGACGATGCCCCATGTAAGACAACTTCTTCCCATTATATAACCATTGCAAACATGTTTGCGCAGCACAACAAGGACAAGCATAACGACCCTTGGTACTCCAACCGGATAAATTTGCATAAGCGGGGAAGCCATTAATGGTCCACATCAAAGCTGCACGTAAATTAAAGTTCTCCTTTATGACTGCATCAAATGTCTCAACACCAGCCCATAATTATTTTAACTCTTCAATAAGTGACTGTAAATAAATGTCGATATCATTCACGAGACCTTTCTCTCCAGGGATAATCATAGATAAGATAAGGGAAGATTGCTTCATGCAAATCCACGGAGGCAGATTGTAAGGAACAAGCACTATTGGCCAAGAACTGTACGCAGTGCTCATGATCTTGTAAGGATTAAATCCATCGGATGCTAGCCCAAGCCTCACACTCTTAGGATGCTTGCAAAGCTTGGAAATTTACTGTTAAATGATTTCCAAGCTAAAGAATCTACCGGATACCTTAGTAATCCATCATCGTTTCATCCAACATGGCACCACGTCATAGACTCCGCTGTCTTCGACGACATGAAAAGCCTTTGGAGCCTTGGCATTAGCGGAAAATACTGTAAAATCTTGACTGGCTTCTTCCTTAACTGTGCATCATTTTCATCGTCGTTCCCATCTTCTGTGTTTCTATTTATCCAACGGGATTGACAGCATACATGACAGCACTGTTCATTTTTCTGATCGCCTCAATACAACATGTAGTCATTCGGGCAACTATGAATTTTGTTGTACCCAAGACCTAAATCTTTTATCATTTTCTTCATATATTTGCATGACTAAGGGATTTTTGCAAACAGGAACATCTCTCTCAAAAACTCTAACAGCATTGTCAAAGAGCTTCTGGTCCACCCTCCCAAACATTTTAAATGAAAAAGACGAATACAGAAGGACATTTTTGAGAATTTTGATCCCTTATAAAGTTCTTCGTTCATGTCATTAAGTAGCGCGTAGAACTTCGCCGCTTCTCCATTCGGCTCTTCATGAGGTACACTTGTTCTCGATTCGGTAAAAGTATTTCCACCAACATTACAATCATCAGATTCCACAAAGTCGGCTGGGAACGACTACAAACCATGATTGTGCATATTAAATGCATCCCGCAACATACCTTCCATGTCATCCCCTCTATCAGATTGATGGTAAGCAGCAGCAGGATAAGATACATCCATCGTTGAAGAGGAAGTACTAGGTTGGCATTCTCCATGAAAAAACCATTTTTTATAACCCCGAACAAACCCATCAACAATTAGATGCTCATATACAACCTAACGATAATACCACTTTATGTTGACACACTTGTTACACGGGCAAAGAATCATGTTCTCTTGGCTTGCATGTTGAAATGAAAAATTGAGAAAAGTCTGTACTCCATTTCGATAACCGTTGCTTACCCTTGATAAATTCATCCAAGACCGGTCCATTTCTTAATTCTTGAAGTCTGATCTTGTCAATAAATTGCACGGGTTTAGGATTTATGAATAAGTATAATTAAGCTATGTAAGTTATGTATTATGTAAGCTATGTAAGTTGTGTATTATGTAATCTATGTATTATGTAAGTTATGTATTATGTATGTTATGTATGTTATGTAGAATGTAAGCTATGTAAGTTATGTAAGTTCAGATAATGTATCTAAGTTATGTAAGTTGTAAGTTATGTAAGTTATGTAAGTTATATAAGTTATGTATTATGTAAGTTATGTATAATATTAAATAAGTTATGTAAGTTGTGTATAATGTAAGTTATGTACGTAATGTATTATGTAAGTTCTATATAATATTAATTAAGTTATGTAAGTTGTGTATAATGTAAGTTATGAAAGTTATGTATTATGTGTTATTTAAGTTATGTAATAAGTTGTGTATCATGTAAGTTATGTAAGTTATGTAGGCTATGTATTATGTAAGTTATTATGTTATTATGTAAGTTATGCAAGTTTATATATAAGTTATGTAAGTTATTATGTAAGTTATGCATTATGTAATTAGTTTATATAAAATTTTATTAAAATAGCATAAAATAAATAGAAGATATGTAAGAAGGAAAACATAAATATGTATGTATTATATTTAAATTATGTAATTTATGAAATTTGAATCGTAAATTATGTAAGTTATGTAAATTTGAACTTTAAAATAAATAAAAATATTGAAGAGGTTTTCGTGATTAAAATTAAATAAAATATATAACATATAACTTTAAATATATGAAATTAGGTGCTGTAATTAAAAATAAAAGAGAAATAAACAATATATTTTTCGTGATTAAAATAGCATAAAATAAAGAAAAGGTAAATAATTAAGATGGAAAACCTACAAATAGTTATGTAAAGTTTGGTCCCATTTAACCAAATGTTAATATTATTTACACATTTAAAATCGAGATTTTGGAAATGAATTACTTGACAAATTTTTACTTGAGAAATGTTAATATTATTTACACATTTATAAGATTATGTAAATAAATTACTTATTATATTTGGGTCCTTAGAATCTTATGCAGTATTTGATGCTGTAATTAACAGCAATGGTGATGGTCGGACACGTGATAACGTTATATTTTAAATTGGTTTCGTAATTTTTAACTAACGTATAATCATTAACTCCCAATTTGTTAAATAAAAACAAATTATAATCGAAATCCCACTACAATTTATGAATTTGGTTTTATTTTATTCAACATTATATTTACTTAGTGTATGGCTTCTATATTGTCTTTGATTTATGAAGGACGTCGAATCTCAATATAAATAAAAATACATACCAAACTAGATGCCAGTTACAGCAGAAAACACAAGGCAGCAGATTAGTAGATGGTAAAATTTTAAATCATATAGCATTATTAAAAACTATCAAAATGAATATTTCAATGCTGTTAATAAAAAAATAAAAAAATAAACTTTGAAACTAAAATGAAATTACAGGAAAACATTTCGTTTAAATTTTAAATGTGATGGGAAAAAGAAACAAAAGCAAATACCTTTACGAAGGGGAAAACAAACATGTTAAATGAATATTAATGCAACCATTATAAGCAAAACCCTTTGAAGATTGTCTTTATAAAAATATTCGATTTCTGTAATTCTACAATATCTGGAAAATAGGAATGAAAAACAACCATTATCTATAGTCTGTACCAGGTATTAAAAAGGATAACGCACCTTGGCAAAGAACTGCAACCTGCACTGGAACAATATTGTTATTTGCCAACTAATGCTGATAACTTAAATGTTTCCACAAACCAAGACCCTGCAAGAAAACAAAGTAACATTCATAAACCCAGTACAGTAGATACCCACATAGACTGATAGCAAATATTTACATAAACCAGCTTGCAAATAGAAAACAAAATTAAATAACCTTAACCTCGACGACATAAGAACCAAATTATCACCCACGAACACTACCAATGTTATCACCCAAACAACACCCACGAACACCACCAAAATTAAATTACCCAACAACAACAGATTGGGAACAAAATCAAGAAAAGAACAAAATAATTGAAACCCAATTTCCGCATACTCCACACGAACAAGAAAGAAGAAAACAATAGAATAGGAGAATGAAAATTAGTGCAATGTCGGAACAAATTTTAACAAGCAGAATAGGATAAAGAAAATGCCAAAACCTAAATCTAACAAAAAATTCAATTTTGCAAATGGCGAAACTGGCTGTCAAATGATTTTTGCAAAGGGAGGACGCGGGCGACAGAGGAAGCGTCTAACAGAGGAAGCCGAAGTGGAGACGACTGCAACGGCACCGGCGTTGGACACCTCAGTTCGAAATTTGGGGAAATGATATCGGGGAAATTGGGGATTTGAAATCAGGGAAATTGGGAGAATATGAAATGGGAAATTAGGGAAATCAATTTGGGGAAATCTGAGTTGGGGGAACTAAGGAAAATCGGGGCTAAGTAAACTACCACGTTTAGAGTGATTTTACTTAAACTCTACGGCGTTTATCAAAAGCGCCACTAACGCTGCTAAATTCACAGCTATAAACGACAGCGTTTAGAAAACAATTAAAACATAATTGCAGCGTTTATAGAGCAAACGCCACTAAAACATGCCTTTTGCTGCGTTTAAGTAAAAACGCCACTAAGAAACGCAGATAAAATGGCACCTTTAAGCATTATTTTAATTTATTTTTGCAGCGTTTTGGGCGAAAATGCCACTATTGCTCAACATTAAAATTATTTTAAAATTATTTAAAACAATTGTATTTTAAATTTTTTTCATCTTTAACATTTATTTTCCTATGTTTTTAGCTAAACCCTAAATAATAAACCCTCAAATATAAAATTTAAACCCTAAACCATAAGCCCCTAACCCTTACACCCTAATCCCCTAACCACTAACCCCTAAATCGTAAACCCTAAACTCTTAAAACTATATCCTAAACCTTAATCTTTAAACCGTAAATGTACACCCTAAATCGTAAACACTATATAAGAAGATCCAAT
Organism: Gossypium raimondii; assembly: GCF_025698545.1. NCBI lineage: Eukaryota > Viridiplantae > Streptophyta > Magnoliopsida > Malvales > Malvaceae > Gossypium > Gossypium raimondii. The sequence goes on from NC_068575.1 coordinate 13,044,671, forward strand.
AACCCCTAGACCCTAAGCCCATAACTTTAAACTTTTATACCCTATACCTTAAACCCTAAACCCTTAAACCCGTAACCTTAAGCCACTAACCCCTGACCCTAAGCCTATAACCCCTAAACCTTAAGCCCTCACCCCTAAACACTCAACATGTAAATTGAAAACGTACACCATAAACACTAAACCATAAACCTACACCATAAACCGTAAACACTAAAGTAAATTGAAAATGAATCTTATTGCTTACCTAAAAACTAACATAAATTGATTTTTTATTATTTTATCAATAACCCTAACCCTTAAACCATAATAGCCTAACCTGTTAAACCATGAATAATAACTAAGACCTTAACTATAAAATAATTAACTCCAAACCACAAGCTGTAAATTAAACCGTAAACCCTAAATTCAAAACACTAATCAAAATATAATAAACATTATATCGTAAACCTTAAACCCTAAAATAAAATATTTTTATTTGTGACATTTTTTCAAAAAGCACCACTAATTCTAGACCTACAGTGGCGTTTATTTCAAAGAGCCACTAATGACACTGAAGTTCAACCCCAAACGATGCCGTTCAGCCAAGCTTATTTGCGGCGTTTGGAAAAAAACGCCGCTATATGTGGAGAATTAGCGCCACTAAAACCACTAAAGCTCAACAAAGAACGACGGCGTTCTGGTTTTCTTTTGAGGCGCTTTTCAAAAAACGCCGTTAAAGATCGATCATTAGTGGCGTTTTTTGATAAACGCTGCAAATGCTAGATTTTTACTGGTGTTTCCATATAAACGCCGCTAGTGCCACTAAAGGTCAAAGCTAAACGACAGCATTCTGCTTAATTATTTGTGGAGCATTAGTGGCGTTTTTATGGTAGCGTCGCTAATGTACCGAGCTTTAGCGGCGTTTTTCTATAAGCGTCACAAATGCTAGATCTTTACCGGCGTTTTCATATAAACGCCGCTAGTGCCATTAATATTATCAAAGTTAAATGATATCATTCTGCTTAATTATTTACAGAGCATTAGTGGCATTTCCAGATAAACACCGCTAGTGCCACTACAGGTCAAAGTTAAACGACAGCGTTCTGCTTAATTATTTGCGGAGCATTAGTGGCGTTTTTTGGTATGCGCCGCAAATGCTAGATCATTACTGGCGTTTTTAGATAAACGCTGCTAGTGCCACTACAGGTCAAAGTTAAACGACGGCGTTCTACTTAATTTTTTGTTGAGCATTAGTGGCGTTTTTTGATAATCGCCACAAATGCTTGATCTTTGGCGGCATTTCTTGATAAACGCCGCTAGTGTCACTACAGGTCAAAGTTAAACGACGGCGTTCTGCTTAATTATTTGAGGAGCATTAGTGGCGTTTTTTGATAAGTGCCGCAAATGCTAGATCTTTACCGGCGTTTCCAGATAAATGCCGCTAGTGCCACTACAGGTCAAAGTTAAACGAAGGCGTTCTACTTAATTGTTTGCGGCGCTTTTTGCAAAGCGCCACTAATGACAGGTCTATAGTGGCATTTTTATAAATGCTGCTAATGTTTGATCTTTAGCGGTGTTTTTTAGGTTGCGTCGCTAATGCTCCATATTTAGCGGCGTCTTTTATTCAAACGCCGCGAAAATCGCCGCTAAAAGTCAATATTGGTGTAGTGTCAAATTCATTTTTGAATTTTTATACAAGCTTATTGCAGTTCTCTAAATGTTCTACGGTTGAATAGGGACTAAAATATAAATTTTTTAAAAATTTCAGATCGACATCGCAATATTAAAGGTTTCACATGGCCACGTCACATTCTGACTTGAACTCGTCGTCACAACGTCGACTCTGTTTCCATCCTTCAGGCTCTTATTACCTTTAGTCATACTTATATATCCTAATCTAGTCAATTCAATCATTATGCCATTCATATTATCCCATTTTTAATCTCAATATCATATATTGTACATTTATAAATTTTCCAAAATGGTTAAAATTTTACAAGTGCGTCCATTAGATGTCTCACACTCACAACTTGATTTTCCTTTTTATACATACCATTACTATTACCAAAATGTATCAATCAATTTATTTCTATGAAGTACCTTAATTTATCAACTGAAAACTCATTAATACTTCATACAATATTTACTCAATTAATGCCTTAACAATTCATTTAAACTTTATATATATATATATATATATATAAATAATTCCATCATTTTAATAACTTCTTAATATTACAACTCTTCTATTCTTTTCCTCCTCCTCTCCGCTCCACATCCTCTAAGTACATGTATATATATGTATATATATGAACCTTTGATTTTGAGTATAATTTGTTTATATGTAACATTAATTATGATTTCATTAACTCCATATTTTTGGTAAGGATGTCCACTTGGGTAGCAGATAATTAAATTATTTATATCTTGACCTAAAAATTCAAAATTTGGTTTCACTTGTTACTTTTGAAACTAGACTCAATGAAATTTTTACCAAAAATTTCATAATTTCCAATAAGCTAATTAATACAATATATATTTTTTAAAATTTCCCTTGTTCTATCGCTAGGTAGCTTTGACCCTTCTTCACTAAAAAATAGTTATCTTTCAATACAATATAAATATAATATTTCCATTTGTTTCCTTAAAAATAGACTCACCAATATTTTAATCATATAAATTTCATCTCAACATTTTTGTACAATTTGTAATAATTTTTCAAAGTTAGAGTAGGAAAACTCAAATCATTCAAACATTGTTTCACAAAATTCATATATCTCATAATCTACAATTCTATTATTTACACAATTTTTTACGCTAAACTAGACTTAATAGACTTTAATTTCGTATTTAATTCAACCTATAAATTAATCGATACAATTTTTGATGAATTTTGAAAGTTAATTTGTTGTTGTTGTCGACATCTGTTTAAGTGAAAAATTTTGCTCTTCCATGGTTTCATTATTTAAGTTCTTACACTACAACAAAACAGGCTTTTAGCGGCGCTTTTTTAGGCCTTTAGCGGTGCTTTTTAGCGCTGCTAAAGGTATTTGCGGCGCATCTCAAAGCGCCGGAAAAAACGCCGCTAAATCCCGCGTCGCTAACTTTAACGGCGTTTCTAGGAAAAAACGCCGCTAAAGGCCAAGACCTTTAGCGGCGCTTCCAACACAAACGCCGTTAAAGACCAAGACCTTTAGTGGCGCTTTCCACACAAACGCCGCTAAAGACCAAGACCTTTAGCGGCGCTTCCCACACAAACGCCGCTAAAGACCAAGACTTTTAGCGACGCTTCCCACACAAACGCCGCTAAAGACCAAGACCTTGAGCAGCGCTTCCCACACAAACGTCGCTAAAGACAATGACCTTTTTAGCGGCGCTTACACGACAAACACCGCTAAAGATCAAGACCTTTAGTGGCGCTTTTCTCACAAACGCCGTAAAAGACTAAGACCTTTTAGCGATGCTTTTTCCACAAACGCCGCTAATTTTGGCAGATTTGTAAGAGAAATTTTTTTATATTTTTAGCCCTCCTGTAAAAACAAATCAGAAGAAACCAAATCGAAACCAACCAAAAGCAATAAATATATATAATATTTACAATTAAACGAATAATATATAATAAATATCAATAAATAAAATAAAAATCATATTATTCTTACAAAAATGTTAAATTTTAAAATGATAATTAAAATTCAAAATTGAAACATATTTACACGATAGTTTAAGATTTATTTGTTGCAAAATTGCTATGATCATTAAACATATTCATCATATTCTGAAGCTGCAACTGGAGTTCATCGAACTTTCTATGCTGCTCTGCTTCTTTCGCTACCGCATCTACTTTAAGCTACAGCTGGAGTTCTTCATACTTTCGTTGAACCTCAGCTTCTCTCACTGCTGCCTCCGCTTTAAGTTGTGTAATTTGCTCAACTGTTGTCGCTTGCATCTGAGCCATCTGGTCTCTTAACCTCTCAACCTCAGCTTTAGCCTGACTTCCCGAAGGCATGTATTGTTGCGAGCTGGATCCGAAATATTGGGATGGCTAAGAAAAGATCCTTGAAATCGAACCCGACCGTACCTTTCAGGACCCAAAACATCAATGATAATTCGGTTACCAATGTCATCAATATGAACAGAACTATCACTGGAAGCCATCGCTTCGTACTCCACTTTTTTATCCTTTAGTTTTTCCTAATAAATAAATCACATAGTTAGGAATGATATATATATTAAAAAAATAAATGTAGCCTAACTTAACAATATTTGCATTTCAATAAATGACATAAACCATTAGAAAATAAACACTATAAATAATTAAAACGAGTCAAATTGTATTAAGCAAACGTACCATAATTTCTGCAGCTTCAGGAGTCATAGGGTTTCCATCTTTCTTCCTATGTGTAATGTCAAAAAGTTGAAGGCTTCCAAATTTTTGACCGGACGACAGTTCCTACAATACAGTAGTAAAAATATTATTTGTTGGAAAGTAATAAATATATGACAGATTTACAAAATTAATACTACCTGGGCTTAAGCTACACAAGCAAAACTTTTCGACCCAGCTGTGTGAGTGAATTTCTCCTTCTGCCTACTACTTTTTCCAATGCGTTCATGATCCTACGTTATGGAATTATTAGTTCGTTAATTAGTAAGTACTATAAACCAAACTAATTACAAGATTTTTGTAGTAACACATACCTCTCCTTTCTTTGAAGTCCAAAATCTAACGACCTCTTCCCACTGGTACCTCAGCATTCTGGGCGGGACATTTTGTAATTTCTCGTCCAGTGTTGTTTTTGTCTTAAAATAGTCTTTCTCTAAAGTGCTCTTATGGTCTCTCCATCTTTTTCTCAATGCCTTCTTTACATAAGCATCGAAGACCTCTAGAGCAAATCTCGCCTAAAAAAACACGTGTTAAGAAAGTAAATATAAATGAAACTTAAACCCAAGTATTATAAATGACATTAATTTTTTGTTACCTTAATGTTATCGAGAGCTTGGTTCTTGTTACTATTAGGCATTGCTCGCCATGACTCATAGTTAATTGGCAACAAATTTGCATTCCGCGCAAGAATGCCCAAGTATCCTGCTAAAAGGCAAGCTTCTGATCCAACAGGTTGACCAAAGCTATTACTACAGACTTTGACACGCTCGACTGGATCTAGCTCGTATAAATCCCTAAGTAGCGTACGTCATCGAACTCTCCGCGTCCCACCACTTTCAGCTGAAAAATATTATATAAAAATATAAGAATTTTTAAAAAAATAAATAATATGTCAACACGCATGTAAATTAAATGTTAAATTACTTTGAACTTGTGTAGGTTCCTCGTGTAACCTAACATTCAAGATCCGATAGCAGTCTGTTGTCCAGTGTTGTTTGTTTCCGCCGAGTTTGGAGTAGCTTGAACAATGCCTAGCTCTCGCACTTTTCTTCTAGTCATTTTATCTGCAATACAAATAAAATAGTTGAAAACTTAGTATACAATTACAACAATAATAGCACATATAAAATAGTTGGAATATATAATAATAGCAATATTTATATTATTATATTACATATAAAAAAATAATTGTAAAAGCTTCCTACATTATAAGTCGTAAATATTTTCATCCCTATCCTGGCGGACCCATTGAAATTGTGTACTAGTACTAGGAATGTTTTCGTTTAAGTTCTGTTCTGGAAAGGGCAAAGTTTGTGTTCTGTCGTCAATGCCATCTCTACTTCCACTGCCCATGTCAAACAAGTCTCTAGGGATGTTACGGAGTACAACGTACCAACCCTCATCAGTTGGATCTTTTGAGTAAAAAACTTGTTTGACTTGAGAAGAAAATACATACGGCTCATCAACCAATTGTTGTCCTCCGTGAATCAATCGAGCGAAGTTCACCATTGTGAAACCAAATTAATCTTGCTTGATTCCATGAGTAGTATTAACATCGGACCAATCACCTCGAAATAAGACAACTTTCCATTTGCCGTAGTAATCCAACTCAATTATGTCAGTAAGAAGTCCAAAATATTCCACATTTCCCTCGACAGGATTATTGTCTCTAGAACTAGCATAACTTGTAATTGAGGAATTAACAACTATTCCACAATTTTGCGTTCTCCTCAATCTCTCGCGATATTTTGTATGAAACCTGAATCCCTTGATGAGGAACGCACTATATCTTTTAACCACCCGATTTGGACCTTGGGAAAGACATTTAACTTCGTCAGTGGCGTTCTTCCCACTCCAAACCTATTGAGTGGAAAGTAAACTGAGTAATTAAAAATGTTATGAGAAAACATTATGAATTGTCGATGAAAGTTCCAATTGCATACGTTTGGATTAACCATTCATGGAAAGATTCTGTGAACAACTTATTGATATCTTGATGTTGTGTTCTTCTGGAGCGCGAACGAGATCTTAATATTTGTTTGTACTCACTAAGTTAAAAATATGTTCTGTTTGTTAGAAGATAAACAATATTTGATTGATGAATATTTATCAAATTTGTAGAACTTACTTGCGTAAAGGTTCCATAGCTTCGTGGTGAAACAGAACATATCAATGTGCTTGTACCCACGATAAATCATCTAATTCTACAATTTCAACTTTACCGATTGCTTCTCCAAAACTTTGGAACAAATAAGCATCGGCGAAGTTATGATCCGTGAGTCCAGCATTTCTAATTGGTCTGTTCAACCTTGTTTCAACATCTTCCAAATATCTTGAACATAAGGTCATACATTCCTCTGCCAAGTAGCTTTCAGCAATCGATCCCTCTGGATAACGCTTGTTGCGATAGTAAGACTTTAATTTGGATAGGAACCTAAACACAATATACAACAATATCAAAAGTTGTAACTAAAGGCATATAGTTGAATGAATGAAAATTTTAAAAATTTTAATTAACACCTTTCTATGGGATACATCCATCGATAGAAAATGGGTCCGCCAAGAATTGCTTCATGCGGAAGATGGATTATCAAGTGAACCATAATAGTGAAGAAGGAAGGTGGAAATATTTTCTCCAAGTTGCATAAAGTCAAAGCGGCTCAATCCTGTACCTTCTGAAGTTCTTGAACGTCAAAAAATTTGCCACAAATGGCTTTCATTATATTGGATAGTTCAATTATACAAGACGTCACCTTCTTTGACATACAACATCGTAGAGCAACTGGCAGTAAATCTTGCATCAAGATGTGATAGTCATGTGATTTTAGCGAATACAATCTTCGATCTTTTGCACTAACACATCGAGATATATTTGATGCATACTCATCTGGAACCTTTATATCCTTCAAGACCATGCAGAACACTTCTTTCTCTGTCTTCGACATTGAAAAAATAGAAGGCGGCAACTGATATTTTCCATTGAAAAGTGGAATAGGATGAAGATCAGGCCGAATTCCCATTTGGACTAAATCAAGTCGACTCTGAAGATTGTCTTTTGATTTTCCGTCGACATTCAAAACTGTACCTACAATGTTCTCGCAGACATTTTTCTCAATGTGCATAACATCAAGATTGTGTCGTAAAAGGTAATGCTCCCAATAAGGCAACTCAAAAAAATACTTCTTCTTTTCCACAAGTCTGCCTCATTAGGATCGTCCTCTTCATCAGAGTCACCATCAGCTTCATCATTTAATCTTCTATTTCTTTGCGTGTTTGGCGGTTGGTTCATCTTCCTATAAATGAAATTCATATCTTCCAACATGAACAAGATTTCAAAGCCACTGGTCTGCGAAGGAGCTTCTTTGAACTCTTCAGTACCGTCAAATACAGAACTCTGAAATCTAAATCTATGATTTTTCGGTAACCACCGACGATGCCCCATGTAAGAGAACTTCTTTCCATTGTACAATCATTGCGAACATGTTTGTGCAGCACAACAAGGACACGCATAACGACCCTTGGTACTCCAACCGGATAAATTGGCATAAGCGGGGAAGTCATTAATGGTCCACATCAAAGCTGCACGTAAATTAAAGTTCTCCTTCCTCAGCACATCATATGTCTTGACACCAGCCCATAATTGATTTAACTCTTCAATAAGTGGCTGTAAATAAATGTCGATATCATTCCCGGGCCCTTTCTCTCCAGGGATAATAATAGATAAGATAAGGGAAGATTGCTTCATGCAAATCCACGGAGGCATATTGTATGGAATAAGCACTACTGGCCAAGTACTGTAGCAGTACTCATGATCTTGAAAGGATTAAATCCATCAGATGATAGCCCAAGCCTCACACTCCTAGGATAGCTTGCAAAGCTTGGAAATTTATTGTCAAATGATTTCTAAGCTAAAGAATTTACCGGATGCCTTAATAATCCATCATCGATTTGTCCATCATGGTGTCACATCATAAACCCTGCTGTCTTCGACGACATGAAAAGCCTTTGAAGCCTTGGTATCAACGGAAAATACCGTAAAATCTTGGCTGGATTCTTTCTTGACTGTGCATCATTTTCATCATCGTTCCCATCTTCTGTATTTTTATGTATCCAACGGGATTCGCCGCATACGTGACAGCACTGTTGGTTATTCCGATCTCCCCAATATAATATGCAGTCATTCGGGCAACTATGGATTTTGTTGTACCTAAATTTTTTATCATTTTCTTCATATCTTTGCATGATTGAGGGATTTTTGCAAATGGAAACATTTCTCCCAAAAACTCTAACAGCATTGTTAATGAGTTTCTAGTCCACCCTCCCAAACATTTTAATTGAAAAAGACGAACACAGAAAGACATTTTTGAAAATTTCGATCCCTCGTACAATTCTTCGTTCATGTCATTAAGTAGCGCGTACAACTTCGCCGCTTCTCCATTCAGCTCTTCATGAGGTACACTTGTTCCCGGTTTGGTAAAAGTATTTCCACCAAGATTACTACCATCATATGCCACAAAGTTGGCTGGGAACGACTGCGAAAGATGATTGTGCATATTAAATGCATCCCACAACATACCTTCCATGTCATCCCCCACAATGGACTGATGGTAAGCATTACCAGGATAAGATACATCCATCGTTGAAGAGGAGGTACTAGGCGGGCATTCTCCATGAAAAAACCATTTTTTATAACCCCGAACAAACCCAACCACAATTAGATGCTCATATACAACTTCACGATAATGCCAGTTTGTGTTGACACAGTTGTTACATGGGCAAAGAATCATGTTCTCTTGGCTTGCATGTTGAAATGAAAAATTTAGAAAAGTCTATACTCCATTTCGATAACCGTTGCTTACCCTTGACAAATTCATCCAAGAACGGTCCATTTCTAAATTCTTGCAGTCTGCTTTTCACCAGAAATTACAAGGGTAAGTTGTTCAGTTATAAGTATATATGAGTTATGAAGGTTATGTATTATGTAAGTTGTGTATTATGTAAGTTATGTAAGTTAGATATTATGTAAGTTATGTATTATTTCTAAAATTATAAAAATTATTATTGAAAATATAGGTTTTATTATTTAAAAAATAACATTTACAATTATTTTTTAAATTAAAAATTTATTATCAATAAAATTTAAATATAGCTTATATACATAAATTAATATATGTATAATATTAAAATATAGTAATACATATGTAAGTTATCAATTTATGTCCCAAATTGATTACGTTTTTTCACGAATGATTATGTGATTTTTTAAAAATCTTCTCAAAATTTTTTAGAAAAATAGGTTATATATGTGAAAAATAAAATAAGGTTAAGCCAAAAAGAACGAGATCAACTGGCATATTAGAGGTTAAAATATAATATTACAAGCAATCTTTGCTTTTAAACTAATCTTCCACTGAATTAGGGATGGAAAGGTATATGTGTTACTGATTTGACAACAAAATAAACACTACTTTCTGCAGTATATGTTTGTTGATTTTGTTTGCAGAGAAAAGATAAAAGCAAATCTAATATAAAAGCATAAAAACCGTGGATTTTAAAGTTGCAGGCTTTTCTTTTTTATTTCTACAAGTTTAGCACTAAGGTCTTTTCATCATTTTTAAGCTTATTTATCTTCAAACTATAAATGACAAGATATCGTTTCATACTAGCATTTCTTTATTTTATAACTAATCATTGATTTTCAAAGTGTAATTACAATTATAAATCATATATATTACTATGAACAACAAGTAATTATATCTTAATATTTTTATGTATTTCAAAGATAGTGAAATTGTATTGTTTATGGAACCATATTAAATAATACTAGTATTAAATAATACTATTTGAATTGGCTAAAAGAACTATTAGCACATAAACAAAGTCCACTTGCTTAAAACCATTTGGGGATTTGCATAATACATGTCAAGACGGTGACTAAATGCAACGGCTATAGCAAGATTCTCGAATGAAGAAGATGATTAACTACCAAACCTTTTGTTTGCAATGAAAATTTTCCTTCGAAAATTTCGTTCTTTCAATCAAACTAAGGTGATAGATTAAAACAGAAGAATAAATATTTACCTCCCACGCAAAAAAGTAGACAAGTTCTGCAGCGAAATACGCAGCAAGCTAGCAGCAAAAAATTGACCTTTCACGCCAAAGAATAGCGTTATCCTTCCAACCCAGCAAGCTAAGCACAACAACGCAAACAACAATTATGAACGGTTAGAAACTACTGTAAACTACAAACAGGATATAAACAAATTATGAACAAAAATTTGCAACGAGAAATGTTATTAGATTTATATTATTTTATAAGCTATAGAGTAAGAATTATTTGATAAGCTATAGAGTGAGAATTATTATGCAACGAGAAATGTTATTAGAAATGCATTACTTGACAGCCTATGGGACCAAATACAGCAATTATTTGATAAGGTATATTCCAACGAAGTGTTCAAGAGAGCACTGCACAAGGTTTTTGTCAAGAGTTAGTTCAAATGTGCCAAATTTCTGGCATGGTGAATTTTCCTAACCTTTGTTTTCACTAACCAACTAATTTATCTATATAACAACTTCCAATGGATGCCGTTTGGTGCCTGAACCTTTGATCAATTTGGTCTTTTAAATGCAGGAATTCGATCGAGACCCCGTAATTCCTATCTATTCAGCTACACCAGATCAACTTAACAAGGCACTGAAATACGTATACCATGCTGATGCAAACAAGCTTGAAGGAAAATAACTTGAATTACTCATTGCCACTTTTCCAGACAACAATAGATCCTTATATGGTATGTCCCTTCTTGCAACTATATTAATTGTATGAACAAATTTTTTCATGATTAGCAGGATAACAATGTACAACAAGACGGAATATACTGCTTAGTTTGCTTTGATTTTTGTTTAAAAATAATATTTTTTTTCATGCGTATGACATGAGATATGGTACTTTTGGTTTCAGTAAGAGCAATTATGGGACCAAATATTATCATTTCCTATCATACAAACAGGAGAGTGAAAATGATGAAAAAAATTATGAACAGTTCCAAACTATTTGGAACTACAAACAGGAAATAAACAAATAATGAACTAAATTATGCAAAGGCTATAGATAAAATTCTAAGAACAAATTCCCGGTCTTTTCTGTCCCAAACAGGATACTGTAAAATTGTCTGAAACCCATCAACAATTTGCGCATTTAGTTAACATTATTAGGTGTAAAATAATGTATGTGAGGTTGTAACCTAAACCCTAAACCAGGTGCAAAACTATTTGAGCGCAGAAGAAAAAGAGGAAAACCTTACCGATCGTTTTACCCAAGCGACGGCAGAGGAGTTCGGTGGTACACGACTGTCACGGTCGACGGTCAACAAGCAACAACAAAAGGGTCAGTAAATCGCAATGTAGCAGTGATGGTTGGGGCACAGTAGACTAGGGTTCTAGATTTGGGGGATTTTTGGGGAAAATTTAGGGGGAATTTTTGGGGAGAAAAGTGATTTGTCGGCAAAGGGATGGGACTATTTGGGATGAAATACAGACACTATAAAACGACAGCGTCTTAGCAGAATGAACATTTGTGGAGTTTCTAATATAGCGCCACTAATTCCTTTAACGTGTCATGTAAAACGACAGTGTTTCTCTAAAATGGGCAGAAAATTTGCGGCGTTTTATTTGATAGCACCGCTAAAACCTACCTTCAGTGGCATTTTAGGCGTTGCGCCGCTAAAGTCGAAAAAAATTCCAAAACAAAAATTACATCGTTTTGCCCAAACTAATAATATTTTTCCGGCGTTTATGAATAAAACGCTGGTAAATCAAATTTTCGTGGCGTTTTATACAGAAACGCCACAATACATTAATTTATTTTATTGAAACGCCATCGTTTTCAGAAATTTTAAAACATTGTTTTTTTAATTAATATTTAAAAAAACAATATAAAATTAAAAATTGCGGCGTTTTCACCTGAGCGTCGCTAATATCGTTAATATGCCACACAAAATGTCAACGTTTTAATTATAGACTACAGAGCAACTTTGCGGCGTTTTCTTTCTAGCGCCGCTAATTCCCAGATTTAGTGGTGTTTTCACCGTTACGCCGCGAAGGCAGTTAAATTCCCAACCAAAAACTACACCGTTTTCTCCAAATTATTAAAAACGTTTGCGGCGTTTTTGCTGAAAACGCCGCTAAATCTCACATATTTTATTTATTTATTTATTTCTTCTATGTTTCATTAAAATTTTAATTAAATAATTATTAAAATTTGTAATATTTAAAAGTTTTGATAAAATTATAAAATTTAGTTTTTTATTTCATTTTATATTTTTTAGTTTTTCTAATATTTTGATCCTATCCAAATTGAATAATTAATTACCTATATATATATATATATATATATATATATATATATATCCATATAAAAATATCGAATTGTTAAGGTTAAATATTTTAAATATAAAAGTATTAATTAATTGTATCATTTAACAAGTCTCAAATAAACCTTAAACCCTAATTTAACCATTCAATATACATCTTTGAAATATCTTAAACCCTAATATATATATTATATCTCTTAACTAAATAATATAAATTAACTATACATATTTGAAATATCTTAAATGATCACTGAGCCTCCACGTACCAATTGTAGGATTCTTGACATGTGCTATCTGTGCCCTAGGAACATTGCCAAAAAACCGAAAGGGGGCTTCTAGCTTCCAACAATCCAAATCCTGTCATTCATCAATAAATATATTTAGAACAATCCTTTCTACTATAAAGAAGGGTGAACTAGATTTTGTAGAGTACTGACAAAAAATTTGAGAAACAAAACCGGGCAGTCACTACTTACTCGACTGCTAGCACATACTCAAGGCCGATATTAAATTTATCATTATATATTTTACAAACATATAAGAACATATTTAATATATAAATTAATTAAACTAATTAATCTAAGAAACCAACCCTAACTTGAGTACCCTTGACACCCTAACCCCTAAATCTCTAACCCTTAACCCCTAAATCCCCCTAAACCCTAACCCCCTAAATCACTAACCCCTAACCCCTAACCCTTAAATTCCTAACCCCTAACCCTTAAACCTTAATCCCAAACCCTAATCCATACCCCTTACTCCTTAAAATACCTTCCAAAAAATTCCATAAATCTTTAATAATCATAAAATATAGTTTAAATCGATTAAACAATAATTAATAGTTAAAAATTTTGTATAAAGTAGCAATAAACAATATTAATCTTTATAAAATTTATTTTTTATATAAAGTATGGAATTTTTAATATTTTATTTTATTGATAAATGAATAAATTTCTCTGATTAACAAATTTGTTATATTCTTAATTTCTTAATTAGATAAATGAAAACAAGAAGGACGAACAACTATATATATATATGGCATTTTATTTTTAATATTGAAGTGATAACAAAAGGAATGATAGTGAGTTAGGTATATGCATATATTTTAATTTGAATGATTTCAATTCAAATTCACAAATTTATTTAAGTATTTAATTAAATGTTTGTCATGAATTATTAAAGTATTACTATTCCAACCTTGAATTTAAATTAAATAATATTATCCATCGAATATTTTACATATTCTAGAATTAAGTTGAATTTTATTTAATTAATCTAAATAATATTAAACCAATTAAGATAAAATGTATTTTGCAGCGTTTCCATCAAAACGCCGCTAAAACTCCAACATTAGCGCTTTACAAACAAACGCAACTAAAAACCTTAACTTTAGCGGCGCATTATTAAAAATGCCGCTAAAAGCCCTAAAATTAGTGGCGCTTAGAAAAAAACGCCACTAAAAACCATAACATTAGCGGCGTTTGTTTAAAAACGCCACTAAAGCCCTCTAAAGGTCACCAAACGACGCCGTTGGGTTTGGAGTTTTTGTGGCGTTTCAGCAGAAGCACCGCTAATGCATATTATTAGCGGCGTTTTTTTTATAAGTGCCACTAAAGGCCTATTTTTTGTGGCGCTTTCTCACAAACGCCGCTAATGCCTGATTTTTACCGGCGTTTTTCCACAAAACGCCACTAAAAGTGCCACTAAAAGCCTATTTTGGTGTAGTATTATCGTTTCATTATCAAAAATTCAATTACACACTTATATTCCATACACTTTTGAGATTACTTAATGATTGGATTTATGGATTATTCATGAATTTCACTCAAATTATACACTTTCACTTACTATTACTCTTAACACCAATTTCATCATTTTGATATTTAAATCACTTTAACATATATTGATATTTAGCACAAAATCATTTGTTATACAAAACATTACACTTTTAATTACTATTCAATTTAGTCATTTAAGCTCGATATTATTAACATGTGAATTTATTTACATCCTCTCTTCTCATTTGAAATCGTATAATTTCTATACATCATAACTCATTATTCACTTCTCATCACTACTACTTCAATTAAAATTCACACACTATACATTCAATCATGAACATATATTAACTTAAATCTTTGAAATATATAAATAAGGGTAGTATGAATCCTTACCTCTTTTCACAAGAGCTTCCTCATCTTTGTTTCTCTTTTAATTTTTTCTCACTTTCATCACTTCCATTCCTTTCTTTTTAACTTTTATCACTTCTAATATCTCATTTCTTGCTTTTAAGATGATAATCTAACTCTCTAGTATCTCTTCATCACTTCTCCTTTTGGGTGACTATGGGAATCTTCAAGGAACTTGGAAGAAAAAATAGAATTTTATGACAAGGGACCAAATTGTAAGAAAAGGAAATCCCCTTCTCATTTATATATAAAGTGACGTGAGAAGTATGAAGAGATGAGTGAATTTTTCTACACTTTTTTATAGAAATGTCTCATTTTAATTCATTTATTAAAATATTAAAATATCTTATAAAATAATAAAATATTCAATCAATCATAATTTAACACTTTTCATCTTTAATTATGACACAATATAATTAACTAATTTAGGTAATGATCATTTTACTCTTTATGTTTCTTCAAACTTTCATCCTTGAATTATTACTTATTTTTGGTAAAATTACGATTTAGTCTCTCGTATTTCTCAACTTATTCAATTTGGTCCTTGCACCCCAATTTCATGTCATAAGAAATTAGGCTATTTCCGTTTTTGCTTCTTCTACTTTCTCATTTTTATACCTTAACCCCACAATTTTGAATAGTTATTCTTGAACCTCAAAATTTTTTACATCTTTACGATTTAATCCTTATTTTAATTTAGTATACCACAACGTACTTTTCAATTTAACTTTCTTTGATACTCCTCAACTTTCTCTTTAATGACGTTCATTTCCTTATTTTACTTTAAGAAATCAATTGTACACTCTCGATTTATAACTGCTTTTCAAATATAAAAATTTTAGCGGTGTTACAAGGTTATTGACATGGCTTATTTGAGCACTACTATATAATATATCATAATATTAAACAAGATACGTATGCAATATTTGCTGCAGTTATACTTTTTTCGCAATGATCAGAGCTTAAATTTCTTAACTTATTAAAGTTCAACATTTTACTTGAATTACTTTATGCCTTCTTTTATTTGAACCTTTGTACTTCATATTTGAAATATTATTGAGTTTCAAGATATTTGTTGAAAATGTGCCTTAGACTTGCTTAATAATAGGTTTGTAGACCAAGTCTTTAGGGATTTTTAATTTTTGAACTTTTTGTCACATGATTTTAGGAGTAAGTTAAGTGTTTGTGGCATGATTTTAGGAGTAAATTTAATAGGTTTCTGTTATTTTTTTTTCTATATAATCTGAACAATACAACAGATTATAGTGTGCTTCCAATATATCTTTCTTTCACATTTTTTGTGTTTCATATTTTCTACTAAAATACCAACAATTGGCATCAAAGCTTTTATCTTAAGGGATCTGTGAGTTAAGAGAAACACATAAACTTTAGACATGGAAGCTGACACAACATCATTTTCTCATATTATTCCACCATTTTTTTTATGGTGATAACTATCAAGCTTGGGCTGTTAGAATTACAGTCTATCTTGATGTGATGGATACTTGGGAACTATTAGAAGAAAACTACGGTGTTCCATCTTTGCCAGTATATCCAATGATGAATCAACTGAAGACTCAAAAAGAGAAAAAACAAGGAAATCCAAAGCTAAAGCATGTCTTTTTTCTGCTGTTTTAAGCAAAATATTTACAATAATCATAAATTTGGGGTTAGCAAAAGAAATTTGGGACTACCTCGATAAAGAAATACCAAGGTAGAGGTGATCATGGGTTGGGCTACTCAGTCCGGCCCGACGGCTCGCCCGAAAAATTGGAGGGTTCGGGTAAAAATATAGGCCCGAAATATGGGTTTGGGGAAAAATGATGCCCGTTTAGAAAACGGGCTGGGCCTCAAGTAAATTTTTTTTGGCTAGGGCCCGACCCGGCCGAATTATATATTAAATATATATTTTTATTTTTAATCAAATATACTTTTTTTTATTATTAATTTGGCTATTATTTTAGTTCTAATTTGTTTCAATTTTAATATAACCACTTTTATTATATTTTTAATTTGTGTATTGTTTTAAGAATTATTTTAATATTTGTTTTAAAATTTTTTATTTAATGAAATAAGCTAAAAAAATTTAATATGGACCGGCTCGGGCCGGGCTCGGGCTTACCAATTTTCTTTCGGGCCTGGCTTGGACAAAATTTTAGGCCCGTTTTCTAGGCCCGGACCCAGCTCAGCCCAAAACATGGGCCTAAAAATTTATCCAAGCCCGGCCCGAACCCGACCCGACCCGGCCCATGATCACCTCTATACCAAGGCAATGAAAAAACAAAAAATATGCAAGTGTTTAATCTGACCGGAGGGTTTGAAATGATGAAAATGAAGGAGATAGAAACCATTAAAGACTATTCTGACAAGTTGGAGGGCATAGCAAATAAGGTAAGATTGTTGGGTCAGGATTTTTCCAATGATCGAATAGTTCAAAAAAGTCTTGTCAATATACCTGAAAAATATGAGTCTAAAATTTATTCATTAGAAGAATCTAAGGATTTTTCAAGTATATCCTTAGCAAAAATAGTAAATGCATTGCAGGCTCCAAAACAAAGGAGAACAGTGAGACAAGAAGCATCAGAAGAGGGTGCTTTTCAATCAAAGTTTGAAAATTCAAGAGGCAAAAACAAGAAAGATAATACCAGCAGTAATAACAACAACGATACATATCCACCATGTTCACATTGTAAGAGACAAATCACTTGCCAAAGAAGTGTTGGTGAAGGCCCGATATCAAATGCAAAAAATGTGGTAGTATTGGACACATAGAGCGGGTTTGTAAGTCTCAACAACATGAAGAGACAAAAGCTACAATTGAGCAACAACAAGATGAGTTTCTTTTTGTGGCGACACGTTTCTCTACAAGTAATAGCTCTAGTGATTCCTGGTTGATCGATAGCGGCTGCGTAAATCACATGATCAATGACCAAACACTTTGCAAAGAACTTGATAAAACTATCATTTCCAAAATAAAAGTTAGACATGATGAGTTTATTCCAGTTAAGGGAAAATGAACAGTGGCTATTGAAAGTTTAACAGGTTTGAAACACATAACCGATGTTCTATATGTGCCTAACATTGACCAAAATCTTCATAGTGTTGGACAGTTGATTGAAAAAGGTTTCAAGGTCATATTTGAAGATAAATGGTGCTCGTTCAAAGACTCAAAAGGCAAAGATGTATTCAAAGTAAAAGTGAAAGCAAAAAGTTTTGCTCTAAATCTAATAGAGGAGAAACCAACAACGAAGCAATTGCTAGAGACTCCTCAATACTTTGATGACAACATAGATGATGTTCCAGATCGTGACAAAAGATCTTTATCTGAAATTTGTGAAAGGTGCAATGTTGCTGTATTTGAGTGTGCTGAGTTTAAAAAAGCTTAGAAGGATGACAAGCGGATTGAAGCAATGAGAGAAAAGTAGTTCGAGGCATTCCAAGTCAAGGGACAGGAGGAGAAACTCTGCATGTTAAACAAGGCCTCATATGGTCTTAAACAAACTTCTAAGGCCTGGTACAACAGGATTGATGGATATCATTTGAAAGAAGAACATAAGATTGGTAAAACTAACTGGGTTTTTTGCAAGACTGGAGATCAAATTGCAAATATGTTAACTAAGGCTCTTCCAAAAGTTAGATTTAAAGTTTTAAGAAATAAATTAAGCTTTTGCAATTACTAAGGCAATGAGGAGTGTTGAGAATGTGCCTTAGACTTGTTTAATAATAGGTCTGTAGACCAAGTCTTTAGGGATTTTTAATTTTTAATTTTATCACATTATTATTTTAGGACTAAGTTAAGTGTAATTTGTGGCATGATTTTAGGAGTAACTTTTACAGGTTTCTGTTATTTTTTTACTATATAATCTGAACAATATAATAGATTAGAGTGTGCTTCCAATATATCTTTCTTTTCACATTTTCTGTGCTTCATATTTTCTACTAAAATACCTACAATATCTGTCATGATAATTTATTCCAATCCCTGCATGTTATAATCTCGAGACTCAAATATATCATACAGATTGCATGCTTAGTGGAAGTTAAGTCTAACATTTGAATCACTGCATGTTTCAGATTGCTACACTTGAGCCTATGATCACAGGCTTGCAAGAAGCACTGCCGAAATCTATTGGACTTCTTCCTTTTGATAGGGGCGTGACAGGTACAAGCTGGTGTCATTTATATTTTCCTTCTAGCATACTTCTTTCTGAATACATTGATTGTATGCAAAAAGTATTAAAAGAATACTCCTTTTATGCAGTATCAAAATGCTAAGCCTCATTTGATATAAAAACTATAACCTTTCATCTGATTGCAGTGAAGTTATGGATGCCAGAGAGCGGTGTTTGGAATTACATGCTAAATTGTTTATTTTCATTCAATTAAAAATATACAAATGTCTGATATATTTAAGAACATTTTATGATGTTGAAGCAACTTATTAATGTGTTGATTTTCTGAAATGGTTATTGATGCCAAGTAGAGAAACTTTCCAAGAAGTATTGCAAGATACGCATTTTTAATGAGCAACCGTAGGAGTTTTTTATCACTTGGAGCAAGAAAGCAAAGCGATTTTGGTGACCTTTATTGTGTTTCACGAAATGATTCGGTGGACTTTTCTTTATTCCTGTTCCTGAACTTCAGTGATAAGCCAAAAAACCACTGGTGGGAAATATGTGTGCAAATAGTTAAGGAAACAGAACGGAACTCAATTCATGTTAAAAATAAGTTTAACTCATTTCATGTCAAAAATAAATTTTCTTTAAGAAAATGTTTACTTTCATTCTAGATTCAGATGATCACTGTGCACTGCTAGTTATTCATGGACTAGATAGACTGTAAAAAGAAATTCCAAGGTTCAAATCTAGTCCTGTCTTGTGTATGGTATTGAATTTTTATATGCCTCATTATTATCTCCGTGTTCTTTCTACTAGTAATTCTTGGGCTAGATAGGCTGTAAAAAGAAATTTCTAGATTTAAATCTAGTCATGACTTTTGTTTGGTTTTGAAATTTTATATGCCTTATTATTATCTCTGTATTCTTTTTAGTGGGTGGGAAAATGGGTGTAAATGGTATCTCATGTTGTCAATTCACTTATATACAGATTTCTCTGTGTAGGATGTATGAGGCTTGTTAAAGTGCAACTCAGCTGGGGAAGAAAATCAGAGCTCGAGGTAGAAGTCCTTCGCGGAATAAACGAGACTGGAAGTGTATTATATTGGATGGGGCTCCTTGATATTGTTTTGGTTAGTTCCAGAATTCTTAGTAATTGAGTGTTACCCCAACTACTTGCAGAGATAAATATGACTTAGAAATCCTTGAAGATATAGCTAACTCTTTCGAATGTAAGGATAACTATTTGAAGTAATACATCTAGCCTAGAATAAATTTGTAATAGCCTGATAGGTGCCAAAGCCTAATCTAAATAGAAGGCCACAATATACTTTAAACTTATGTAGTATTAACTTATCGTGCAACTTAGTTGTGAATATACTTGCAGTTCCATGATAATTCAGTCTTCGTTTTCCTGTTGGGTATTTCAAGTATGAGACACTTATATGATAGGTTCATGCCCTTTCTAGAATGCATAGAAGATTAGTATATGAGTCCAAGGATGTTTTAGTATCATTATACTAGTGTGTGTGGGTATATAAGATGGTGTTTGAGTATACTTATGGGGATGGTGAAGTCTTCTTCCTTACCTTTTCTTCTGGGTCCTTTCAGAAACCTGATGGAAACATCGATATATTGTATCTTATTACGTTCAATCTTACATGGTGTTGCGTGCGCATTATAATAAACAACTCATTGCATCAGTTTCTGATTTGATCTGAACTCATGTTGTTTTTGGTATCTAACTATTGCAAGCTTCCTTTATAGAGAGAGCTGGATACCACACATTTCATGCAAACAGCACCTTGGTTGGGCTTGCTTCCTGGTGCAGATGGGCAAATTTTTCAGAAAATGGTGGAGAGAGTCCTGTTGTCAACCTCTTCAAATCTTCTACAGCTGCATTTGTGTCAAACCCTAGGTGCCCAAATCCAACCTCTTTTTACTCAATGTCAAAGCAGGCAGAAGCTTCGGGTAGTACCTACAGTTTAGTATTCCTATGATTTTCGTTTTTGGCCAAATTTCCGATGATTCATTAAGGCTACTTAACATTTGCTAAACAAAAGAAATTTATCAATTAATTGAATCCAGGAACAATTATGTGCCCATGTCCCGTCAAATAGGAAAACATGCAAAATCCTAACATTTTTGTAACTGTTAAGAGATGTTATTCTGTCCGTTAAGTGTTGGGTTTTCTTATGGTCTTGTATTAAAGTTAAGCCCCTCCTAAAGCCAATTTATTTTAGGTGTGATGCTTTACTTGGTATCAAAGAATAGGTTTTGTTATGTTGTTCTATTGCCTAACCCCATCTGAAGTTGAAGATCCCTGGTGAGGTTGTCCACGTGGGGGTCCCGTGAGCTACACGTAAGGGAAAGTGTTAAGTGGTGTTATCCCATATCCATTAAGTACTGGGTTCCTATGATGTTATAATTAAAGTTGGGCCCTCCACTTAAAGTAAATTGATCTGATCAGTTGGATGCCTAACGATAACCAATCCAAAGTTCATATCTCAAACCATTCAATGAAACATGTTGAATGTATTCGATGTGGAATAGCTTGTCAAGCAGTTATGATGCATTAAGTGTGTTACTCATATTTCACTCTAGGTTTGTGAACTCCTGTTTTTGCTTCTTGTTCTAAAGGTTCTTGTATCTTCCTTGTGCTGCGGATCTTCTGTATAAGGCTAACTAAAATACCGGAAGTGTGTTAGAATACGCCCTTGCATTTACAAGTGCAGCCTTATACATGTTCCTTTCCCAAGTTGATTCCTTTTTTGTCTCAACCTGGATGTTGCTTTCCCAAATTGCATCCTTTTTTTGTTGAGATATGGATGTTGTTTTCCCATGTTGCTTCCATTTTTATATTTTTCTTTTATTGGTTTCTTCCAATTAGCTTGTCTTTTTATCCTTCCTGAATATTATCTAGATCCATTTCTTCAATTTCATCTATATGTAATGAATCAACTGATAGTCTTAATGAGTTCCAATTTTCTCACGTATTTTTTATTTCTTCTATTATATGTGATGAAAAATCATCAATCTTCATGTCACCTATCTTTTCTAATAGTTTAACGGATTCTTTATTTCTATCATCCTGAGTGTATTCAACTCCAGTATCATATGCCAATATTCTTATTCCATCAGTCCAGAGACAATAAGATTTTTGTTGAAATAAATATTGGGCTTTGGTCATTAAATATATTCCTGCTTGGATCTGATAATAACTAGTATTATTGTAACTCTTATCAATATTTTTTGTCAATTATTCTTTCTCCTTTTTAGCTGCTGAAAGGTTGGGACCTCCAATCATTTTTTTAATGATTCATATTTGATATGGCTGATAAAATTTTTCTTTTCCAGCTATACCAATAAGACGGCTGATTTCAATATGAAAAGAATAATAAAAATCATCTTCATCTACCATAGTAATAACATAGTTTTAATAAATGCAGAAAAATTTTTTAATGAATGAAAAGAAAAATTTTCAACTGTTATTTCTTTAACAAAACCCCATTCAATATTGCTTATATCAAATGGTTCATGATCAAGTCTAAACTTTATAGTAGGGAATTTTTCATTTAAATCGTTTGTGAAAACATAAGTTTGTAGAAAATATTCTGAAAAAGCTTTTTGAAATTGAGCTTCTTGATTGCACATAGCTTCATTTATTTTTGTAAATATTTCTCAAAGTGAATATTCCTAGCCTTATTATATAAACATAACCTAAACATTTTATTTATAACTGCGTTATTTGTTCCCTTATTAATAAAATACTAAAATATATCAAGAAGATTGTTTATCTCCTTAATATCTAAATAATTAATTTCTAGTTCTTCCCAATCTCGATATAAAATGGATTTTAATAATAAATTATGAGCTTATTGTTCGTTAGTTGTTTTTTCAACTAAAAATTGTGAAAGCTTAGTAAGAGCTCTTCTAAAATTAGCTATTTGCTCAGTAATATGGGTTTTCCATATTTTATTAATAAAATTATATAATTTCGATGGTAAGCCTAGATTATAAAAATATTTTATTTCCTGAATTTGTTGTGGTTTCAACAAATTTTTTGATGCACAAAACTTTTTTGCTCCTTTTATGATTTCAGCATAAATTGCTTAGTATGTTGAATTTGGATCTTGAGACCAAGGTAATTGACTTACCAGTTGTGGTGTAAATGATAATTGAGTTCCAACTGGTTGTCTTACCTTTGGATATGGAATGCAATATCCTTGGTTAGGATCAAAGATACTTGATGTCGAAACCATTTTTTTGAAAAAACAAGAGTCGATTTTGAAAAGGAAAATGGAGTCGCCACCAATTTTTTTTTGAGGTGTGGTCGGGACACCTTGAGATATTTAATTTACTAAAATAACAATTTTGGTCTACGAAGTTTGAGAAAATAGGTTCGGGAGTCGGTTACGCACGAGGAAGGGTTAACACCCTCGCAACGCCCAAAATTGGTACCTGATCGATTGTTTAATGTCTTAAGGTCTAATGTCAAAAGATTAAAAAACAATTTCCCTTTTAAAATCTTTATTGAAATTTATTATTTTGAAAACTAAAAAATTTGGTCACCTTGCTTCAATGAAGAAATCGAAACCCCGTGAGTTAGGGTACGATTCTTTGAAGTTCCGATAACAATATACGAATTTGCTTTCATTAAAACCCTCGTCTTGAGATAACAAAATGTCAGATCCAGTGAGTTAGGATATAATATTTCGAATTCTCGAGATAAGATTGGTTTGAAATTTTTATCAAAATTTTGTGTATTTGAAAACTGAAAATGTTTAATCGTCTTAGTTTGACGAGAAAATTGAAACCCCGTAAGTTATGGCACATTTCCTCAAATTTCCAAAGACGACATGCAGCTTGCCTTCAATTTTATTTAAAAACACATGCTTTTGGAAAAGGTCATTTCGAGCTAACAAGAAAATCAAGACTCCGTAAGTTAGGATACGATTTCCTGAAACCTCGAAACGCATTATAAAGCCGACTCAAAACGTATCTAATCGATTGGCTTGACATAAAGAAAAACAATTAATAACGATTTCATGCATTGAAATTTGATTCACAATATGATAACGGGAAATAAGAGCGTAATTGTATGCATGGTATAATAATACATATCAAGAATATAAAATAATATGTAAATGCAAAAGAGCAAATTAAGGTATTCATATATATAACAATAGCCTCACATCATATATTATACTAACATTCAAAGGCTAATGTATTAAAAGTCAATCAAAGCACTAAACAAATTAACACACATGAATTTATATAAGATTTTAAATAATAATAAAAATATTCACAAAAGGAAATTTAAAAATCACCCATTCAAACAATACATTATATGCTTGGAATTTCAAAATAAATAATATATATGAATTTGAAGTAGATTTAAAATGAAAATATACTATGTGAAAAATAATATCTAAATAAATTTTAAAATAAATATATTATAAGAAGAGAATTAAGATAAATACATGCAAGATAATATACATATATACATTGATCTAACTAAATAATGCATGAAAACTTTATATAAATAATAATGCGTACATATAGCCATATATATAAAAAGTTTAAATAAACAAAACATATAATAAAATGGGGTCTTGAAGTAAAAATTATATAAAATGGATTTTATTAAAACAAAAACATATTTAAAAGGAAATTTATAACTACTAAATATAATAATATGAAATAAGGAAAAAATATAAACCACGTATGTATATATAAAATAATATTATACAAGAATATTATCATATAAATCCTTTAAAGAAGAAAAAAGTGAATTTATAAAATTAAAATCATTAAAAATAATATATTGGATTTTTTTAAAAAATACATTATAAAATTAAATAATAATACTTGATAAAAACTAGAATAATAATACATAGTAGAATAAAATTACATATAAAAAAGAATTAAATAAATTGTCATAAAAAATAGTACTTACGCTAATAATAATAATAATAATAATAATAATAATAAATTAAAAAAACCAAATTATAAAAAGGATTAAATAGCCAATAAAACCAAGTCAACAGGAAATAAATGAAATTAAAACAAAATGGAGGATTAAATTGCAACACGCGAATTACATGGGGGCCAAATTAAAAGAGGAACAACGGGTTTAATTAAAACGCGTCGCAAAAAGGGAGGCCTAACTGCGGAAATTTGTCATTTAGGGCAAGAATGCGCAGACCCTGCTAGCTGGTCGGGTCGACGTGCGGATCCTGCCTTCATCCAAACGGCGCTGTTTTGCTTATATTCTTTAAATCAGTTTTTTTTACAAACAGAAATATCGGCAACAAAAAAAAACAATCTAAAACTCTCTGCTAGGGTTTTCCCTTAACACAACCCTAGCCGCCGCAGCCAAGCTATTCCATGGCCTCCGATCCTCACCCACCTCCGATTGCGACGGAGGGAACTAAGGTTCGACCACCAGGTAAAACTCTCCTCTTTTCACTGTTCTTTTTTATATACAATGAATAAACAAAAAATGAATCAAGAACAGAAGGGAAAATCGTTGAAGAAAATCACCTTTAATAAACTACTATCTTTATTCTCTTGTATTTTTTTTTGTATCAAATCAGTGTTTTTTTATCCCTTTTTCGTCTCTTCCCCACCATTACAGATTTGGAATCGGCCTTATATAGCCGAGTCAAAAAATAAATAAATAAATAAATAAATAATCATCTATATTTTCTCTGCCCTTCCATTATTCTATTTCCTTCTGTTATTCTATCGTGCCTCTCTTTGTGGTTCGTTGCAGGTACGTGGAAGACGTGCGTTGTGCGGAGCTGCTGTACGTTCGTGCGTGGAGGAGAACGTATGGAGGGGGCGACGCTCGTGGGAAGCTGGAGGCAGCAGGTGAAGATTCTAGGGTTTTCTGATTTTTCAGTTTTGGGCTGATTTGGGTTTTAGGGTAATTGGGCTGGTGAAATTGGGCCACAAACATGTAAAAATGGACAGTTTATTGTTTTATTTTATATTTGGGCTTTAGTATTTGGTTTTTTATATTGGTTTTATTCATTCAAATGGGCCCGGGCAATAATTGGGCATTACACTTGAGAATGTATTGTCACAAATCTTGATTAGGATTTATTGATTTGAAAGTGTTCCATTTATTGGGCATTTTATGAACAGTATTTCATTCACTAACTTTTTTTAGAGGTTGTTTACCTCTATCCATCTAGCTTGCTAAGACAATCAGTAATAATATTGTCAATTCTTTTTACATATAAAAATTCAAAATTAAAAGTACATAATTCATTATACCATCTAATTCTTCCGATACAGTTTCCAAACTTTTATTAGTAAGGAAATGTTTAACTGCTTGATTATTAATTTTATGATAAATTTTTCAGTGCTAAATATTTAATTTTATTATCGGTTTTATTCCTTTCTTTATTGCTAATAATTCTTTTCATATAGGACATAATTAATTTCATTCGGTTTAAATTTTCCCGAACTATATCCACATATTAATTCTTCAATATTTATTGTTCTAGCTTTTAAAATACAACCCCAATGATTTTGTGAAGTATCTGTTTCTAAAATTAATTTATCATCTTATTTAGGTAAATAAACTTTTGGAATTTTATTAATTTTAGATTTTAAATTTTTATAATTTTTGAGTCTATTTTAGACGAGATAAAGGGTTTATTCTTTTAAATTTTCATATAAAATACCTATTTTTTCAGATAAGATAGGAAAGAAATTTCTTCCATAATTAATAATTGCTAAATATTGTTGAAGTCGCTTTTTATCTTCAATTTTTTAGGAAATTATTTTATTTTTTCTATAATATGATCTTGTAGTTTAAGACCATCTGCAAATAATTTTAATACTAAGAATTCTATTTTTTCTAGCTCTATTTTCTTAGGACTTAGTATGATTCCATGTTTTATGAATTCTTGAGAAATTATATTAAATGTTTTCCATGTAATTTTAATGTGTTTGAAAATATCAAAATATCATATATATATATATATATATATATATATAGCTACATTAAATATAGAATCCATCCATCTTTGAAAGATTTGTGGTGCATTACATAATCCAAATGACATTACTTTCCATTGATAATGTCCATTAGGTGCACTAAAAGCTATCAAAGGTTTGGACTCTTTTGTTAGCATGATTTGCCAGAATCTTGATTTACAGTCAAATTTACTAAAATATTTTGCTTGTTTAGCTTGATTAATTAAAACATCCTTTCTTGGAATAAAGTAACCATCAGAAATAATATTTTGATTTAATCTTTTATAATTAATAACCATCTAGCTTTTCCTCTTTTTATTTTGGCATGATTTTATAAAGGCTAGACTAGAATGTGGACTATTAGTTTTTTCTATTAAACCTTTTTCTAATAATTCTTTAATTTGTATGTAAATTCGTCTATATCTTGTTTAGTATAGATCATTGGTTTAACTCTAATAATTTTATTGGGATTTTCTAATTTAATATCACAATATCTAGGGCTATTTTGCCATAATTTTAATGGTTCTTCACTAGAATTATTATCTAATATTTTAAACAAACAATGACTTGTTTCAAGGTGTTTAATTTGTTCTTTTCTTGGTGGTGTAAATTTTTATCACAAACAAATTTATGATTTTCTACTAAAGGTATTTCTATAAAAGTTTTTTCTACAAATAACATAATTAAATTTTATCACTAGAAAATGGTAAATGTTGATATATAAAATTATTACCTAATAATATATCTCCATGCATCTTTGGAAAGTATAATATTTTAGATATCACAAATCATACATTATTTATGTAGATTTGTACATTTCTAGCTTTATATTGAATTATGGTTTCATTACCATCTATTCCTATGACTCTTATTGGATACTTCATAAGTTCCCATTTTTCTAAAGGAATGGCATTTTTTCTGCAACTATTAGTTGTACCTCACTACACCAAAACTAGTTTTTAGCGACGTTTTTTTAGGCCTTTAGCGGCGCTAAAAATTTGAGGTGCTTCCACAAGCGCCGCAAAAAACGCTGCTATTGACAACGTCGCTAAATTAGCGGCGTTTTTATGACCTTTAGCGGCGCTTTGAAAAAAAACGCCGCTAAAGAACAGGACCTTTAGCGGCGCTTTCATAAAAAACGCCACTAAAGAACATGACCTTTAGCGGCGCTTTACCCAAAAACGCCGCTAAAGAAACATGATCTTTAGCGGCGCTTTTATCACAAACGCAGCTAAAAAGCATGACCTTTAGCGACGCTTTTAAAGAAAACGCCACTAAAAGCATTTTTATTAAATGAATTTTTATAATAACAAATAGAATGGTCAAATTTTATTTTGAATGTATTACTTTTCATTAACAATAAAAGTAAAATAAATTATAGTAATAAATTTCAACATTCACCTATAATATGGCAATAAAAGTAAAAGAACACATATTCTTTTCATTAATATATAACAAAAATCAGTACTACAATACACGGTTATTATACATTCGCTTCCGTTTTCTTGCAGCGCTGAATTGATTGAACTGTACGAGTATATGTTACTTACACAGGGAACAAAATTTTGGCTACATATTTCATTTCTCAATGTCGTCCTTATTTTTAGTCTAATAATAAAAACATCACCTTAATTTTCCGTAGTGGTGAAACAACAAAAGAAAACTTTACTTATCACTCCATGTGTGACCAAAGAAAAATACATCCATGGCTTCTTGCAAATCCTCAGTAGCATCTGCCCTCTTTGAGTAACTACATGACAAAATTAGTATTATTTAAAAAGATAACTACAATTGTGTAGCAACTTATGCTTGGTGGTTAACATAGACTAGAAATTGCTGTTATATTATTATAATATAATTGAAATTCAGAAAGTTACTTTTTATTGGAAAAAAAAGTCTGAAAATAAACAATTAGTCTAGTTCTTCATCTGTAAGAAAAATTACTTCAACAACAATGTTCAAGAGGAGCATCCATGCACGCAAATGACCATTTTTGTGTGTGTGTGAGAGATAGAGGAAACGCAAATGGGTAAATACTATCTTGTGATTGTGCCAAAGATGACAAGAAACAGAACTAACCTGAAAGTGCAGTTTTGTCGTCTGTTTCTAACCCAAGTTCCTGCACCAGAAAAAAAATGAAATTCATTCCAATTTCTACAGAGGAAAGGTTGGAATAAAGAATAGAGACAAGAGTTCAAAGAAAATAAAATGATTATATGGGGGCATATTAGACTATATTTAAAGATAAATTGGTAAAAGCATTAGCAAAAAGAACATACATAATAATAATATATTGGAATAAAAATACCTTCTTTATTGCCTTAAGCTGCTCATTCAACAAGTATCAGCGTTGTTCACCACTTATCTTTTCCTCGATTGCTTTCGGAATTGAGTCCTAAAAGTATGCTTCAAATGATTTAGACCTACTCAAATCAAACAACAACAACAAAAAGGTTTAAATAACGTAGAGGTGCAAGGAGATTCAATGGCATCAAGTACCTGAATCTTGCTGATTTCCATTTCCTTTTTTACTAATTCCAGTGTAAGTTGCAACCGCTTATGCACCTAATGAAAACAGTACAGAACAGTTTAACAAGAAAAAAGATAATTACTCCAATCTCCAAATATATAAAATCAAACAAACAGGTCAATGCCTATTCCAGGATAATTCACATACTAGATGTTTGAGACTTGTGATATCCTAATCAAATATAAAACCAACTAAACCAGAAAAAGATCTCAAAAAAGATCAGTAATCAATAGTACATTGTATCCAGTGCACTTACATCCAACTCTTCAATAACTTGCTGGCATTGCAATTTGTTTGCACCAGATATTGTAGCTCTAAAATCTGCTAACCTTGGAAAATTGAAATCAACTATATGTTGCAACACATTAAGAAGGCAAAAAAGAAGAAAGATTTCACAATTAAGTCGCTAAAGTTAATTGAACAACCCAACAAATAGATTTTGATAGTGATATGATGTACATATAATTCATTAGAAGCAGGAAAAAGTGCTGCTGAAGACTTTGCCCTTGCATTGTCTCCGTTCTCTGCCAGAATTACAGTCAAAATACAAGTATTATCATCTAAAGCCTTTTTTAACAACACTAGAAATGAGCTACTGGTCTAACGTACACGCCCACTAACTCGAAAACCTCAGAAGCGGAAGCAGTAGGTTCTGAGATTTCATTGCTGCATGGTAAGCAATGTTAATAACTTCTTTCTCTCAGCTGAACATTAGAAGAGTTACACTCAAAGGAAAATATCCATTCAACATAGAATTTTTAAGCCAAACTAACCTTGCTAAAGTTTGTGAAGTCCCTTGCTAAAGTTTGCTTAATAAAACCTCCATGTTGTTTATAACAATTTTACTTCAAAATAGAAGTGTTCAGTAGGTATAACAGACAAGAAGACATAGTCCAAACTAAGGAGAAATATATCAGCACTAAAGATGAAATAAAAGACCTCCCTAAAATCCACCGAAATAGGAGAAGGGAAAATGAAAGAAAATCTCTTGGAAAGCACCCAAAATAGCTTACTGAACCCAAGAACCAAAAATAAATTATGAGATCCAAAATCGACGGGGGTGAAAGGATAAATTTAACATTAAACCAAGAACCAAAAAACAGAGATCTCAACAAAACCTATAGGTTAAAAGTGCTTTGGGGAAAAGAAAAAAAAGGGTCAAAGCTGTAGGGTTTATACCTTGTAAGCAATCACAATTCTCAGCCTCTTTCCTGAAAACATCAAGAACAGAATCAATGAGCTCAGCTCCTTCCGTGTAAGAACCCTTGGCCCAGTTGTTGCCAGCACCAGACTGTCCGAAGACGAAGTTATCGGGGCGAAAGGTTTGTCCAAAAGGACCAGATCTGACGGAATCCATAGTGCCCGGCTCCAGATCCATGAGAATAGCGCTCCAGATCCATGAGAACAGCGCGTGGGACATACCTTCCACCACTGGCTTCATTGTAGTAGACATTGATGCACTCCAACTGAAGGTCGGAGTCACCGTTATATTTTCCAGTGTTGTCAACTTCATGCTCGTCGCATATGACTTCCCAGAAATTAGCCCTGATCTAGTTCCCACATTGACCACCTTGGATGAACGAACCATCCGATCTGCTCAAACTTCAAAGTGAAGAAGAAATTGGGAGAGGCGCACTTTAGGGTTTGGATTTGGTTGAAAAATGAAAGCGGGTTGTTTACGCGCTTTTTTTTTAAAGTAAAATGATTTTTTGTGGCGTTTTTAACAAAAACGCCACTAAAAATTAAAGTACTGAAAAGAGACAGCCCCGTTTTACTAAATTTTAATGCATAATTCTGGCGTTTATGTAAAAACACCACTAAAAATTAATTTATTGAAGATAAACGGTGGCGTTTTGATAAAAATTTTACCTAAATATCCATATCAATCTATTATTTTTTTAACTTATTTATTAATTCTATTTAAATTAATATTTAAATATATCAAATGGTTTAGATTAAAAATTTTTAAATATAAAAGCATTAATTAATTGTATAAAATTTTATCATTTAATAAATCTCAAGTAAACCTTAACCTTAAACCCTAAATTAACCATT
The DNA here is from genome assembly GCF_025698545.1 of Gossypium raimondii. NCBI lineage: Eukaryota > Viridiplantae > Streptophyta > Magnoliopsida > Malvales > Malvaceae > Gossypium > Gossypium raimondii. The sequence continues at coordinate 13,076,289 of NC_068575.1, forward strand.
CAATACATATAAAGTCTATCTATTATATATCTCTTAAATAATTTAAACTATACTCATAATTTCAATATATTAAATTTATTATTATCTCTTTTACAATTATATAAGAACATATTTAAAATATAAATTAAAAAGCTAATTAATCTAAACCCAAAACCCTAACCCGACCCCTGGGGCCTAAACTCTAAATCCTTAATTCTTAACCTCAAAATGTCTAACCCCTAAACCCTTAACCCCTAATTAACCTCTAAACCTTAAATCCCAACCCTTAAACCATAATCCCCGTTCCATAATCCCTAAATCCAAACTTCATAAACCTTAAAATAGTAACTCCTAAACTGGCCTTAAATTTTAAATTAATCATATACCCTAAACTAAAAACCCTAAACAAATTTATTGTTATCTCTTTTACAATTGTATATATAAGAACATATTTAAAATATAAATTAAAAAAACTAATTAATCTAAACCCAAAACCCTAACCTGACCCCTAAATCCTTAAACCTTAAATCCCTACCTCTTAACCCCATAATGTCTAACCCCTAAGCCCCTAACCCCTAACCCCTAAACCTTAAATCCCAACCCTTAAACCATAATCCCTGATACATAATCCTTAAATCCATACTCCCTCAACCTTCAAATAGTAACTCCTAAACTGGCCTTAAATCGTAAATTAATCATATACTCTAAACCAAAAACCCTAAACTATAGTGATAATTAATTCAATATTTTAAAATTAATACTATTTCTTTTACGATTATATAAAAAAATTTAATATATAAATTAAAAAACAATCAGTAATCATATACCCAAAAAACTTTAAAATTATTTTAAATAATAGTATTTTATTTTTTCCATGTGTTCTATTTTCAAATTATTTCTACGTGTTATTATTTTTTCTGAAGATTTTAAATATTCAATTAGAAATAAATTGAATTTTATTTAATTAATATAAATAAATCAAGTAAGATAAAATATTTTTAGCGGCGCTTTTCCAAAAACGCCGCTAAAGACCCAGGCATTAGCGGCGCTTTTCTAAAAACGCCGTTAAAGCCACGAAAGGTCAGAAAACGACGCTGTTGGGCTTATGTTTTTTGCGGCCTTTTTTTTAAAAACGCCGCTAATGCTTATTTTTAGCTGCGTTTTTTGAAAAACGCCACTAATGCTCAATCTTTAGTGGCGATTTCCATAAAGTGCCGCTAATGCTTGATTTTTACCGGCGTTTTTTGTCCAAACGCCGCTAAAAGTGCTACTAAAAGCCTGTTTTGGTGTAGTGCCTCCAATATCTAATAAAGCATGTAAAGAATATGTTTTATATTCTCTAAATTGAAATGTAATTTCAATATATGTGTAATATTTTCTGGATTGGAAATTTGAAAATGTAACTACATCACTTGCTCCAAGTTTTATTTGTTGGAGTATTATCGAAGTTTGTTTATATTCCATTCTAGTGTTTCTAGAAGATACACAGTTTCTATTTGGTTCTATGGGAAAAATTGGAATATGAACTGTTTTCATCCCTATCGGTGGATTTTCCTCATATTCCTCTATTTGAGTATTTAAGGGTAAAACCAATTTATCATTTGTATTTGTTATAGTTGTATTAAATAGTGGGATTTATGTTAATCCACCTCTAGTGTCTTTGGCAACTTTATTACCACTTATATTTTCTCATCTTTCACACCATATCTTATATTTAGATATTTTATAAATTTCTTCTTTAGAAATATGATTTTTATTAATTTTTTCTATCTTTTCATCGAAAAGTCTTTTCTTCTCAATTATATTTCCTAATTTTATATATTGTAGTTCATTCTTAAGAATTTCTTCTAACTGGTTATTTGAACTGCTTCCTATATTAAACATAAATATATATTCTTCTTCATCGTATCAAAATTTGTTTCGATATTAATTCATAAAATATTTCCTCGAGATTTATTTCTTCTTCGAACATATTTCTAAATCATGTTCTTCAAGTCTTTTAATCATTTTTCTTGCACTTTTCCTTTATTAAGACAATTTGGTGCTATATGACCTTATTCATCACATATGAAACACTTACATTTTTGTTTTTAGGATTTTTAGAAGTTTTTCTTCTAATAAATTTATTCTTTTATTATAACCAGTATTTTTTTATTTCGGTTTCCATCTAACTAGCTTATATCTTCTATTTTTTTATAAGTATTGGACGTACTAATTTACATCCAAATTTACATTCATTTTTAGAATTTTTGTATAATGTTTAGTACTTAGTTTATGCTTAATTTGTTTAGAGGCCTTACTTTGTAAACAATAAATAGTTATTCTCTCTTTTTGCAAAATTAATTCAATTTCCTATAGAATCTATGATTTTTATTCTACCCCGATATTTCACTATGCTTTTCTAAATAAGAATCGTATTTTTTTATACAAATCTCATCCCATGGTGGTGATAATTTATGGAAATATTGATTTTCCATAAATTTATATTTTATTTTTAGTTTTTGATATTCATGAAGAAAATTTTAGAAAATTCTTCTAGATATCGATATCACATAATTTAATTTTTGACAATACATTACTAGATAGACAATCTTGGTCTTTTTTATCAAGATATCCACAAAATTCTATTTTTAAAATATAAGTTAACCCTTTTAATAAATCTTTAGGAGTTTGAATCTGGTTGATTAACTACCCATTTTGTTCTTTTCTTTTTTCTGATTCTTCTCATCTTCTTAGGAATTGTAGAACATCCACATAAAATGTTCCAACAAAGTAGTTTAAAAAATTTCCGTTGACCACATGTTGTTGTTAACTACTATAGTCATAGATTGTGCCCAATCATCTATGATTTTTTCATAGTCTGCTATAGGAATTTTAGTTAGATCTAAATATATTCCTCTTTGAGCAACATTTCTTTTATTTAGATCATCTATTCTATGTGGGATTGATTGAGTAGATGATTCTCCTAAATTTTCAAATTTTATTTCATTAGTAGCAATGTTTTTGGTTTGATTACAAAAAATTCTAGTTGTATTTTCATCTTGTTCATAGTTTTTATGAAAAGATCTTAAATAATCATCTTTTTGAAAATCTGACTCTAATTTTCTTTTTTGCATGAAGATCATGATCTGTTTGATCAGTATCAATTGGTTCTGGCATTTCTATATTTTCTTCTTCATCTGTTAAAGTATTTTCTTAATCAAATTTGTAACTTGTAACATTTTGTATCTTCCAAGTTTATAGACATCACAAGTGCTGTCCCAAAGACTGGGTTCATTGACATCACAACCTCAAAGAATTTCTATCGTATATATAACCATATATACAAGAACTTTAAGGAATATGAAGAGCTGGAGTAGCAAAATTACACCTTGCTTCCCCTTAAAAATGTATGTTTTTAATACCTTCTACTAACACTTCCTTTTTTCTTCTTGAACCACGGGTATCTATAACAGTCTGCTCAATTACAGCCTAACAATCATGATATGCTGGGGGATTCAGTTGCTTGGGGCGGCTGTACCATAAAATACTTGCTCGGCAAACAGCTGCATTTCGAGCTATTTGATTTTTCATACAAATCCTAAATGTTGCGGAAGATGAAGCTGCATCAATCATGCAAACCCATAAAAGTCCTCATTCTGGCCAGGTACAGGATCCAAAAGTCCTTATTCTGCATGATTGCTTTAAACCGAAGGTTTATCTGTTAATGTATATTGAAAACCAAATTCACAGTTTTCTCCATACTTACGACTCATTTTGAGTTGAGATCCGAGCTCTACGGCCAGGCTAAATAGCTATTTCAGAAATGAGTCTACTGATTATCACTACAGTTTTGGTTTTGAGTGACGTGATAAAATGAGGCTTGTGTAGCCAAAATGACCTGAATTTATTTTCACACATGCTCGTTGGTTGTTCATGTATAACTTGTTGCTTCTTGATTGGTCGTTGATTGTTCATGTATAACTTGTTGCTTCTTGGTTGGTCAATCTTTAATGGCATTACTATTTGAAAAGGGATGGGATAGCATGTTAGAAGCAATGAAGGAAGCGAGGAGGTTGAACACTCACGTATTTTCGATGCTGAAAGCACGTTGCCCTCTGGAGGACAAAATGGCTTGTGCTATAAAGCAAACTGGTGCTCCTCTGCCTCAGATTAAGTTTGAGAATACTGTTTCTGCCTTCAAAACACTGCCGCAGAAAGGTACCTGAGTGAGTTCATATGTGCTGTTGAAAGAAGAAAATTTATATGGATATTGCCTGATCGATCCCTCGTGCCTTCAGCGCGTTCTATTTCAGTACAGGCCACTCCTTTTTAATTTATTTGCGATTTAGACCCCCAAAGTTCTGTTTTCAGTTTAAATTAGTCCCTTTTTGTTATATTTTTGCTATTAAATTAATTAATTTCAATAATGTTATCATTATTTTTAATATTATTGTTTTTAATATTGTTATTACTATTATCATGCTTATTATTATTTATACCTTTGTAATTTTAGATTTAATTATATACATACATACTTGGATCTATATACATATGCATACTTCCATACTTCGTATACTTTATAATTATATATACATACACTTTTATAATATATATACATATATACATGTACGTGTACATATTTTATAACTTATCTATATATGTGTGTATATACATATTTATATTTTATGTTTTATAATTTATATACATATCTATATATCTATATACATATTTTGTTTTCATAAATATATATATATACACACTTATATATATGCTTTAGATTTCAAAATATAACCTCTTTTACACATTTCTTTTATATTTTATAAATCACATATACATATATATATATTATCCTATATTTTACAACTTACATATACATATATATATATTATACTTTATAATTTTAATATACGTACATATATACATATATATATTTTATAATTTTATTCATTTTCTTTATCGTTATTATTGCTTCATTTGGTGTTCATTTAGTTATTTATTTACATGCCCATTATTATTATTATTATTATTATTATTATTATTATTATTTAAGTGCTTTAGTTTTTATTTGTTTATTTACTTGTTATTGTGTATATATGATTGATTTTTTATTATATATTCATCATCTTATTTATTTATCTTTTATCTGCTTCGTATTATTTTTACTTGCATTATCATAATAGTTATTCCGTTATATATAATTTTTATCCAAATTCAAAAGGAAAATTTTTCTAAATAAAGGCAATACTCGATATTTGGGATCTTCGAGAGGATTGAGCCCTAACGTATTGGGTTCCAATTTTCTTCGTTGAATCTAAACAATCGAGAATGCTCTTTAATCAAAAAACATAAATAAAAAGCTCATTATCGGGAATTCAATATGTTGTGTCCTAATGCATTGGATATGACACGTTGTTTTCTCGAGATGAGGATTTTTTTAAAATAATAATAAAGACAATATTCAATGTTTAGAATTTTGAGAAATTGTGCCCTAACGTATTGGGCTGCGATTTCTTCATCTGACTTAAACAAATTGAATATCCTTTTAAATTTTATTGCACGAGTATTTTGGACAAGCTCATTTTTTAGGAGGTGAAATATCATGCCCTAACTCATTGGGTGTGACATTTTCTCTCTCCGAAAAGAGAGGGTCTTAACGGGTAATTTGATTTATACAAGTTTTTTTTAAAAGAATCGTATTTTAAATCTCTTTAAAGTTTTCAATTTTCGACATTAAGACACTAATTAATCAACTAGGTACCAATTTTTGGGCGTTACGAGAGTGCTAATCCTTCTTCGTACGTAACTAACTCCCAAACCTGTTTTTTTGAATTTTGCAGACCAAAAGCATTGTTTTAATAAATCTAAACCGTTTATTAAAAACAACTGTTTTACGAGGTGACCCAATCACACTTCATCAACAAAGATTGGTGGCGACTCCCGTATTTGTTTTCATTGTCAAAATTAAAGCCTGCCCGTTTTAATAATAATAATAATAATAATAATAATAATAATAATAATAATAATAATGGATGCAAATAAATGGGAGATTTCTATTGGGTTTCTCTTCTTTTCTATTATTATTATAATTAGTATATTCCTATATATATATATATATATATATATAGGAGATTAGACTCCTCATTTTTAATATATAAATATGAAATGAGTTACAATAAGATAAAAATAAAAGGTTTATCATAATGAGCATCCATTTAATAATATTTATAACAATATATACTTAAATTAATTAAAATCAATAATCATGCATGAAAGAAATTGATAAGCACTACAAAATCCGCTAAATATAAGCGTGTATAAGAAATTAAAAAAGTATATGCATCTAACTTTGTGATTACAATAACTTATCCATTCAATCATAAATAGTGATTGCAATAGAATTTCAAAATTAATATACACGTAGAATTTTTTTTGAAATAAGATTTTTTAATAATAAGTTAATAATCTCCAAATAGTCTTAGGCTACAAAATGTTCATGTTAATTATAAGTTGAGAATATTTTTTGAATAAATAAGTTAAGAATATTTTAAGTGTAGTAATTATGTTGAATAAACTATTAATTACTTCGTAACACTGTTTACTTTAGAAAGTGTAAGAATTTAAATTATGAAAACTTTTAAATAATTTAAAGTAAATTTTCAAATTAAGAACTAGAATTATATTGATAAAATAGTAAATATAATTAATCATATATATTTATTTATTTTATTTTTCCTTCTAATAATATATATGATTTATATACTTAATATAAATATTGATTAAATTGATATTTTAAATTATTTTTAAGTTAAATATAATTTGAATGTGTTGACACATTTAGAGGCAAGTTTGTTCCTGTGGCTAAAACAATTGTCACAATTTCAAGTATTGTTTTATTGCCCTACTTGCTTGTTTTAGAGTGTTGGTAGATTTTAGAACAAAAGCATTAAGTTGTTTATTTTGAACATATTTGGACGTGTAAAGCACAAAACTTGAAGATCAATTGAGTTGAAATTGAACACATAAAAGATTGATCTCCTACAACCCAAGATAGATTACTTGTTGAACAAGAAAAGTCACTTTTCATGTTTTGAAGGCATTGGATTAAATTGAAAATCTTATGAAAATAGTATATTGTATTGAGTTTTAGCCTTTTTATTAGAGGAATGATTATATTATAATTCTTATACAAATATAAATTATCTAAAATACATGTTTAAGGTTTCTTAAATTTTAGCAAATATGTATTAATAAATAATAAAAAATTATTTAATATTGAATCTTCAAAATTGGAATATAAATATACATGAAGATTTATTAGAGTGTCAAATGACTATATATAACTATACCACGTTTCCTAATCTATAAGAAAATGTCCTCCTTCATATCAACTGAATCAATTTTTTTTGTGAAATAAAAATCCCTTATTTCAAAAATAGTGAAATCTGTTTTCTATTTTCAAAATGTAATTCACTTGGGAAGTAATATAAATTTTCATTTAAATATGTACAATATCATAACTAAATAAATATTAAAATTAAAATTTTAATTCTTTGAATCAATGATAACACATATTTAGCATGTATCAATTTTGAACATTGCAAGATATTAATACCATTCTCGCGCATAATCAACTTCTGGGCATAAATTTTCTTTAAGTTTCCAACCTAAAATCTAAATATTACCTAAAAGAATTTTATAGGTGAATGATTGCATATAGTAAAAAAGAAAAGCATTAGAACGCACAAAAAGCAGAAAAAAACCAAAAAAATTAAAAATAAAATACTTTATTCAAGGATATGTTTCTGGAATGCGTGGGTCACAACAATAAGGAACAAATCAACATACGAAACAACTAATTCTTCCTTTTATTTTGCCCATAAATTATTATAGATTAGATGGGAGGGAGAAGTCAATCTTGTGCGTGGTATTTTAAGTGCATTTTCCGATTGTGGTAAATGAAGGATGGTGAATTAGGGACCATGTCGGCATCTTTCGACCTCTTCACATCCTCTATTATAACCAGAGGAGGGTTTTGGCACACAATTACCCATCCCTTGTTTGCATGGCTGTTCAAGATTTTTTCCCATTGCTCCGTTGCTAATTTCTTCCGCATTTGCACCCTCTTCCATCAACATTGAGCTTACCAGCATTGCACAAACCCACAGCACCATGATCTTCTTCTCCACACCCATTTTGTTCCAATGAACTTATTTAAATAATTATTTAATTAAAACTCTGTACTATCCTTCAATCACAAGAGAGGGGATTATATAGTTTGGCAATACTTCTAAACTTAGTAAAATGTTTAACCAAAACTACAAGATTGGAGAATTTTTCTAAACACTTTTAGTAAATTAGATTAGGAATAACAGAAAAGGACATGTTAACATCCCATCCTTCTATTTTACTTACCCTTGCAACTTTAATCGGTATCCACAATTATAGATATGACTTTGTCGAGTAGTTTAATGGAGAGTTTACAAAATTACTCTAATAAAATTATTTGAGATAGTTATGTTTGCAATTTAAATCTTATACATTACCGACTTTGTTCATAAAGATAACTGAGTGATTAAATTTATTTGTTCAAGAGAGAAACTGTGCTATTGGGTGAATTTAATATTTGAATGATTTTGTATACCTACTAAATGATTGAGTAAGTAGGTACGGAGAACTACACTTATATGTGCAAAGGTGAGACTACAATTTATGAGTTAAGGGTTGAAATTAAATTGTTATTTTTTATATTATGTTGATCTAAGTGAATTAGTTCTCAAAGTAATGCTCTGCCGACCTAGGTTAAATTTGAAATTGTTAATTATTCTTGTGTACAAAGTTTACTTGTTTCAACTATTATGGTCGCAACTCTTACACGACATAGCAAAACGTACTTTTACTTTGTATTTGTATTAGATTATGTGATATGTCAATACATGATTAATTTAATTTCTTCCTATTACTATTTAATGGATGAATAAATTAAATAATTGAGTTCATAGTGAAAATTAAATTAAGTAGTCTTTGTAGTTTATTTTATTCAAAATATTAAATAAACTTATACATAGATTCTAATACAATAAAGTCATATGATTTTAATAGAATTAGAATAGGGTTGTGTAAATTATTTAATTAATTATGAGAGAATATTTAATTATTAGATTAGATAATTATATGAGGTTGATTTTTTATTAGGTCATGTACTTGCGGGAGAGTATTTCTTTTGGGAGCCTCCGACCAAACTTTAAATCTTCCAAATTAATTAATTGATGTACTCTGAATAAGAATATAAGTCTTGAAAATGATTCTCTATAAATTTAACACCCCTTATCTAGTTTAGGAGTTTTGGCTAAATCGCAGATGTTACATTTGATCATCAAAGTGATCCTCGAAATCTACTAGTCTATTTTGTAAGGAAATTGTTCTTTTGATTTTAGGAAATCATTTATTATCTTTAAGTCGACTTTATTTAAAGATTCAATTTCGTTATTATTCTCTTGGCGTTTTGAAAACGGCTAAGATTTTCGAAAAAAGATTTATAAAATCTTTTATTTAAAAAAACAACGGAAAATATTTATACTAGTTTTCTAAACCAAAATAACATGCAATTATGAAATTTAAACAAATCATGCTTTAGATACGAAAAAAAAACTAAACAGTTCTAATCCTACGATGTAAAAGACAAAATAAATGATAATTACAACCCCACAATTAAACTGATTAAAGAAAACTTAAAAGAGAGCTTGTAAATAAATAAAAATAGTTGTCTAGTCTAAGTCCCTCCAATGTTATTCAAGTCCTAATTTTTTGTATTACCTGAGAGGGAAAGAAAGGAGGAGTGAGCTTACAACGGCTCAGTGTGAATAAGAATAATATATGATGCAATTTATATTTTTAAGTTCCCACCCACCCCATCCTATCCGCTCTCGAGCATTGCTCGACACTCCAAAACCCACTACAATAACTAACCATCCCGGGTTTAATTTCTAGTGATAATGGTCGTTCACTTGTCACCTATGATGATGACTTTTACCATAATAACTTACCATGCTGGTTTCCCAGTTTTGATGACTTTTTAAACTATCATCCTGGTTTGGTTTGGTTTTGATGGTGTTTTAAACTACCATCTCATCATGTCTGGTTTAGATGACATTGCCACCTACTTCGTGCAATACTAACTCTCGGTGTGGTCTTAATTTTCCAGTGTCTCCTACGGAACCCCTCCATCCTCCATACCTGATTTCATGTAATTATGCACATAAACTTAGCATGTTTTATGCTTTTTATCATCATTTGATGCTACATTCAATATTTTATACTAAGTGTTATATGGCATGTGTTCATGCATACATTCATATCAACATCACATATACACACTACACCAAAACAGGCTTTTAGCGGCACTTTTAGTGGCGTTTGGACAAAAAACGCCGCTAAAAACCTAAGCCCAACGGCATCGTTTTTTTGACCTTTCGGGGCTTTAGCGACGTTTTTGAAAAAGCGCCGCTGATGCTCAGATCTTTAGCGGCGTTTTTGAAAAAGCACCGCTGATGCTCAGATCTTTAACGGCGTTTTTGAAAAAGCGCCGCTAATGCTCAGGCTTTTAGCGGCGTTTTTGAAAAAGCGCCGCAAAAATATTTTATCTTTCTATTTACTATTTAATTTGTTTATTTGTATTAATTAAAATTTAATTTATTTTTAATTGAATATTTGTTAAAAATGGAAAAATTAAAATACTATTATTTAAAATAAGTTTAAAATTTTTTGGATACATGACTGATTAATTTTAATTTATATATTAAATAATTTCATATATAATTGTAAAAGATACGATAGTGTTAATTTTAAAATATTTAATTAATTATCATTATAGTTTAGGGTTTAATATATATGGTTTAGGGTATATGGTTAATTTAGGATTTAAGGCCGGTTTAGGAGTTACAATTTTAAGGTTTATAGATTATGGAATTAGGGATTATGGATTAGGGATTCTGGTTTAAGGGTTGTGATTTAGGGGTTAGGGGTTAGTGGTTAGGGGTTAGAGATTAAGAGTTAGTGATTTAGGGTTTATGAATTCGATGTTAGGTTAGGGTTTAAGGTTTAGATTAATTAGTGTATTTTAATTTATATTAAATAAGGTTTAGGGGTTAGGGGTTAGGGATTAGGGTTTAAGGTTTAGATTAATTAGTGTTTTTTAATTTATATATTAAATAAGGTTTAGGGGTTAGTAGTTAGGGGTTAGGGGTTAGGGGTTAGGGGTTAGAGGTTCAGAGTTAGTGATTCATGGTTTAAAGATTTTGGGTCGGGTTAGGGTTTAAGGTTTAGATTAATTAGTATTTTTTAATTTATATATTAATTAAGTTCTTATATAATTGTAAAAGAGGGGTTAAGGGTTAGAGTTAGGGGTTAGGGGTTAGGGGTTTAGGGTTTATGTTTTATGATTTAAGGTTTAGGAGATAGGGGTTAGGGGTTTAGGGTTTAGATTAAGATTATGATTATAGTTTAAATTAATTAAGAGATTATAGATGAACTTTATATATATTAAATGGTTTACGATTTAAGGTTTACTTGAGATTTATTAAATAATAAAATTTTATACAATCTTTTATATTTAAAAGATTTAATCTAAACCATTTGATATATTTAAATATTATATTATAAAAAATTGATAAATAAAAAAGAAAAGTAATAGATTGATACGGATAAGTAACTATCTATTTTGGATAGGACCAAATTAGAACAAATAAAAATGAAATACAAAAACTAAAAATTATAATTTTATCTAATTCTTTTAAATATTACTTAAAATTTAAAAAATTATTTATTTAAAATTTATATGAAAGATATAATAATTTAATATAAAAATTGTAAGAAATAGAGCGTTAGCGGCATTTTTGAAAAAACGCCGCAAAAGGTAAGAAATAAAAACGCCACAAAAAAGAGCAATAGTGGCGTTTTTCTTCCAAACGCCAGTAATATTTTTACAAAATGACGTCGTTTTGTGTTTTTATATATTTTTTATCCCAAAATTCCAAATGAAATATATATTTTTCCCCCTTCTTTTTCCCACAATCGATTCCCTTTATTTCCCCCAATTTCTCCCGTACCTCGATTCCCTTTATCTTTCCCCCCAATTTCCCCAAAGTGGCAGCCCTCTGCATCTCCTCAAAGGGTACAGATTCATGGAGACCTTACAAGAGTTTTTCAACCAAATCCAAACCCTAAACTGAGTCTTTCCCAATTTCTTCTTCACTTTTAGGTTTTCTTGCAAGAGTTTATAGAGAGGTGAGACCAAGTAATTTTGGGTTACAACAGAGGAACCAAAGTAACGAAAAAGGTGGATATAGATGGGATCTTGGGTAACCGAGATTCGAAGCTACGTAAACCAAGCATACCCAGGAGATGACAATGGGTTAAAAGAAGAGAAACATGGCTGGTTATACTTGGTGTCATCCTCTATGCCGTTTACATGTTAAGCATTTTCAACATCTACTTCAAGACCCCCATTGTTCATGGCATGGATCTTGTCTCCCCTCGCTTCTCTCCTCCTGCTAAACGCCTTGTTCTTCTTGTTGGTAAACCCACCTTTCTTCTCTTTTTAGGGTTCAACCCCATTGATTTTTTTGAATAGGATTGATAGTGAAAAATGGCTTGTTGAGTTTGATGCAAATCTGACGATTCAGGTAAATAGAAGCAAAGAACCTTTTGGGTATGTTAGTTATTTACTTATTTTATCTTTATATTAAAAGGCTAAGTTTTTTATATGAAAAATGGAGAACTCAATGATGGGCTGTTCATGATTATTGTGGTGCATCTACGGTTTAATGTTTGAAACATTTCATTTCTGAAATGATTACTCATTTTAATGTTCATGTAATTACTAATTGCTACGTCTTGGTAAAACCATATCATTGCAAAGGATGGTTTACGTCTTGATAAATTTTTCGAGCGATTTGGAAGGGAATTTCAGAGCACCCTTTTTAAGAAATGTGATTAAGAATCAATCAAGGTCGCTGGGGAGTATCTCATGTTCGGCCTCCAACGGAGTCAAGGCCTGGAAATGTTGCTATAATTGCTGGATTATAAGGACTGGTATGCCAAAATTATTCTGGATTATTTAGACGCCCACGTGGAATGTATTTCAGTGCAAAGGATAAATGAGAGATAATGTCTATGATATATAATTGGCCTGCTCAAAAGGTAAGTTTGTGCATGTTATGAATTATTGCTTACTGCACATTTTGAGTATATGTCTATGAATCATTGCAAGATGGCAGTAGCTAATACCTATATAACATTTTGAGTTTCCTCAACTCCTAACAGCTCTTTGATAATTGCTTGCAAAATTTTAAAAACCATGAATGATTTTGTGAATTACAAATTTTAAAATTTTCTCTCTAGAAAAAAATATTAAAATTAAAATAACTAATAACTTAAACATTCAGAAAAACATGATTTCTCTCTCTCTCAAGTAATCACCTCTAGATTATGGAATAAAAGTTAAGAAAGGAAACAAAAGTAATTAATGCTAATTTCGATAACACATATAATGAAGTTATTTACATGCAAAATAACATTAAAAACAAAAACAATGGAGCAGTCTATAGATGGTGAACTCCTAAAAATAGAGTCTATCACACAATCTAGACATTCTATTTCTTTGTATTAGTTGGAATTTATACGCACACATGTACATATGTATACATATTACATATATTCAGAGAGGGGTGGAAGAAAGAGCAGTGGAATATTGAGCCAACTCATAGGAAGTAATACTCAACCTTTTGCATCAATAATTTCATTAATTTTTGGTGTTTTGGATACATTGATTTTAAAAGATGGTATGCCTGAAGGGTTGGGGTTGGAAGCAGTTCTACTTATTTTAAGAATCTGGAGATGTTTAAAGGAGTTGATATGTTGTTGTTGCATAAATCAAATCTTAGAATGTCGATAGCTATATGTTCTGAATTTTTTTGGTCTGAATTTTTTGTGTCAATGCTGATTATTTTCCTTTGTTTTGCTGCATTTGAATTTCTGATCGGGTGGTTTTGTGTGCTTGAATATGAAGTTTTGTTTTGGATGATCATGTTATCTATCAGAGTGGTGGTGTTTAGGCATATGGTTGTATTATGTTTATTAATGCTCCATAGCTATAAAGTGTGCTGCAAAGGCATACTGGTTTAAGATTCTAGGTATTATTTGTAATCACTAATCTTTGTTGATGATATCAAGGAGTTGGTTTTTCACACTAAGGTTGAAGTCTTTGAGATGCTGATGGAGGATCTTGATTTTGATACCAACAGAATGGCTAATGCTAGGGCGATTGTTGTGATTTGATCTTGTTTGTATGTTTTATGCGTGGTGGTGATCTTTTGCTTGGTTCGCCTTTAGAGTTGTTGGTTTACTGGTGTTTTCCTATTTTTATAAGGGTGTTTTTGTTTTTTGTTGGTGTTTTATGTTGTTGTTTCGATGATGTAATTCTAGTGGTTGACTTAATTTTATTAAATTTTTATGGCTAAGCAAAATGTGTGTGTGGATTATATCTTGTTGAAAAAGTTTGCTCCATGTTATTATCATATTTTACATTTTCTTGTGATGGCAAATCTCTTGTCTTGTGTTAGAACTTTAATTATTATATCAATATCTGTCACTGACAGATACTCCCAGTTATGCTAGATGTTGGTACTAACAATCTAAAGCTAATTGAAGACCCACTTTGTGAGTAAAATATGTGCTTATTTACTTTGTTATTCATAGAATGGAACATATGAAATGCTTGGTGGTACTTTGTTTTATTTACCGATTGTGGAGATTTCTTTTGACATGTTTCTTTTTGGGGGTTTGGACAGATTTAAGACTAAGACAACCAAGGTTAGAAGGGGAAGAATATTTATCAATTATTGATGAGTTCATCAAAGCAGTTTTAACAAGTTGGCCTAAGGCTATTGTACAGGTTTCTCTCTTTCAGAAGTGAGACTTTTGTTTTATGCTCATGCCATGATGTTTATTTGATGGTTACCCCATTCAGTTTGAGGTTTTCAAATGAAGTGGGCCTTTGAAACACTAAAACGCTATCGAGAAAGGTTTTGCATGTTTAATGATGACGTACAAGTGAGCACTTGGCCTATCAAGTTGCTACTTTTATGGATAGGATTAAATTCTAGTGTAACTTAGATTGTTGCAGCATCACTATGAATGCCACCAATATTAGAAAGTTGTGCTTGCTTAATTCTCTTAGGGAACTGCTAGAGTTGCACTTGCTGGATTGTTAGGAACTGTAAGAGCACAAGGTCCATCTTTGGATGATTTTCCAAACCACAAGATTGTTGTGGTGGGAGCTGGAAGGTATTTGGCTGACTTATAGATAAAGCTTGGTCTTTCAATCTTTCACCATAATTTTTGTACGGCTCCTTGCATCCATTCCCTCACAGTTTCTCATAGAAACTTTTCTTTCTGGCTTCGGTCAGGGGGCTTGGTGTTCTTAGCATGGTCATTCAAGTCATTGTAAGGATGACAGAAATGCGTAAACAATTGCACTTAACTTCTTCCTACTTGATAAAGATGTACAATTTTTTACCTCCTTTCTAGCTTCTTTCATCCTATTTGTGCAAAGCCTTTTATGGTCTTTTAGATATGTAAAGTCCTTTCTCTTGTGTAATGAAGATGTGGATTTTATGACCTAATCATGTAAAAATGTTTTGCTAGAAAATCATCTGCGGATTTCTTTTTATGATTTTGTACTTCATTCATATTTTTCTCTTTCTTTTTAGTTTCTTACTTCTACCATAAAATCATTATTAGTTTTCTTCATTCATAATTTTTATATTTAGTTAAAATTTTCATAGAAAATTTAATTTAAATAATATTTTTTTTATTTATCCTTAAAAGTATATTTAAAGTTCAAATTTAGAAAATAAAACATAATATAATATTTATCATAAAAATAAATATAATTTGATTGAAATGATTTTTTTTAAAGGCTATGTTTTTAGCGGCGTTTTTGCGAGAAGCGCCGCTAAAGGTCATGTTCTTTAGCGGTGTTTGTTGGAAAAGCGCCGCTAAAGGTCATGGGCTTTAGTGGCATTTGTGGGAAAAGCGCCGCTAAAGGTCTTGGTCTTTAGCGGCCTTTGTGATAAAAGCACGGCTAAAGGTCTTGGTCTTTAGCGGCGTTTGTGGGAAAAGCGCTGCTAAAGGTCGCGGTCTTTAGTGGCGTTTGTTTCTAAAAATGCCGCTAAAGTTAGCGACGCTGTCTTTAGCGGCGTTTTTTTAGAAAGCGTCGCTAAAGGCCTAAAAAAGCACCGCTAAAAGCCTGTTTTGGTATAGTGACACATATAATTTGTACGAGTAAACAAAAAAAAAACAATGGCATATGTATAGGATTTGTATATGAATTTATAGGCCTAGTTATCTAGCACATGTATAGGTTTGCATTAAGGGCTCGCGAGTCCAGGGTTCGCACCTAGGGTTAGCAGGTTAGGGTTCATAATTTTTTTACAGAGGTTCGCATATATATACAAGGATCGCATGCTACTAATCATATGAGTTCAAATAAAGGCATAAATGGGGTTCACATACTGCTAGCATATGAGTTCGCATAATAGACATATATATAGGGTTGCATGTGATACTACACAGTTTCACCTATTGTAACAGGAATGGTTCATAAGTTTTAGCGTGTAAAGGGGGTTCACATTTCACATATATAGGGTTTGTATGCAATAGTAGGGCTTGCATGTGATACCATATAATTAACTAGCACCTAGTAGTGGCTTACATGTAAATATGTTGCTACCATGTATTATTATATAGGGCAAGTAAGAACCTAGGGTTCGCTTATTAATCACACAAGGCTTGTATGGATATTCTTAGGGTTCGCCGAGGGAATCCTATAGGGTTATGCATATGGGTTTGTATAACAGGGTTTGCACATATAAGTTTACCTCTATTAGGGTTTGCACGACAAGGCTCGCTTATACTAGGGTTTGCAAGATAGGGGCTCGCACGATAGGGCTGGCCTATACTAGGGTTCGCATGATAGGGGCTCGCACAACAGGGGTTCTCCTAGGGTTCGCACATACTAGTTAACTAGTTCTTAAAATTCAATTATTCACAAAGATTTAGGTTTAGATCCCACATCTATTTTGAAGGCTTAAAAACCTTTATTTTGGAGAGGAGATTGAAGATCCACTTGAGGGAAGGAAATAAAAATATTTTAGTTGAATACCCACTAAGGTGTTTGAACGTAGGACCTATGAGTAGGCTAAACCCTTACCATTTGAACCCACAGGCTTATTCTTATTGGTTTTCTAACAAAAAATAATTTTAAGCAATTCTAATTCCCTTACCCTATTTTTAAAGAAAACAAATAGCAATCTAAATTTTTATCTTATTTCTCTTAGACCCAATTTTGGGATGTGACAAATTTCCCTCCCTTAGAAAATCCATCCTCGAAATTCACTTACCTGGATTGAACAGGTGAGGATATTATTGACAAATCAACTCCTCCAATTCCCTTGTCATTTTTTTGGTTCCATGGTTTTTCCACAAAACCTTAACTAGAGGAATTGGCTTATTTCTAAGATTTTTAACCTCCCTATCTATAATACTAATTGGCTCTTCATCGAAAGATAAATTTGGTCAGAGCTTGATCTCTTCAATAGGGATGATATGGGAATGATTAGAATGATAGCGTTGCAACATCGACACATGGAACATGTTGTGGATTTAATCTAACTCTGGAGGTAGCTCAAGTTAATAAGCTATTGGGCTGATTCACTTTTGTACTTTGTAGGGACCGATGAAACTAGGACTCAATTTTCTTTTCCTTCCAAACCATAAAACCTTTTTCCGTGGTAAAACTTATAAGATGACTTGTTCACCGACATGAAATTTGATTTCTCTTCTCTTTGGGTCTGCATATGATTTTTGTCTATCTGAGGCTATTTTTAATCTTTCTTGCATTAATCAGGTTTTATTTTCAGTTTCTTGAACTAATTTTGGACCCAACATTCTCCTTTCTTTTAATTCCGTCCAACATGGCGGCGTGCGACATTTTCTTCCATAAAGTGCCTCATAAGGTGCCATCTTTATGCTTGCTTGATAACTATTGGTGTAAGCAAACTCGACGAGTGGTAGAAATTCCTCCCAACTACCTCAGAAGTCAATGACAAAACTTTTTAACATGTCTTCTAAGATTTGAATTGTTCTTTTAGATTTTTATCGGTTTGTGTGTGGAAAGTTGTGCTAAAGTAAAGTCTAATTCCTAATGCTTTGTGTAATTTCTTCCAAAACCTCTGCCGAAACCATTTTTTAGATTTAAAAAAATGGGGATCGACTTTAAAAAAAGAAAATGGGAGTTGCCACCGATCCTTTATTGAGGTGTGATCGGCTCACCTTGAAAACGATTTTAGGTCTACGAATTTTGAGAAAATAGGTTCGGGAGTCAGTTGCACACGAGGAAGGGTTAGCACCCTCGTAACGCCAAAAATTGGTATTGAATTGATTGTTTAATGTCTTAGTGTTGAGAATTTGAAAAGATTTTAAAAATATGATCCTTCCTTTTTTATTAAAGTTAATTTTATAAAAGATGCTTGGATAAATCAAAGCGGATGCTAAAGACCTTCTTGTCTCATAGTAATAGAATGTCACACCCAATATGTTAGGATACGACATTTTTAGTCCTCGAGAATAAGCTTGTCTTTTGGTTTTCAAAACTCGTGCGGTGAAGCTTAAAAGGATATTCAATTGCTTTAAGTCAGATGAAAAATCGAAGCTCAATACGTTAGGGCACAATTTCTCAAAATTCCGAGCATTGAATATTGCCCTTATTATTTTTTGGAAAATTCTCGTCTCGAAACATCAACATGTCATGTCCAATACATTAGGACACAACGTATCAAATTCCCGAGAGGGAGATTTTTATTTACGTGTTTTGATTAAAGAAAATCTTCGATTATTTAGATTCAACGAGGAAAATTGGAACCCAATACGCTAGGGCCTAATTCTTTCGGAGATCTCAAATACCGAACATTGCGTTATCTTAAAGCTTTTGAATGAAATGATTTTGATATTTAAACGATATTAGATATACCCTTTTAAACGAATAAAGTGTGGTGGATTGAAAATGGATGACGCAAAATAATAATTCATAAGCCACAATGTATACTAATAAATGACAAATAATCAAATAATAGGAACAAGCAACACAATATGTATAATAGCAATCGTCTCACATCATACAACATTCAAAAATCGAGGCATTAATAATCAACCTTAAAAGACATATTGAAAACAAGAGAAGAAATGATAGTCAATAAATTATAAGCACTAAATTTTAAAATAAATATTTATGAGTTCATGATAGATTCAAAATAAAGTTAATAAAATAATCACTATATAAATAATAGTATTTAAATGCATTTTTGGAAGAAAATCGAAATTCATAATATAATGTACACATATTAATTTAAATAAGCATTATATATGGATGAAAAGTTTAATAATAATACAAATAATAATATGATTAATAAATAATAGTAATATTATTAAATTAATTGATGAAGAAAATACGAAAGGGATTAAATTGCAACTAAAATAGAATTTCTAGGGAACAAACATAAGTAAAGCCAAATAAGGGCCAATGTGCAATGCGCGAATAACATGGGGGACTGAAATAGGAAATATTCCCATCCCTCTAAAACGCAGCATTTCAACCTGGGCCAAAATGAAACCAAAACAAAATGCAGGGTGAAAAATAAAAAATGGCAAAAACTGATTTGAACACACCCTAAAAGAGAGAGGACCATTCACGCAAATTGACCCTTGGGACAAAACGCGCGGATCCTCCCCCTCGGGTCGGGTCGCGAGCGGGCTATAGCCTAAACGGCGTCGGTTCAACGCTTATGAGCCCTTGCTCAAAATGGTGCCGTATGATGGCACTATTTAAACTAAATTCTCTAAAAAAAAACAGTTGTGGCCCTAAAAATAAAAAAAAAAGTTGAGTATTTCTCTGCTAGGGTTCCGACCCTAGCCCCATTGTCTACTCGCAGGTGGCGCTGCCACACGCCTCGTCGTCCCTGTCTAGACTCCGATTACGACGGTGAAGATAGGGATTCGACGGCTTTAATACAGAGGTAAATTATCCTCCCTTAGTTTCTCTTTTCTTAATGAGTAAACGAACAAAGAAAAAGAATCAAAGGATCGAAGGAAAAAAATCGGAAAGAAAAACTTAAGAACCGAATCAAAGAGAAAAAATCACCTTTGTTTTATTTTTGTATTTTTCATTATCGAATCTCCGTAAAAAAATTACAGTGCTCGAATCTTGGCTTATATAGCCGAAAATACAGAAGAAAGAAAAAAAATACAAAGTCCTCTTTTATGTTATTTTTGTTTCTTTATATTTTACTGTTTCTTTGTCTTGTTATTTGCTACAGGTACTAGAGTACGGAGGTGGTGGCGTGGCGTGCGTAGAGAGGAAGGCCGAAGGCGGCGCGTTGCGAGGCTGCTGCAGCGGCTTAGTTTCCAGAAACCCTAGGGTTTTTGTTTGTGATTTTGTTTTGGGCTGAGATGATTAGGGCCAGGGTTAGGTGTTAGGTTAATTGGGTTGGGGATATTGGGCTAGGCTAGTGTTTAGGTTAAAAACGATTTGGGCCATGTTGGGCCTATGTATTTTGACTGTGGATATTTAATTATTTTTTCTTGTTTTTTTCTGCTTATTATGAATGGGCCCGGGGCAAATTGGGCTATTACAACCTCAAAGTGAATCGATGGTCTTGATAGGATATAATCGATACTAGTACTCCATGTAACAACAGTTTCTGCAATGTCCAACTTTGCTAATTTTTCTAAGGGGTAATTAGTTCGAACAGGGATGAAATGGGCTGATTTGGTGAGTCTGTCCACTATCACCTACACTGAGTCCTTTTTTGAGAGAGTTAGAGGTAACTCAGTTACGAAATCCATTGTTATCCTCTCCCACTTCAATTGTGGAATCGTAATTGGTTGAAGTAACTCTGATGGAAATTGGTGTTCCGCCTTTACTTGTTGACATGTCAAACACTTTGCCACATAGTCTGTCACATCTCTTTTTAATCCTGACCACCAATATAGTTCTTTCAAGTGTTCATATACTTTATTACTTATGGGATGCATAGAGTATGAACTATTATGAGCTTCCCTAAGTATCTTTTTTTTTAACTCTAGATCATTTGGAACACACAATCTTTTTCTAAAGCAAAAGGCCCGTTTTTCGTTAATTGACAAGTCTTCTGTCAATCCATCTTCGACCCTTCTTATGTGTGACAAAAACTCTATACATAAGGGTTGTTTTCTTTTAATTTCCTCCCCTAGGGTTAGTTTGACTTGTAATTTGACTAGGATTCCTCCATCACCATAAAGGTTTAATCTCACAAACATTACCCTTAACTCTATTTTTGCTTTTCTACTTAGGGTGTCAGCATTGCTTTTCCTAGATGGCATTTAATGGTATAGTCATAATCTTTGAGTAAATCAATCCACCTCCTTTGCCTTAGGTTGAGTTCTTTTTGAGTTAAGAGGTATTTCAATCTTTTGTGATCTGTATAAATATGCACTTTTTTCAATAAAGATAGTGCCTCCAAATTTTAAGCGCGAAGACTACTGCAGCTAACTTTAGGTTGTGTGTAGGGTAATTGCGTTCATGAGCCTTAAGTTATCGTGCTATATAAGCGAGCATTTTTCATCTTGCATTAAGATAGAACCGAGACCCATATATGACACATAACTGTAAATAACATATTCCTTTCCTAATTTGGGTTAGATTAAGATTGGTGTTTGGGTTAGAACCGTCTTCAACTTTTGAAAACTTTTTTACTGCTCCTCGACCCACTTAAAAGGCTCATCTTTCCTTAGCAACTTGGACAAAGGGGTGGCTACTAAGGAAAAACCTTCGATAATATCCTGCTAATCCCAGAAAATTTTGAATTTCTTAAATGTTCTTTTGCTACTTCCATTCTAGGATTTCTTCTATCTTTTTCAGGTCCACTTGTATACCCTCAGCACAAACAATGCGACCTAAAAACATTACTTCGTTAAGACAAAATTGACACTTGCAGAATTTTGCGAAAAATTTCTTCTCTCGTAGAATTTGCAAAACGATCCTTAAGTGTTTCTCATGTTCTACCTCAGATTTTCAGTACACCAAAATGTCATCAATAAAGACTATGACAAATTGGTCGACGAAGGGTTGAAACACACGATTCATAAGGTCTATGAATGCTATCAGTGCATTTGTTAATTTGAATGGCATGACTAGAAACTCATAGTGTCCATACAAGTTCTAAAATTTGTTTTGTGCACGTTCATCTCCTTCACTTTTAATTGGTAGTATCCTGACCTTAGATCAATTTTGGAAAATACAGTGGCACCTCGAAATTGGTTGAACAAGTCATCTATCCTTGGTAAAGGATATTTATTTTTCATGTTTAACTTATTTAGCTGACGATAATCAATACACAGTTCGACTGATCCATCCTTCCTTTTCACAAACAGAATTGATGCACCTCACGGAGAAATACTGGGTCTAATGAACCCATGATCTAGCGACTCCTGAAGTTGAATCTTTAGTTTTTTTAACTCCTTAAGCACAATATGGTAAGGAAATATTGACACTGGTGCGGTTCTTGGCAACACCTTATTTCCAAACTCTACTTCGCGATCCGGAGGTAACCCTAGTAGCTATTCGTGAAAAATGTCAGGAAGTTCGCTAACTATTCGAATGTTGCTTAATTTGGGTTCAACGATTTTAGCTTCTTTAAAATAAACTAAAAACGTCTCACATTCCTTACGAATTAATATTTCTTTGACTATGGCTGAGATTACGTTTGACAAATAATTCCTTCTATTGCCTATTATAAGAATTTCTTTGCCATATTTGGTTTTCAAGGTTGCCCTTTTTAAGGCACAATCTAAGTTTGCTTGATGCTATATTAACCAATCCAACCCCAGAATTAGATCCAACTCCCTGAATGATAATTCCATGAAATCAGTAGGAAAAATTTCCCCTTACAACTCTAACAAATATATTTTATATATTCTATCAACCCTAACTATTTGTCCTAATGAGCTTATTATTGTCATAACATTATTTGTTTTTTTTCCACTTCTTCTTTCAATTTTTCAACCATTCTTGGAGCTACATATCAATGAGTAGCTTACACATCAGTTAAAACAAAGAAAGGGACATACAAAATTAGAATCTACTTGTAAAATATTTTGAACGAGATCAGAATTTCTCAGAACACAAATTCTACCTTTGAAGTACAAACTACCATTGGAACCAACATAAGAATCTGAATCAGGTGTCGTCTCAATATGTTTCCGTTTAGCTATCAACACATCATCACATTTTTGAGCTTTGCAAATTTGTTGTAAAAACATCGGTCTAGCTTTTAACTTAGCTAAAATTGAACCATCATCAATTAACGTCAATCTCATATTCAAAGCTCGCAAAGTAAGAGACTTTCTACTCAAAGCATCATCAACAACATTAGCCTTTCTCAAATGATAATCAATGATCAAATCATAGTCTTTCAATAACTCGAGCCATCTTCGCTGTCTCGAATTCAAATATTTCTATGACATCAAGTACTTCAGACTTTTATGATCCGTGAAGTATGATATTTTTCTCCGTACAAATTGGTGTCGCCAAATATTCATGGCAAATACAATAGCTGCAAGCTTTAAATCATGCGTTGGATAATTCTTTTAGTGCTGTTTCAATTGTCTAGAAGCATACGATATCACTTTGACCTCTTCCATCAGAACACACCCCAAACCACTCAATGATGCATCACTATAAATTACAAATTCTTTATCAGACTTTGGCTGAACTAACACAGGTACCTCAGTTAACAATGCTTTCAACTGATTGAAGCTTTGCTGACATTTCTCAAACGATTCGAACTTAACATCTTTTGCGACAATCTCGTCAACGGTGTAGCAATCATTGAGAATCCCTTGACGAATCTTCTATAATATCCGGATAAACCCAAAAAACTTCTCACCTTAGATACATTTCTTGGAGGCTTCCAATCTACCATAGCTGAAATTTGGCTCTGATCAATTCTAATGCCATTGACCGATACAACTTGTTCCAAAAATCTGACTTCCCGAAGCCAGAAGTCACATTTCCTAAACTTAGTGAACAATTGTTTTCCATGCTAAGTTTGTAAAAAAATTCTCAAATGCTCGACATGCTCTAACTCATCTCGTGAATAAACCAGAATATCATCAATGAATACCACAACCAATCTATCAAAATATGGTCTGGAGATTCTGTTCATCAAGTCCATAAATACTGCAGGTGCATTAGTCAAACCAAATGACATCACAAGAAATTCATAATGTCCGTACATGGTCCTAAATGCTGTTTTTGGCACATCTGAGTCTTTAACTCGCAGTTGATAATAACCAGAACGAAGATCGATCTTTGAGAACATTGTCGTACTTTTCAATTGATAAAACAGATTGTAAATACGTGGCAATGGATACTTGTTCTTGATTGTGATTTTGTTGGGCTATCGATAATCAATACATAATCGCATGGATCCGTCCTTTTTCTTAACAAATAACATTGGAACACCCTAAGGAGAAAAACTAGGTCTAGCAAAACCCCTATCTGTCAACTCTTGTAACTGTGCTTTCAACTCTTTTAATTCTGTAGGTGTCATTCTGTAAGGAGCTATCGATATCGGAGATGTTCCCGACATTAACTCAATAGCAAACTCAACCTCTCTGATTGTCGGTAACCCTGATAATTCCTTTGGAAATACATCTGGATACTCACATACCACCGAAACCAATTCTAGCTTCATCTTAGTAATTCTAGAATCTAATATGATAAGTAGGCTAGATGCATTGTGTTTAAAACTGAAACAACCCACCAGAAATTTAAAAATTGGGAAATTTACCTACTAGGCACTCCCACATTTCCCTTACTTTACTATTTAATCCTTTCCTTCCAAAATTCCAAATTTTTAAAGTTTATTTGCCATATAAATACTCTAAAAATTCCCTTGTTTTACAATTCAATCCAATTTAATTAATATTTAAATTTAACTCAAATTAACCCCAATAAAAATTATTTTAAAAATCATTTGACCAGTTAATTATTTTCACTAATAATTATTTAATTACTTTAAAATTAATTTTTCAAAAACATTTTTATTTTTCTGGGTTATTGTTTAACTGATTTTAGATGAAATTGTTTAATCGATTTTAGATGAAATTAACCTCCTACATTAAATTAAAAATGACTAGAAGCCTTTTGAATTCCTAGTTTCTTACTCGGAACTCGAAAACAATATACCCGAAGCTACTAGACCCAGTTTAGGGATATTACAACTCTCCTCCTCTAAAAAGAAATTTGTCCTCGAAATTTACCTAAATCAAATAGATATGGATATTGACGTCTTATCACAACTTTTGAGTCCCAGATGGCTTCTTTAGTCTTGTGGTTGCACCACAAAACCTTCAGCAATGGAATTGCCTTATTGCGTAGCACCTTGACCTCACGATCTAGGATCGTAACTGGTTCCTCCTCGTACAAAAGATCAGATCAAACCTCAATCTCCTCAATAGGAACAACGTTAGAAGGATCAGATCTGTACTTCCGTATCATGGAGACATGGAAAACGTCATGCCTACACTCTAGCTCAAGTGGCAACAACAAACGATAAGCAATCAGTCCAATCCACTTGACAAAATCGTAAGGGCCAATGAACCTCGGACTGAGCTTACCCTTCCGCCCGAAGCTCAAAACTTTCTTCTACGGTGAAACCTTCAAAAATACCTTGTCACCAACCTGATATTCAATGTCTTGATGTCTCAGGTCAGTGTAGGACTTCTATCGATTAGAAGCAACCTTCAACCGCTCGTAAATAAGTCTCACCTTATCCTCAACTTCCCGAACCAACTCTGGACCTAAATTCCTGTTCTCCTCCAAATCAGACGGACCCAAAGGAGTCATACACCCCTGACTATACAAAACCTCGAAAGTCGACTAATGGCAAGTGACTATCCGAGTTAACTCCAAAGCCGATAACACAATTAAAAAGCAAGTCCTCAAGAAACTAGATGACCCTCTCTGACTAACCATTGGACTGCGGCTGATAAGCTGAACTGAAATGAAGCTTCAAACCCAAAGCCTCATGCAACGCCTTTTATAATCTTGAAGTAAACCACAAATCTCAGTCTGATATGATTGAAACAATAACTCCATGAAGACGAACAATCTCTCAGATGTAGAACTCAGCTAACTGATGCAGATTACAAGTTGTACAAACTGGTAGAAAATAAGCAGACTTCGTAAGTCTATCCACAATCACCCAGATTGAATCCTTACGTGTTGGAGTCAAAGGCGAACCCGAAGCAAAATCCATCATAATTTGCTCCCATTTCCACTACAGAATCTGACTAGGCTGAAGCAAACCCAATGCTGATGTTTAACTTTTACCCTCTGACAAACCAAACATCTCGCAACAAAGTTGGCAACATCCTTCTGCAACCTAGGCCACCAATACGAACCTGAAGATCCTTAAACATCTTATTCCCATTGAGATGCATAGCAAAAGGACTGTAATGAGCCTCTGTAAGAATCAAGCGCCTCAGATCCTCGTCTTTTAGAACAAACAAGCGACCTCAGAAACACATAGCACCATCAGAGTTGAGATCAAAATCCCCTTGAACACCTTACTAAACCTGACGAATCCGATGAACGAAACTCTTATCAAAAGACTGACGCTCATGAATCTGTTACGAAATATCCGGCCTCACCTGAAGTTCAGCCAAGAGACCCCCATCAGATATAGACAACCTCGCAAACATAGCCCTCAAATCAACTAGATACTTGTGACTCAAAACATTTGCAACTATGTTCATCTTCCCTGGATGGTACTCGATCACAAAATCGTAATATTTCAATAACTCGATCCAGCGCCTCTATCTCAAGTTTAACTCCTTCTGGGTTAGGAGACACTTAAGACTCTTATGATCGGTGTATATCATACACCTCTCATTGTACAAATCGTGACGCTAAATCTTGAGAGCGAAGACTATAACAACTACCTACAGATCATGAGTCGAATAGTTACACTCATGCGGCCTCAACTGCCTCGATGCATAAGCTACTATTCAACCCTCCTGCATCAGCATACAACCCAGTCTTGTATAAGAAGCATCACTGTAGTCCACATACTCCTTACTGGTTACCGGCTATGTCAACATAGGCACTGCAGTCAAAATTGACGTGAGCTTCTCAAAACACTTCTGCCTCTCATCAATCCACTCAAAAGCGGTGTTCTTCTGAAGCAATTTCGTCAAAGGAGCAACAATGCTTGAAAATCCCTCGATAAAGTGATGGTAATAATCAACTAAACCCAAGAAATTTTTGACCTCAGAAACAGTCCTCAATGACTTCCAATCAAAAATCGCCTCAACTTTCTTTGGATCAACCCAAATTCCATTAGCTGAAATGACATGACCCAAAAAAACCACCCCATGAAGCTAAAACTCACACTTTCTCAGCTTCGCAGACAACTACTTCTCCTGTAAAACTTGCAGAACCATACTCAAGTGCTCATCGTGCCTATCTTCTTATCTAGAATACACCAATATATCATCTATAAAAACCACTACGAACTGATTCAGGTAGGAATGGAATACTCAGTTCATCTTGTCCATAAATACGGCAACTGCATTCGTCAACCCGAATGGCATGATAAGAAACTCGTAATAACCATACCGAGTCCTGAAAGCAATCTTCAACACATCTGAATCATTAACCTTTAACTGATAATACCAAGACCTCATATCAATCTTCGAGAAAATTGAAGCTCCTTGAAATTGATAAAAAAATCATCAATCATCGGTAACAGATACTTATTCTTGATGATCAACCTATTCAATTGGCGATAATCAATGTGCAGCCTCAAAGTCCCATCCTTTTTCTTCACAAACACACTGGTGCTCCCCATAGAGACACACTCGGACAAATGAACCCACGATCCAACAACTCTTGCAACTTCAGTTTCAACTCTTTCAGTTCATCAGGTGCAATGCGATAGGGCGCAACAGACATCGGAGCAGTACCGGGATAGAGCCCAATACCAAAATCAACTTCTCTATTTGGAAATAAACCATGCAACTCCTCAGGAAACACATCTGAAAAATCACAAATAGCTCGAATCTCATCCAACATCATCTCCCTACTATCAACATTTAGGATATAGGCTAGATAAGCTTCGCAACCTTTTCGGACCATCTTCTAAGCACATCACATTTGACAACAACTCAAATTTCTCACCAACAACAACTTTTGAACTGACAATACCGCACAGAGTCACCAACTTCACCTGGCAATCCACCTTAGCCCATGTTCGAATAGCCTATCCATACCTAGATTTATGTTGAAACCTTAAAATAGTAACTCAAGTAGATCAACTGGGAACACTTGTCCCTAAACCATTAGAGGACAACGACAATAAACCTAATCCACCACTACGCTATCACCTAGAGGGCTCTTAATCATAACACTCGATCTAAACATTTCTACCACAATCTCTAACTCTCTAGCTAAGTCTCTTAGGATAAACGACCTAGTCGCACCAGAATCAACTAATGCTAGTAGAGGAAAAGACTATAGCGTTAAAGTACCTGGGATAACGTCAGTCACCTCTCTAGTCCGAGGCTCCCTCACTGCATAAACTCTAGTTGGACCACCATTATCACCTTGAGCAGCACCACACTGACCAGCACCTCCACCATAGCCTCTCTCTCGAGCTAGAACAGGTGTAGCAGCAACAACAGCAACAAGCTGATCGCATACAACTGGCTCTCCTCGGGCAGTCACTCATACGGTGCTCTACCGAACCACAGGCAAGACAAGACCTGTCATCCTTTAGCACTCACCACGATGATGTCGACTACAATGCTCACATATCAGCCATGTAGTAGCCCCTTGATCAATAATACTAGCCTAAACTCTTGTAGCCTGTCTGTTCTGACCATGACCACTGGCAACACATCATCCAAATCTACTAAAACGACCTCTCTTACCCTTACGACCAGAACCACTAGCAGCTTAGTCGACCTTTTAACAACCCCAAATGAAGCAGTTTTAAGCTCCTCCCCCAAAGTCTCCTCTAATGCACGAACTTTCTCAACTAACTCGTCGAAGACCTCGATATTCTGAGCAACAAGGTAGAGCTTAATCTCACGATTCAACCTGAACCTGAACCTCTTACAACGGTTCACCTCAGAAGACACCAACTTGGGAGCATACTAGCTCAATCGAAAAAACTCAGCCTCGTACTCGTCTATCGACTGAGTACCCTGAACAAGATCCATAAACTCTCATCTCCTAGCCTCAATATACTACTCACCCTTAAGCTTCCTCCAAAACGATGCTGAGAAGAAGTCCCAAGCCAAACGATTCGGTGCAGTACCCCTCTGGATAGACATCCACCATTTGTGAGCCTTTTCCATCAGCAGTGATACGACACAACCCAACTTATCCTCGTCAGAGCAACCCATCTGACTGAGAATACGAACGGCACCTTCCAACCAATACTCTGTATATGTCGGATCACCGCCCCTAACATTATGGAACTCTTTATCTCTAAGAGCTCATAAACGCTCCAGTTGCAAACCTTGACGAACCGGAGCAATGTTGGCACCAACGACACGTTGTAGTGCTCCTACCATTTTAAAAATGAAGTACTTGACCTGAGCATCGTCCCGTGGTAGTGCATCGTCATCCATACTACCCCAACCACGACGTGAAGGCATAAAAACTATCGTATACTAATAAAAAGAGTAAAGAAAATGTACCAGGAGTGAGTAGCGGCAAGAGATCCAAGATTTACTAAGTAAAATTCTTATAGGGCATTGTGTTCCGAATCCTACCCTAAGAACATCTTATAGCACAAAAATCTTGCATAAGCAAAATTACAAAATTTTAATCAACACAGGCAAGCAAACATCATAAATCTAGGATCATTAATATTCAAGCAACCTAGCCAGCCTAGGCTATCCTACAATTTTAAATCTGGCTCTGATACCACCAAATATGACACCACAAACCCAACTAGGACGGGCTGACTCGAAATCGAAGCGTTACATTAGCCACTGAAGTGACTCTTTGACTAACGACCATCTAATACACACCCGACCTTACAACACCTCAGTCTTATCTAATTGATAGTTGTTTATTAATGCAGAAGCAAATTATTAGCCAATTTTAAACTTTTCCTAGGTAATTTAACCTAAAGGCATTTTCGTCATTTTACCACCTATGGTAAAACTATCTCGATTTTAGATCTAAGTGTTTACCAAACTTTTAGTCAAAATTATGCAAGCCTAAAAATTTTAGCTTGAATTGAGTTTGTTTGCTACGTCCACTTCAAGTTTTACTGTTAGGGACTAAATTATGACAAATACAAACTATCAATACCTATTTTGATTTACAAATTAAGTGCGTTTCTATCAAATTTTACCCATTACGATACTAATCCTAAATTTTTCCAAGTTTCCTTACCATTTAAGGCTCTAATTAAACTAATAATTTTCAGGACCTAATTGTAACCTAAAGAAATTAAAATTACCAATTTAAAAAGATAAAAATTCAAATCCCCAAAGACCCACACGGCCGCGTCCCCTAGACTGTGTGTCATTAATAGCCCATGTTCGTTTCGTGAAAAACTTTTTGGCAGATCGAACACGTCCATATGGAAATTCTACACACCCGTGTGTGATAGCTCCAGTTTCTACATGCACATGTCACTTACCCACAAGCTCGTGTGGACAAGCACACACCCGTGTGAAAACCATTACACCTATTTTTGTGAAAAATACATTTTAAAACCCGATTTTGCATATTTTAATAGCCAATTAAATCTGATTTAACTACGATTAATTAACATACATATACATACACCTTCCATTGAATTTATTGACATCAATTAAGCCTCAATTAAATAGAATTAGGCAATTAATTTCACGCTTAACAAACACCGAATAAATCAAACAAGTGTCGTACCTTAGTCGCTAGTAAACCATTCCACGAAAGTTTCATTTAAACAATCGTTAGTATAAATTTCATGCCTCACACACCGTGTTATCAATCACCATGTTATCAAGGAACAATACACCGTAAATGATTCAATAATTTAGCTCAAACATGCCTTACAATTATTATAAAACCATCTAAAATAAAATGTCCAATGTCCAAATTCCATTTACAACCAAAATCAAACTAATTCTCGAGAGTACCACAATGTCCGATTACAGTCTTTAAAATCGTAATAAGTTCTCTACCAAGCCTAAATCTGTTGGAGCTCTGTTGCTCGACTCCTCAGTTCCTCAATCCTGATGATTATTTGCACGAATGAGAGGGTGTGAGCTTTTAAAAAGGTTAGTGAATGCTAATAAAATTGACAAGTAAATCAACATGCAATTCATGCTTAACTCGCAATCAATCATTCACCAATTGGCAGCCAAAATAATTAAACATGTCGATTTAATTTCCAAAAGCATTTTCCATACCAAAAATAAATTATTCATGGCTTTCAATTATCAATTAACATAACAACAATTACACATAAGTATATATGGCATACATTTCTCATGGCTTAATCGGGTGATCATACATTTTATAAACGGATCTCCAAACTCCCACAAATATCAAATACAATCCACCGAGTTGAGCGAGCCGAAGCACACGCTCCCTTATAGCGCCTCTAATAACCTATTGAGTGGAGACTCATGCTCAACATTCATTTATCTACTCCAAATCAGTCCACCTAGAGCCTCATTGCTCACAAATAACATATCAATATGGTGAGTACTCACAAATCCCATGGCATGCCAACTATATCCAATGGATCCACTATGCATGTTGCCAATATATTCAGTCAAACATAGCATATAAATCAGTCATTATGGTGCTCAATTTAATGTGACAAGATGCCATGTATAACATGTAACATAGCCATTTAACATCTAATGAAATCAAACAATTCATTTCCCAATTTCCCATATTCAATTACCAATTGTAATACCAACATATCATGATAAAAAATTTTAGTACACATGCTTTAAAACCATCCTTAAAGTTTTAATTAACTATACTAATCGAATTTCTCTCACAAAGATATCTTACCGGATTTGTAACATGAAGTCAAAAACTCGATTCCTCATAAAATCAATCACTCCAGCCCTTCTAATCACTTCCAAACATCAATAATAAACCAAATACACATATACTAAGCATCAATTTCACATTTAAATCAATTTCACAAAAAAATGGAAAATCGATTCATGAAGATGATGAAATTTAGATTTCTTCAAATTACCTCACAAATTGTATTTAATCTTGATAAATAAGATAAAAAAAGCTTTTAATAGATCCATTTTGAGTTAGAACATCCATTGATTTATGGATTTCCTCTCAAAATTCAAGATTCGCCATTAATGAACCTTAAGCTTTTGAAGAAGATGACATGGATGAAAAATCATATAATTGTCATCCAAATCATGTAAAATGTTCCTAATCATCATAAAAACAAGTATAGAAATAATAATTACCTTTGATTCGCTATAAATCCTTTGATTGAAATCTTGATTCAAGAATGTTGAGAAGTTTCAATATATTTTTGGCTACTTTTGAGAATAATTTTGGGTTAAAAGAGAGTATTTTGAAAAGAAATTTTTTTGGATGTATTCTCTTATGATAGATCTTTAAAACCATGCAAAAAAAATAAATTTTATAACTCTCTGATCTGATGTAAATGGTATGAAAAGTAGGCTAGATGCATTGTGTTTAAAACTGAAACAACCCACTAGAAATTTAAAAATTGGGAACTTTGTCAAATGGTCACTCCCACATTTCCCTTACTTTACTATTTAATCTTTTCCCTCCAAAATTTTGAATTTTAAGGTTTATTTTCCATATAAATACTCTAAAATTTCCCTTGTTTTACAATTAAATCCAATTTAATTAATATTTAAATTTAACTCAAATTAACCACCAATAAAAATTATTGTAAAATTCTTTTTCGACACAAATTAATTATTTTTGCTAATAATTATTTAATTACTTTAAAATTAAATTTTTAAAAATATTTTTATGTTTCAGATTATTGTTTAATCGATTTTAGATGAAATTAACCTCCTAAATTAAATTAAAATTACTAGAAACCCTTTAAATTCCTAGTTTCTTAATCGAAACTCGAAAAAAATATACCCGAAACTACTAGACCCCGCTTAGAGATATTAAAGTGATCCCTTACATGCTAAAGTTTCTATAGGACTGACTGGAACACTTTTACTATTTTTTTAATGACCGTGGAGGGTGTATTACTATCTGGATGTGTGTGTATGTATACATATGTTTTAATTTTCTTATTCATGTAGGTTGCTAATATGACTTTGTTATACTAAAATTTGGTATATAAGAATGTCTGGATGTGTTAATAAGAATTTATGCATGTTGTTGGTCATTGAAAAGTGAATATGAGCATGTTTGATTCAATGTATCGTAAGTATTAAAATTAATTGTATTTGCACTGTGGTTAGGCCATGGTTATAAAGAAAATGAGGTTTGATTTAGCAGTTAAACTGCATTGACTTAATTTGGCAGTAAAATTGCAACAATGTTGGTAGCTTGAGTGCACAACATTTGAGTATCATATGACCACATTAAGGTGTGTATCGGTTGGATGGGTCCACCATAACCCAAATCGGTGTGTAGTGGATGGAAAGGTCTAGTGTACCCTAATTGGTGTGTGTTGGATGGATGGAGATGGTGTGTAGCAGTTGGATAGGTGAGATTTTGTGCCATATTTCATTTGAATATGATTTGCATACCTATTTAGTGATAAAGTATTGTGATGCTCTAATTTGATGTGATTTCTGGTTATGATTAGAATATGGTTATTGTATGTTTGACCGACTGCTTGTTACTGCATTGTTTACTTTTGTTACCGACTCACACCAAGCTTTGTAGCTCACACCCTTAGTTTAACCTTTCTAGGTAATCTACAAGTTAGGTCTTGGGCTTAGCAAATTCGGAGGTCTCGGAGTTTTTTTTGTCTCGGTTTGGTTTTAATAAAGATATAATAGTTTATTTTCAATCGAATTTGCAAATATTTTTAGGTGATCCTATGGTATGATTTTCTTATTATGGGTTAGAGTTTTGTGGTTTTAGGCATGGATGTTGGAAAATGAGATAATTTTTCTCTTTAAAATTGTTTGGATCAAGTATTTGTTTTAAATTCATGAATTTTCAATCAAAAGTAAAATGATATATTTTCCGCTGCTATACTAGTTTTTAAACTTCAGTTAACAAATTGCTAAATCTAAAATGTTTGCAAAGGTAACAAGGAAATTATTAACTTGGCCTTAATTAAACCTTAGCAACAATAAACTAATGTTTACAAAACTTAAGTAAAACCTACTACTGTTTCCAGTAAAACACGAGTAAAAGAGGTTTCGAAAAGAAAATAAGAAGTTTAAACGGTGTTTTGTTTTGGGCCATTTCGATGACCAATGTAACCTTTAGAATCCGATTAAAATCTCTAGACCGGATTTTGGGGTGTTACAACCAATTTAAGGCATTGTAGGGGTCCAACTATTATCCTCGTGCGTAATCGACACTTGGGTTCATACTTTTCTCTTGCTTTTTCACACACTCCAATCTTGTCTTTAAAAACAATATTATAGACAGTCCAAAAAAAGATTGAAAGTGATTCCGTCTTTTATATTTTGTAAAGAATTCGTCTAATGATAATAAAAAAATCATTACAACACACAAAAGCAAAAATAAAAATAAAAAACTTAATTAAAATATATTTAAAAATTTATGGGTCACAAGAATAAAGAATAAATCAAAATACGAAATCATTAATTCATCCTTTTATTTGGTTTTGGTATAATGCTTATTCAAATCTAGGCTAATTCTTGTGTAGTTGAAACACCCAACTTGGGTTTATTATTTTTGTCATAAATTATTTATAGTACATATAAATGCACGAGTTTAGAGAAACTATTCAACATATTAATGTTGCATTTGTTATTCATTATATTATTGAATTCACCATTTTAAGTATTTTTTTATAATTTATAAGATATATCATATTTATGAATAAGAATTCTAATTCTATTAAAAGACTCGATTAAATGAAATTATATAATAAATAAAAAACTCAAATTTTATATTTAAATTATTAGGTTTTGTTAACAATAAAAAGAAAAAAAATTACCTTTTTAAAATAGTAAATTCTAATTATTTAAATTAGAAATTATATCACTCGTGATTGCATGCAAAAATCATGTATTTAAAATACAAAGATGTATTCGCAAATAAGATATAGTTTGAAACTAATGAATAACAACACATGAAATATATATGATATTAAAATAGATTAGATTAAATTGTGAGTAAAATAAAATTTAAACATATAAATATATCATGTTAAGAATACTAAATGAGTATATCATAACGTTGTCATCAATCTTGAGTTGGCGTCGAGTTAACTTGTGACACCAACTCAATCAACAATATTATTAATATATAAAACTAATAAACTTAATAAATTGTGCATATTAAAATAAAAATGTATAAAAACAATATCAAAATGATGCTTTGCTGGAGTGGTAAATTTAAGATTTTAGTAATCCAATTGGTGTGTGTTTAAATCTCACAATATGCATTTTTTATCGGTTTTTGTTAAAATAAAAAGATTAAACCCTAAAATAATAAAACTTATTTTAATTACGGGAGGACATGTCCGTAATTTTCTTAACCGAGTTGATGCTTGGTTGACTCATGACACCAACTCAATTAAGGACGTAAATACATTTAAAAATTAAAAATTTATATATAATATAATAGTATAGTATAGTATAGTATAGTATAGTATAGTATAGATAACAAATAACATTATATTTCATATATGAAAATTTATAAAATACATTTTATAGTTTAATATATCTACAAATTATTATAATCAATTTGAATAGTGAAATGTTTAATCTACAATATATCAATTTTATATTTTTAAAAAGATGCTTCAATAACGATTAAATATTTTTATTAGTACTACATTTAAATTATCAAAATAATTAATATATTTTAATTGTGTTAATTACTTACTATTTTAAATAATATTACCTTACATTAATTACATAAAATAAAATTACATTGAATACGTTGATTTCAATCTTATTATAATATCTAAATTCTATTTGAACACAAAGAATATTATTTTAATTGTGTTAAAAATGGTTTCCATGGTGGTAAATGAAGGATAATGAATTAGCGACCATTTCGACATTTTTCTAAGCGCGAGCATCCTCTATCATACTTGTTGGCGGGTTCTGGTACGCAATTAAGCGTCCCTGGTCTGCATGGCTTTGGCATATCTCCTCTTTCAATTGCTCCATAGTTAAGATTTTCAGCATTTGCACCATTTTCCATCAACATTGAGCTCACCACCATTGCACAAATCCACACCACCATCATCTTCTTCTCCACTCCCATTTTGTTTCAACAAACTTATTCAAATCTTTATTTATTTAAAACTCTGCACTATCTTTCAATCACAAGAGGTGTAAACTATATAGTTTCACCATAGTTGTAGACTTAGTAAAATGTTTAACCAAAACTACAAGATTGGAGCTTTTTCCGTAGTATTTTTAGTAAATTAAGCTAGGAATACCAAAAAAAGCCAAGTCTTTTTGAACCATATATATCCATCATTTCTAAAGATAGACATGCAATATTTGATAAAAAGAATGACATGTTAAAATCCCACCCTTTTCTTTTACTAACCCTTGCAACTTTAATAGGTATTCACGATTATAGATACGACTTTGTCAATTAATGGAGAATTTACCAAAGTATTATAATAAAATTAATGGAGAATTTACAACCTTTTCTAGGAAGGCATCACCACATAACAACTCTTGTTCGGAACAACCTCTATATTTAGAACAACTCACATTTGGAACAAGTCAAAATAATCATTATTCAAGAACAACTCTCAGCCAAGAACACCCCTAACATGTCTCTATCATCAGATTAAGGTTATGGGATGCTACGATGATTAACAAGTCGAATAATAAATCAAAATAGCTCAGAGTTCAATTTCATCATCATAAATCAATAGTATGATAGTAAATAAGCTCGATAATATCTTAAAACAATTCAACAACCAAAATTAAATACCATAAATCATTATCCAGTTATTAATCACAGCATATATGTGGAAACAAAACATAAATTGAGCCTATGGAACCTTAAAATCAATTTGGAAACAAACAAGGACTAATCTGAAACATAATAGAAAATATGGGAAAAAATAAAAACAAGGGTCACACAGCCATGTGGCCAGGCCGTGTGACAGAACCCAAGTCATGTGGCTAAAAAACATGGTCGTGTGGCCAAATCGTGTACAGTTCGAAATTAGGGGCACATGGTCGTGTCGCCAAGTAGTGTACAACTAGACATAGGGTCACACGACCATGTAACAGACTGATGTTGTGTGTAAAAACCTACACCTAAAAATTAATAAGAGACACTTTCATGTGGGAGGCCATGTGTGGCACATGACCATGTGATAGACAGTGTCCTAGGCCGTGTGTACCTAGAATGACTTCAAAACCAAGCTATTTCAACATCCATATCTTATGTTCCAACCCATACTGTTTCCATCAAATTATACCTATTCAAAACACATCAAAAAATGCCAAAATTATGCCAATTCACATTCAACCTAAGTGCCTAACCAATGTGCCATCGTTGGTACCACAATTCAAACATTTAAAATCAAATTCACATACATCATTTCCCAGACCATAAAACATGTATCTATCAAGCATTTCATAAACTTAAACCACAATCAAAATGTGACACCCCAAACTCGACCGAAATGAACCGACTGGAATCCAAAGCGTCACATTAGTCACCGAAGTGACTCTCCAACACAAAATCACCTAAAGCACACCCCAATCAAACCTTATAACACCTCAATTCTAACTAATAAATATCTAATCTTTTCTTATTTGTCATTTTTCCTTAATACATTTATTAATTAAGACTATATTAGCTAAGTTTTATTACCTTAATTCATACATACAACTCTAATTAATCTAATTACAACTAATAGACAACATGTGTATAATAACTTAAACATTCAAAATCATGCTGAACATACAATGGACTTACCTTAGTCACAGAGCTATCAACTCCTGAACAAACTACAATTAAAATGTACTAGTGAAAATTTCATGCTTCAATCACCATGTTTTCAATCACCATGTTATCACTTAGCAACATACAATAATACATTCAACATCTAACCATAAAATCAAACAGTAAAACAAATATAACATCTCAAAATTAATATCCAAATGTAAGTCTCAAACATCCATTACGAGTGTATCAAATTAACCTAATTAAGTGCCACAATGCCCTTTAATGTATCTATAGAAAAGTCCTTCATCTATTCTATCAAGTAGCCTTAAACTTGAACCAGCCTCTCCTTTGCTCCTCGACTCCCCAAAGCTGGAAAAACTCTACACAAAGCTGTGAGCATGCGAGCTAAAAAAGCTCAGTGAATGACCATAAATTCAATAAGTAAATCACACAAAAAACATACTTAAACCAAGACAAATCATGTATCAAATTTCAAGTATAAGATTCATAATTTCAATTATATTTTTACGCTCATTTATGGCATTCGATTAACTGAAATTTCCAGCAGCAATGCAACATCATAACATCATAATTCCACATGTTATTCCAAGAGTAAAAATCACATTTATTATGGCATATGAAAAAAATAATATATACACTTATATAGGCAAATGGCACCCATGGCATAATATAAACATGTGATCATGCATTGGATAAACGGATCTCCAATCTCCCAAATATCGAATACAATGCTCCGGTTGAGTGGGGCATAGCCACACACTCCCTTATGTCGCCTCGAAATCGTCAACGATTGACTGGAGAAAAAGGCTCAACACTCCCTTATTCACTCCAACAAAACCAATACGCCTAGAGCCATATGCTCACATATAACACATGTAGTGGTGAGTACTCACAAATCCTATAGCATGCCATCTATATCCAATGGATCCACCATGCAATGTTTCCAAAATAACCAAACACACAGGGCATAAGCACTGATATTTAAGCACTTAATCCAGGATATTAGTAATTTTAACATCCACATAGATAAGCTCAATAAGTGTCTTTGCCCATGGATCTAAAACCAACTATAAAATCATCATCACGTGCTCTAATATACAGTAATCCATGCTCCAATTATTAATCAATACAATTAAAATCAACCATATCAAACACTCTATTCACAGTTTTCCTACAAATATGCTTTCATACAATTAAAATCAATTTTGAAATCTAAACCATTTGAAATACAATTGAATCTCTAGAAGCACAATTCAAAACCTCAATTTAGAATGTAAATAGGCATGTTTATCAATTGCCTTTAAAAACCACTCACATTCACACTTTGCTTCTCAAGCTAAAGTGTATCAAGTAGCTGTGGTTGGACCTCAATTTTCATTAGCAATGGCCCCTCCTTGATGTGGATATTAAATATAGGTAAAATACATGTTACAAGCTATCATTGACAACAAGAAAATTGAAAAATCATGAACTAGACATATTTGAAATGCCTCTCCAATCTACAGTACTGAAAACTCACGATCTAGCCAAAACACAAATTTTAGCCCTTAAATGACCTCTGCACCAGAAATCATTTCTAAACTTCATTCCTATTCTATCAACAAAAAACCTAAGCATCAATTTCATCAAACAAACCATTTCATAATTTTCTAGAAAATTGACTCATGTTCTTAGTTAAAAAATGGATTTGTCAAAATTGATCAACCAAACGAGTTTGATCTTTTGTTTTCTGATAAAAACCTCTTAATAAACATTATTTGAGCTTAAATATTCATTTAAACTTGTATTCCAACTCAAAACCATGAATTCACCATTGATGAATCTCATGTTCAAGAGTTAAGAGATCAAGATTTGAAAAACCATTTTATTCAATTTAGATTGAAAATAATGATTAAAAACAACCTTAGAATGAATTTAAAGTTGATAAAATACCTTCAATCAATTTGGAATCACCAATATTGAAGATTGGATCAAGATCTTTGAAGAACTCGGATGAGTTTTTGTCTCAAGTTTGGAAATCCTTTCTGGAAAATTTTGAGAGAATTGTGAGAGAATAAAAGATGAGATCTAATCTTTGATATGTGGACTTAAAAAATGAAAAATAAAAATGAGAGAAAATGTTTAGAAATTGGGTGAGAATTGTGTGTGAAGTGAGGAGGCTGTAGCGTTTTTGAACTGAAGAACCCCCACCTGATTTCCAAAACTTAGGGAAATTGCCAGCAGGGCACTCCCACAATTCCTTTGTTTTACCAAATAATCTTTTCCCTCAAAAATTTTGAAAATATGGGTAATTTTCCATAGAACCACTCAAATATTTCTCTTGTTTTGCAAAATGGTCCTATTTAATTAATATTTTAAATTCTCTCAATTAAATCCCCATTTTAAATTTTTTTAATTCTAATTTAAACTAAAAAAATTATTTTACCAAAAAAATATTCAAAACTATAAAATTAATTTTTCTAAAAATATTTTTATTTTTTGGAATATTATTTTTCAATTTTTAAATCAAATTAAGCTAACTAAAAATTTACTAATAAACCCGACTAACTCCTAATTTTCATTCAGAACCCGGTAAACTTACCTGAAACTACTAGACCTATTTTTAGGGCCTTACACAAAACCAAACTTCTAAAGGCATGAATCATACCAGTTATATACATATGGTAAAAAAAATACCAAAAGAGCCAAATAAACACGACCACAACATCACATAACAAAGCATGAACCAACATGTCTAATAACAAGTGAATTTAAACTCCTAGTACATGCCACTTATAACCTAAATCAAAATAATCACAATTTATACCAAGCCATTGAACGGATAGTCTAAACTCCGTCTTGAACTTCCAACCGACATAAACTTTTGGTGATCTACAAAAAATCAAACACAAGGCATGTAAGCAAATCTTTGCTTAGTAAGTTCATATTAAACTTAAACTTAAACTTATCATAAAGGTTGCAATTTAAACAATTTGCATTTAAATTCATAAGCAAGGTCATGAGTTCATTATTAACCTATACATATCACAAGTCTCACAAGGTTAGTAAGTTCACATGTACAAAACTTATAACCTTATCATGTTATAAAACATATACAAGTAAACACATTACATATAACAATCATTCAACATCATTTCCATTTCAAGTGCTCATTTCAAATGTCCCTTTCTACATATCTATCTATATAAACATTTCAGATAAACATTTTATATTATTATTTACATATAATTGATTCATAAAATCATTCAATATATCTATTTTCATAGAACCAATTCATAAAATCATTTCATATATTCATTTTACATAACCATTTGAATAACCATCTCATATAACCATTTTATATTACACATTTACCATCCGATACTTATTACCTGATAAACAATTGTTCATAGATGCCATAGTGTCTTTCAGCCATAGTTTTATTTATCTCTAACATAATGCCATTGTGTCATTCAACTATGGTCTTATTCGTTTCTGGTACAGTGCCGTAGTGTCTTTCAACTATGGTCTTATTCATTTTTGGTAGCGTGCCATAGTGTCTTTCAATTATGGTCTTATTCATTTTCAGTATAGTGCCATAGTGTCTTTCAACTATGGTCTTATTCGTTTCTGGTATAGTGCCATAGTGTCTTTCACTTATGGTCTTATTCGTTTTTCAAACCAATAAACTCGATCACCACATACATAGATAAATATTAAATTGCCCAAAACAACAACTAATTAATTTAACCAATTTATGAACTTACCTAATAACAATATCTACAAACACTTTAACGATGATTACTCCACGAC
This sequence comes from Gossypium raimondii, assembly GCF_025698545.1. Taxonomy (NCBI): domain Eukaryota; kingdom Viridiplantae; phylum Streptophyta; class Magnoliopsida; order Malvales; family Malvaceae; genus Gossypium; species Gossypium raimondii. The sequence goes on from NC_068575.1 coordinate 13,118,290, forward strand.
TTTTCCTTTCCCACGATTATCAACCAACTGATCCATTTCTTGATCTAAATATAATAATCTTATTCAATTAACCAATTTAAATATTATAAAATACTGGATTTCATATATTTGACCTTTAATCGTCATTTTACACTTTTACCCTAAACTTTTACTTTTTATTCAATTTAATCCCTAAACTTAGAACTTTCAATTCAATCATAAATTAATCCAAAAAAAGGCAAGCCAGATTTTCTATAATTCCCATACAACCCATATTCATCATACTTTTACAAGAATTTCATATAATTTTACTTAGTAATTTAGTCCTTAAACAATAAAATTAACCAAAACCACTTTATAGAATGGTTGTAACACCCTAAACCTGGCCTAGACGTCCAGTCCAAGTCCATAGAGTTACATCCTCGGTACTAAAAAACCACATATATATATCACAATAAAACTAAACCACACGTCGCATAGTATTCATCACAAAGATCAGTTAAATATATAATCCTCCAAAACTCATATTATCATATTTTACTGAAATTCCTAAAGTAGTATTTAAACGAAATATAAAAGCTTGACGGAGCTCCCGTAGTCCCGACCTGTTCAAGATTGCGAACCACTTGTAATCCAATCAGTAAATAAATGTTGTGAACTCAATGCTTCAAAGGTGTTCATTCAAGTGAAATAGAATTGAAAAACTATTCTCAAATCCTAAAATTCAATTAAGCAACAGAAGTCATTCCAGTCTAAGTATAGTACAGGTCAATTACAGAAGCAGAAGCAATTTCAGTTTCAGTTACATAACAAATCAGTTTTGTATGCAAGTTTCCCTACCCCAACCGCTACATACAATCTTCAACCACCCCAATACACCATTAAGCGCGTTCAATGCCCGTCCAACCCTACACGCCACAGAGTGGCTGTCTGACACATTTATAGATACACAACTTAGCTGCGAAATCAAAATACGACAAATTGCCAGATTTAGAGTTATCAGTATTGTGGCTTAGCCACTAGTTCGGAGCAAAATGCTTCCTTCTTCATGATATCCCAACCCATGCATATATAGTGCACAAATATCCACAATTACAGAGTATAGTTCAATATCAGAAATAGCTATCACAGTACACATACAGATATGTTATACATATGTCAATTATAGAGCATCAGAGAGCCTCACACAATTGAATTCAGTTCATACATACATTGAGGAGGCTGAGATTAGTGCCGACCACACACATGGCTTCAAAAAAACAAGATTTAGACCCGATTTATATGCTACACAGCCTAGACACATGCTCGTGTGGTTCTACAACATAGACAGTGAGATACACGGCTTTGGCACATGCCAGTGTCCCTCTCCATATGGTCATATGTCACAAATAGTGAGTTACACGGCCTAGACAGATGCCCGTGTCTACTGCCCACGTGAACCCTGCACTAACATGGCCACACACAGCTTGTCGCATGACAGTGTGGCTCACATGGCCTGGGCACACGCCCATGTGCCTGGCCATGTGGCGTCAATATCCATGTTTTCTAGTGACCAAAATTTGCAAAATATGAGGTTTTTGGCATGCACCTAAAATAGTTTTGATGCAGAAATAACGTAGGAAGACTCCAAAACCTAACATGACCATCTAGTAATCAATTACACCATCGTTTTAAATGTTTTACTAAAGTCAACCTTTCGTCAAGATCATGTCAAAAGTTTCGATGCAACCCCAACCCAATTCGCACACTTCCCTCGCACAAAAGAGAGAAAATTGCGCTAACGCGACGGAGGAATGTCTCTCGTAATATCCTCACCTAAAAAGCAACCAATTAAGTGTTTAAACAAAGCGTTCAAGTATCAAGCAAAATCCCATTTCAATAGAATAATGTTAACAAGACGAAACTCGCAGAATTGAAAGGAGATATCGAAAGAACTTACACAATAATCGCACAATCTGCTTCACAAGAAACGAAGAATTCCCAATTAACGTAGAATCAAATACAACAATAAGAAAAAAATAAAAGAAAAGAAGAAAAGAAAAAAAGAACTAAGAACTTAGGGAAATGGAAAGAAAAACGATAGAATTTCTTCAAAATGTTTTAAGGTAACCACCATCCCACCTTCCAACATTTGCAAAAATAAATTTCCTAACTCATACGATGGGATTTGAACTCGGAACCTGACAGAATACAAACAGATGTTTAACCAGGGAACCAGCAGGCTCGTTCTTGACACCGATTTACCTAAAATTGCACTTAACTACGTAACACATGGATGGGGGTTGTTTTAAAAATAAAAAAACTTTTAACAATGCAACTCGAACTCCAGACCTCAAACACAATAGCAGAACATAGAACCACAGATACAAGAATTTAATTACTGTAGATTCTTACAATTAAATTCTAAAATTTTAGGGTGCTACAACTCTCTCCCCTAAAAGAAATTTCGACCTTGAAATTTACCTTACTCAAGTATATATGGATACTACCGTCAGATCGATTCTTCAGGTTCTCACGTGGCCTCTTCAGTACCATGGTTCAGCCAGCGAACTTTTACTAGGGGAATAATTTTCTTCCTCAATACCTTAACATGGCGTTCCAAAATCTGGACAGGTTCTTCCTCAAACGTTAAATCCAGTCGCAACTTGATCTCGTTGATAGGAACAATGTGTGACGGATCAGATCGATACCGTCTCAACATCGAGACATGAAACACATCGTGAATTTTTTCCAACTATGACGGTAATTCTAAGTGATACGCAATAGGTCCAACACGCTTTAAGATACGATAAGGTCCAATAATCCTTGGGCTCAACTTGCCCTTGCACCCAAGCTTGAGAACCTTTTTCCAAGGTGATACCTTGAGAAACACCTAATCACCTATAGAAAACTCAATATCTTTTCTTTTTAAATAAGCATAAAGCTTCTGTCGAGGAGGGCCTCAAGAAGCATTCTTCCAAGCTATGAATGAATGGTTTGCCGAGTTCGTTCGTACTAATCTGGCTGTTAGACCTCCACCCCTCATGATTCTCCAATCCTCCATGTAGCTCCCCCTGTCACAGGTACAGTTATAAGAGAAAGGCCATTAGTTGATAAGATAAAAAAACTAGGGGCTGAAGAGTTTCGAGCTACTAAAGATGATGATATAGAGAGAGCAGAATTTTGGCTCAAGAATACTATCAGAGTCCTTGATGAGTTATCCTGTACACCTAAGGAATGCATGAAGTGTATTGTTTCACTCCTTAGAGATTCGGCCTATCATTGGTGGAAGCCTCTTATGCCAGTTGTACCGAGCGAGAGAGTTGCTTGGGATTTCTTTCAGGAGGAGTTCCGTAAAAGGTATATCAGTCAGAGATTTATTGACCAAAAAATAAAAGAGTTTCTTGAGTTAAAGTAGGGTAAGAAGACTGTAACCGAGTATGAACGTCAATTTGTTAGACTCAGTAATTGTGCTCGAGAGTGTGTCTACAGAGGCTATCATGTGCAAAAGATTTGAGGATGGGCTCAATGATGATATTCGACTGTCAATTGGTGTTCTAGAGATAAAAGAGTTTGTTGTTCTAGTTGAAAGAGCCTGTAAGGTAAAGGAGTTGTTAAAAGAAAAAGAAAATGGCAAAGCTGAAATTGAGGTTCAAGACACGAAGAAAAGGTAGATGAGCAGATAATTTCAGTCTACATCCAAGAGGCCTAGAGAGTTCTCTATTAGATCAAAATTTTCAACTAGGTATCCTAACCGAAGCAGAGGTAGAAGATTTGTGGATTCAAGAGGTTAGACTACTACAGTCGTAAGTATGGGTAGTAATCGACCACCTAGACCAGAGTGTGCTCAATGTGGTAGAAGTCATCTCGGTGAGTGCCAAGCAAATGAAAATGTTTGTTTCAGATGTGGTGCACTAGATCATTTTATTCGGGATTGTCCCGAAATAGTTAAAGGAGAAGTAATATTGAGTGCAAGATTAGGAAATGCTCCTATTAAAGGCAGACCACAGAGGAATCTAGGAGTTGGAGCAAGTAACAGGGGTACGTCCAGAGACTCAGTAACTAGACCAGATGCTTGAGCACCCGCAAGGACTTATGCTATTCGCGCTCGCGAAGAGGCATCCTCATTTGATGTGATTACGGGTACATTTTTCCTCTATAATACTAGTGTTATTGCTTTGATTGATCTAGGTTTGACCCATTCCTATGTTTGTATGAGATTGATACCTAATATGAACATGCCCATAGAATCTACCAAATTTGTGATTAAAGTATCGAATCTATTAGGCCAATATGTGTTAGTAGACAAAGTATGTAAAAATTGCCTTCTGATGATTAGAGGTCACTGTTTTCCGGTTGATTTTATGCTATTACCATTTGATGAGTTTGATGTGATTCTTGGTATGGATTGGTTGACTTCCCATGATGTGATAGTGAATTAAGGAAAGAAATACATTGAGTCGAAATGAAAAAATGGTGATATTATTCGGGTTAATTCAGATGAGTCAGATAGTTCTCTTGCCATGATTTTTGTTATGTCTGTTCAGTAATGTTTGAGAAAAAGGTATGAAGCTTATCAAGCTTTTGTATTGAATACTAAAGATCCAGAGTTGGAAATTGAATCAGTGCCAATAGTTTGTGAGTTTTTCGATGTGTTTCCGGAAGAATTGCCAGGTTTGCCTCCTATTAGAGAAGTTGAGTTTGGTATTGAGTTGGTTCCAGGTACCACTCCCATTTCTATTTCTTTTTATAGAATGGCCTTACTGGAATTGAAAGAATTGAAAGCTCAGTTACAGGAATTAACTGATAAAGGTTTTGCAAGGCCTGGTTGTTCTCCATGAGGCGCACCAGTGCTTTTTGTGAAAAACAAAGATGGTTCGATGAGGTTGTGTATAGATTATTGGTAGCTTAACAAAGTAACAATAAAGAATAAATATCCACTGCCTAGAATAGATGATTTGTTTGACCAATTGAAGGGAGCCACTGTGTTCTCCAAGATAGATTTGAAATTCGGTTACTATTAGTTGCAGGTTAGAGAGTCAGATGTTCCGAAGACTGCTTTCCGGTCTAGGTATGGTCACTATGAGTTTCTTGTGATGCCATTTGGCTTGACTAATGCTCCTGCCATATTCATGGATTTAATGAACCAAATCTTTCGACCGTACTTGGACAAGTTTGTAGTTGTGTTTATTGATGATATTCTGATTTATTCTCCTGATGAGATTGAACATGCCGAACATTTGAGAAAAGTTTACAGATTTTGAGAGATAATCAGATGTATGCCAAGTTTAGCAAAAGTGAGTTCTTGCTTCGAGAAGTTGGATTCCTTGGACACATTGTCTTAGGTGATGGTATTAAAGTTGATCAGAGTAAAATTTCACCAATTGTTGAGTGGAAACCACCCAAAAATGTGTCAGAGGTTAGAAGTTTTCTTGGATTAGCTGGTTATTACAGACGATTTGTAGAGGGATTTTCCATGATAGCTACCCCATTGACAAGGTTGTTGCAGAAAGATGTCAAGTTTGAATGAACTGAGAAGTGTCAGTAGAGTTTTGACAAGTTAAAGGCATTATTGACTGACGCTCCTATTTTAGTACAGCCAGAACCGGGTAAAGAATTTGTGATTTGCAGTGATGTATCATTGAATGGATTGGGTTGTGTACTTATGCAGGAAAGTAAAGTAATAGCATATGCTTCCAGACAGTTAAAGCCACATGAGAAAAACTACCCAACGCATGATTTAGAACTAGCTGCCATTGTATTTGTGTTGAAGATTTGGAAACATCACTTGTACGGTGAGAAGTGCCGAATATTCACTAACCATAAAAGTTTGAAATACTTGATGACCTAGAAAGATTTGAACTTGAGGCAAAGAAGATGGCTAGAGTTGATTAAAGATTGTGAGCTAGTGATCGACTATCACCCGGGTAAGGCAAACATTGTTGATGATGCCTTGAGTAGAAATTATTTATTTACATTGAGAACTTTGAATACTAGTTTGGCTTTATCAGATGATGGTTCTATGTTAGCTGAGTTGAGAGCTAAACCAATGTTTCTTGAAGAAATTTGTAAAGCTCAAAAAGATGACAGTGAGTTACAAGTTAAAAGAGCTCAGTGAGAGTCAAGTGTAGAGTCTGATTTTCAAATCAGTTTTGATGGTTGTTTGATGTTTAGAAATCAGATATGTGTACTGAAGAATGATGAGCTTATTTGAAAGATCTTACAGGAAGCACATAGCAGTTCTTTGTCTATTCACCTAGGTAGTACAAAGATGTATAATGATTTGAAGAAAACATACTAGTGGATAGGAATGAAAAGAGATATTTCAGAATTTGTTTCTAGATGCTTGATTTGTCAGCAGGTAAAGGCCAAACATCAGATACCTTCAGGTTTATTGCAGCCTGTGTTAGCTCCTAAGTGGAAATGGGACCGAGTTACCATGGATTTTGTGACAGGGTTGCCGTTGACACCGAGAAAGAAAGATGCAGTATGGGTTGTAATTGATAAGCTAATGAAGTTGGCTCATTTTATCCCAGTTCATATGGATTATTCACTTGACAAGTTGGCCGAGTTGTATATTTTAGAGATAGTCAGACTACATGAAGTACTGTTATCAATTATCTTAGATAGAGATCTGAGATTTACTTCGCGGTTTTAGAAGAAATTGTAGGAAGCTTTGGGCACAAAGTTGAGTTTTAGTACAGCTTTTCATCCTCAGACCGATGGTTAGTCAGAGAGAGTTATTTAGAATGTCAAGGTAGTTGGGAGAAATATTTGTCGTTGGTAGAGTTTGCCTATAATAATAGTTATCAGTATAGTTTGAAGATGGCACCTTATAAAGCTTTGTATGGACCTAAGTGTCGTACGCCTTTGTATTGGACAAAGCTTAAGGAAAATCAGATTTACGAGGTTGATCTAGTCAAAGAAACAAATGAGAAAGTAAAAGTCATTAGAGATTGCTTGAAAGCAGCTTTAGATAGACAGAAATCCTATGCAGATTTGAAAAGAAAAGAGATTGAGTTTTAGGTTGGTGACAAGGTATTTTTGAAAGTATCCCCGTAGAAGAAAGTTCTCAGATTTGGCAAGAAAGGCAAACTAAGTCCACGTTTTATTAGACCGTTTGAGGTGACTAAAAGAGTTGGGCCCTTAGCATATCGGTTAGCTTTACCGACTGAGTTAGAGAAGATTCATAATGTATTCCATGTGTCTATGTTATGCCGTTATCGTTCAAATCTGTCACATGTGATTTCTCAGACAGAGGTTGATATTCAGCCAGACATGACTTACGGTGAAGAACCGGTAAAGATTATAGCTCGAGAGTATTATGGAACAAAAGTATTGCACTAAGGAATAAAAGTATTGCACTTGTGAAAGTATTATGGAATAGGCCTGGGGTAGATGGGGCTACATGGGAGCCCGAAGAGGCTATGCAAAAACAGTACCCAAATTTCTACACACATAAGATTTTCGAGGACGAAAATCCCTAAAGGGGGAGAAATGTAACATCCCGAAATAGGGCCTAAATAGAACAGTGGTTGTAAAACCACAAATCTGAGATAGAAAAGTTTATTGTGATTAATTTTTATGATTTACCGATTGATTGGATGCATGTGTTAGAATACCGATAAGAAATTTCAGCGATTACATATCTGAATTGCATATTAGGGTTTAATTGCAAAAGTGGGTAAATATGAGCTTTAGATGATAAAGGATTTAATTGAAGTGCATAATTGAAGTGGAGGTCCTTAAATGGTAATTAGACCATTAGATTTTCATGGACAAAAATGGGCATGCATAGGTAAAAATAACTAAAGTTTTAATGAAGGGCATTTTAGTCATTAGGTAATAAAAAGAATTAAAAGGGAAAAAGATGAAAAAAATGTGCTCATCTTCTTCCATAGGGCTGAAACTTCAAGGGACACCATAACTAGGGTTTCTTCACTTTCTCAAGCTCATAATAAGTGCATCCAAGCCCTGTTTTTAATTTTTTTTTACGTTTTTTAAGTCCTCGTATCTCGGTGTAGCTTATTCTACCTTTAATTCATGTTAGGGTTCATATTTGGAAAAATACCCATAAGTGAAATGTGTTTATTTTGATGTTTTATGGTATAATATGAAGTTTGAAATTGTGTTAAACAGCTTTTGCTAGGCGATTTTAAGTGAAAACGAGTAAAATGACATAATCGGTAAAAATACCTAATGTTCATAAGTAAATGTTAGAGTGGGAATTTGATGTTGCCATAGAAGGGAAATATGTTTAGCATATCATAAAACATAAGAATAAGTGATGAAGTTTAATTTCTGAGCTTTGGGGAAAAAGTGTAAATATGCAAAAGTTTAGGGTCAAAATTGTAATTTTTCCAAAGTTCGAGTCAAGGACTGTTTTGATGAATGTAAGTATTAAATAATCTAAATTTTCTATTATAGATCAAGAGGAATGAAATCTAGAGTTAGACCGGGGAAAGAAAAAGGTTGAGGACTAAGTTGCTAGATTTGATCGTATTTTGTACCGAGGTAAGTTTACGGTAAATAAATGCAATATTTCAATAATTATTATTAATGTTGTTATTTTCCAGCAATTATGTACTTATTTCATGAAATTATTTAATGTTGACTCAAGTATGAGATGATAGAGAATCAGGGTTAAAAAGTCCCGTTGAAACCTTAAGAATGTATAAGATACAAATGTCATGACATTAGGGGAATGTGACCCCATGTAAGACCATGTCTAGGACATGACATTGACATTATTGAGGTTATGAGAGGTCCCACGTAAGACCATGTCTGGGACATGGCGTTGGCACCGAGATGAGAGGTCTCCCTTAAGACCATATCTGGGACATGGCATGGGCACCGATATGAGAACTCCCATGTAAGACTATATCTGGGATATGTCATTAACAGTACAGGAAACATCCCATGTAAGACCCTATCTAAGACATGGATTTGGCATGTTATTATCAAACAGGAGACTCGAGTATCCTTAGTATGCCAAGTGGTTCAACGAGCTAGTAAATAAACTATGTTATATGAAAGTTCAGGTAAAAGCATAATAAATAGATTCAGGTGAGTTATGAAGGTTAAGAATATCTCAGTTACCAATTGAGAAAGACAATTTCAGCAAACGAGGAGTAAGTTATAATCATGACTTATTCAAGTAAGCAAGCAAGTAAACAAGTGAGAGAGTAAGTAAATAAGAAAGTAAAGATCATGATACTTGATGATGATTTATGAGTTTAATTATTTATGATAAATGTTGTTGTTTATTTACTTGTAAACTCACTAAGCTTTATTCTTACCTCCTTTATTTATTTTTTATAGTATTGCCAAGCCAATTCAGGGATCGTAAGGACGTCGGAGATTGTTTTACACTATCAATAGACTATCTCGGTATTTTGAGATTCGAAACGTTTTAAGTTATGGCATGTATAGGGACTTAGTCATTTTGTGTGTGTCCTTAGCATGTAAATGCTTGATAATGATTAGCTATTGAAATGGCTATTTAAGAACATGTTTTGGTGTTATGTATGCCTAAATGATAGTTAACACAAAGAAGTTATAAAAGAGTAAAAATATGCAATGGAACAATTTTTGGACAGCAGCATTGACGTGATTTTGAAAAATCACCAAGAATAGTAGAAATAGAATTAGAGAGTGAATGAGATACAGAATTAAATATTATCAAGTATATTTTCATATGAAAGAAACGGTGTAGGCAAAGGAATTTTATATTATGTGATATTTGAATTTTACCGAGACAGGGTCAAAATGGTTTTTGAAGTCCCCTATTCTGAATTTAGAAAATCATTAAAAATTGTACAAAAATAATTAAGAGTCATAATTTATATGTCTAGATTCCTTAGTGAGTCTATTTTCAGTAGAATCAAACAAAAACATTATCTAAATTCTGTACAATGAGATAATTTATTTTTAGTAAAGATGGGGCAAAACTGTCGAACAGTGAAATAGGGGAGATTTTAATGAATAAACTGTACTATTTGTCTAACCCAAAAATTCTGGAAATTTTATGGTAATAATATATGTGACTCTATTTTCGGGGAAAATTTACGGATCTAAATTTTGAGTTTCTTAACTCGACTTATAATTAAATTAGTGACTATCGCACAAGTGGTTAATTTTATTGTGAATAATGGAATAAATTGTTTTGATTTATTTTAAGTATTCGGAAAATTTTTAATGTTCCCGGTTCAGAATTGAACCGTTTCTGTTGCATGGTTTAGGGTCTCGAGGGTCCTTTTTAGGGACATATTGATTGAACGTGAGTGAATTAATTTTAAAAGCAAATTTTTATGCTCCAAATTTGTAAGTTAAGTCAGATAACGCCTCGTGCTCGACTCTGGCAATGGTCTCGTGTAAAGGGTGTTACAATAGATATTTTGTTTTGTTTATTGATTATTGCACAAGGTTTTTCTTGGTTTATTTCTTGAAAATGAAGTTTGAGGTTGCTCAAGTATTCTTGAAGTTGAAGCCAATAGTTGAAACACAGTTTGGGTGCAAGATCAGAATAGTAAGGTCTGATAATGGAATTGAATACACCTCAAGGTAGTTTGAGAATTTTTGTGAAGATTCAGGGATTGAACACCATCTCACTAACCTTTATACACCTTAGGAAAATGGTGTAAGTGAAAGGAAAAACAGAACTATCATATATATGGCTATGTGCCTCATGTTTGGGAAAAAATTGCCTAAAAGTTTATGGGCTGAAGCTGTAAATGCATCTGTTCATCTTCAGAATAGGTTGCCAACTAAGGTTGTGAAGAAGAAGACTTTATTTGAAGCTTGGCTTGGCTTTAAACCTTTTGTTGCTCATTTGAAGATTTTTTGTTGCATCTGTTATGCTCATATTCTAGCTGTTAAGAGGGACAAGTTGGAGAAGAAATCACAACCTAGTATTTTTGTGGGCTATAGTAGCAACGAGAAGGGCTATGGAGTTTATGATCCATCAACCAGTAAGGTGTTTGCAAGTAGAGATTTTGTTTTTGTTGAAAATGCAACATGGAATTGGGATAAATCAGAACCAAAACAAGGCAATGGAAGTCAAATTGGTATAACTGATGAAGCTGAATTATATGAGCAAGATGAGATCGATGTTGATGATTTTCAAGTCAAGGGGACTCAACCTATTAGTGAAATTTATGAAAGGGTTGATATGGAAGTTCTTAAGCCAGCCATTTATGAAGAGGTAGCGCCAATAGAAGGCTAGAAGGAAGCAATGCAAGCTCAGCTAAAAATGATTCATAATAACCAAACTTGGGAGCTTGTTGATAAGCCATCACATAAGAAAGTTATTGGCATCCAGTGGGTGTACAGAACCAAGCTCAATGGTGATGGTTTACTAAACAGGTTGAAGGCAAGGTTGGTAGTGAAGGGATTCAATCAGTAATATGGGGTTGATTACATGGAGACCTTTGCACTAGTAGCAAGATTGGATACAACCAGATTGCTTCTAGCTTTGCCAGCACGGACTGGATTGAAAATTCATTAGTTGGATGTTAAATCAAATTTTTTGAATGGCTATTTGCAAGAAGAGATATATGTGGAATAATTACCTAGTTTCACAATTAGAGGAAGCGAAGAGAAGGTTTATAGGAAACCAGCATGAAATGTAGTCTTCAGCTTCGATGTATTGATAGAAGGAAACTTGTATCGATAGAAGTCTTTCCAAAATATGATCGTTGGGCTCGTTCTATTCATATAAGTCCTCTTGTATCGGTATAACTCTTAGGGTTTCATTTTCTATTTGTAGAATCCATCAAAGTATCAGTAGAAGTGTAGGGGATGCTAAACTTTGGCTACTGACTTGAATTGTTTCGGTAAAAGTCCTCAAGGTATCAGTAGCACTTTGGTTGTATCGGTAGATCAGACCAGGGTATTGATGGATGTCCCAGGCCAAAACTACCTAGCTTACTGGAGTGTGTTCTACTGATAAAAGTTTGGGTTGTATTGGTAGAACCCAGAGTTGTCTTGGTAGAACTCCCAGTTATACCAGTAGAATTCTATATAGCTTTTTCAAGGTCTTTTCATCTTGATTTTTATCAATACTTGTCCATCTAAGTATTGATAGAAGTCCTTCAGCCTTCAAAAACTCGTTAAGAATTTAAGTTAATTCAAGGCTTTTTTAAAAGTTTATTTTGTCGAAGACTTTGAAAATAATTTTAAGGACTTATAAAAATTTTGCAAATTTAAGTAGGGTATTTTAATATACCTTTTGTTATATCAAAATACTTGAAAAATTTCTAATTTTAGACATCATTTCATTTAAATTTTCAACTTAAAGAATTAGGCTTTAAGATTTAGTTGAAATTTATATTATGAAAATTTTGTATTTTTCTCCCCTTTCGTAAAATAAAAAATAATGCATGCTTGAAAACTAGGGAATAAGTGTGCAATATTTAAACATATGGAGACATAAGAATAAAAATAAAAATAAAAGAAAATGAAGCATAAAAAATGGTAGTACATTTGAAATAAAAGCATCCAAACGCATAATGAAAATAAATAACATCCCAATGCAACTAAATATGCAACCAATATAAATATCCCAAATAGCAGCAGATGTAATTTTGAAAAAAATTTGATGCATGTAATGAATTATATATATATGTACAATAACATAGATATGTATATATATAATTTATTTTTTTAAAGTAATATACTTATAAAAAAATTGTCTTCTAAAACTAGTATGATTTTGAAATAAAAAATTAAAAATTTTAAAAAGAGAGATTTTAGGGTTTACCTTAAAAACGTGGAAAATGTGGAGACTTTTGATGAAAATCTTGTTGAACACAAAGTGGAAGGCACATGGGATACAATATTAAGTAAAAAAATTTAGGAAAACAGTGGAATGTGGGGGTTGGAGAGGTGGGGACTGAAAATGGGGGGTGGGGCTTTAGGAAGAAGACGACACTGTAGAAAAATGTTACTGGGGTATATATATGCTCGTATCTACTGGTATAAGTCAATAGGTTCTGATAGAAGTCTACTTCTACCGATATCTCATGAACACAAACCCAGACATATCACTTAGGCACAATTCTACTGATACATCCCTATGTACTACCGAAACAACTAATTAGAAAATGAAAAAAAATACATGGAAAATGGTACCAAAACAAATAGATAACATATGTAAAATCACATAATACCGTGTTTAAACAAATTTCTACAAGAAAATCAAGTAAAAACATACTTGGAGGCAATCAAAAGGTGGAAAATACATTTACTAGCATACTCAAGTTTTGGTTTATGATTTAAAATACTATCTAACTTAATTATATCACATATTAAAAACATTTCAAACATGCGAGAATAAAGAGAAACAAGAAATTTACATGTTTACAAGTATAATCAAGTATTGTACACAACGCACACATAAAACAACACAAGTGTCCAGGAATGTCAAAAAGATTATACAATAAGCTTATGAAGGCATGTTCCTGACTCTCCCCTAATTATCAAAAATCTCTCATTACCAAAAGTCTTTGTAAAAATATTTGCTAGTTGATGCAAAGTATCTGCAAACTCTAGAACTATGTCACCTCTTTGCATATGATCTCTAATGAAATGGTGTCTTATCTCTATATACTTTGTTCTAGAGTGTTGGATGAGATTTTTGTTAAGCATATAGCACTAGTGTTATCACACCATATAGGAACATGATCCATATAAATTCCAAAGTCAACTAATTGTTGCTTCATCCAAAGAATTTGAGCAGAACAACTACCTATGGCAACATATTCCGTTTCGACTGTGGACAAAACTACACTATTTTGTTTCTTAGAGAACCAAAAAACAAGCATGTTTCCTAAGAATTGACATGTTCCAGAAGTGTTTTTTTAATCTAACTTGCATCCTCCAAAATCCGCATCGGATTAAGCATGCAAACTAAATGATGAATCTTTGGGATACCAAAGTCCTAGGTTTGGAGTATCCTTAAGGTACCTAAAGATTCTCTTAAAATGTGACCCCTTAGGAGATGATTAAAATCTAGAGGATAAACAAACACTAAACATTATATTCGGTCTACTTGTGGTAAGATAAAGCAATGACCCTATCAGAGACCTATAAAGTTTAGTGTCAACACATTTACCTCCTCCATCTTTATCAAGCTTTGTTGCAGCGTTCATTGTGTTGATTAAGGCTTTAATTCCTCTATTTTAAACTTCTTGAGCATTTCCTTGATGTATTTCGCTTGATTCATGAAGACGTCATTTTTAGTTTGCTTGATTTGGATCCCCAAAAAAGTTTAACTCACCCATCATGCTCATCTCAAATTCACCTTGCATAATCTTAGAAAATTCTTGACAAAGAAGTTCATTAGTAGCACTAAATATAATGTCATCAAAATAAATTTGTACTACTAAAATGTTTTTTTCTTTAGTTTTTATGAACAAGGTGCTGTGTACTTTGCCTCTTCTAAAGCCATTTTCAATTAAGAATTTTGAAAGCCTTTCATACCAAGCTCTAGGAGCTTGCTCCAAACCATATAGAACTTTGGACAATTTGAAAACATGATTCAAAAAATTTGGATTTTCAAAACCGGGAGGTTGTTTAACATAAACTTCTTTATTTATGAAATCATTTAAAAATGCAGTTTTGACATATATTTATAAATGTTTGAAAATGTTTGAACATGCAGAAGCTAATAACATCCTAATGGCTTTTAACCTAGCTACCGGTGCATAAGTTTCATCATAGTCTATACCTTCCTCTTGGTTATATCCTTTAGCAACTAATCTAGCCTTATTTCTAACAATGCTACCATTTTTTATTTCTAAAGACCCATTTAGTTCTAATAGTTAGATGATTACTAGGTCTATCAACTAAATTTCATACTTCATTTATTTCAAATTGATTTAGTTCTTCTTGTATAGCCATTATCCATAATTCATCTTTTAAAGCAACATCAATGTTTTTAGGTTCTATGCAAGAAATGAAAGCAAGATAATTACAAGTATTTCTAATTGAAGATATAATGATTACCCCTTTAGGTGGATCACCGATGATGTGTCCATCCTTAACATATGAAAGCTCTCTTAGATGGCTAGATTCTCTTTCAATGTGAGTTGGTTCTTGGAGTTCATCAATTTTCAGCCCTTGAACCAACTCACTTATGCCTTGATCTTCATGTGATGCTTGATTTTGCTCAACTTGATATGTTTTTACATCGTCAAAATCAATAGACTCCTTTCTAGAAGGAGAGTTAAATTCATAAAAAATAACATGTATAGGTTATTCTACAATAAGGGTTCTCTTGTTAAAATTCTATAAGCTTTAGAATTTGTGGAATATCCAACAAAAATACTTTCACCACTTTTGGCATCAGATTTTCCTAAATTCTCATTTTCATTAGTCAAAACAAAACATTTGCAACCAAAAGAATTAAAGTGGCCTATGTTAGGCTTCATTCCTTTAAAAAGTTCAATAGGAGTTTTCTTCAAAATAAGCCTATCCGTAGCTCTATTTATAATATAGCAAGAAGTGTTTATGGCTTTCGCCCAAAAATATCTTGGCAAATTATTTTCACATAACATGATTCTAGCCATTTCCACTAATGTCCTATTTTTTCTCTCAACAACTCCATTTTGTTGCGGGGTTCTAAGAGCCGAGAGATTGTGACTAATACCATGTTCATTACAAAAATTATTAAAGCCAAGGTTTTAAAATTCTTTTCCATGATCACTTCTTACACTTGAAATTGCTAATCCCACTTGGTTTTGAATCATTTTACAAAAAGTAAATTTTTTTTCTAAAGCTTCATCCTTTGAAAAGAAAAAAAAACCCATGTATATCTAGAATAGTCATCAACAATAACAAATCCATATTGTTTACCTCCTAAACTCATAGTTCTATTAGGTCTAAAAAGGTCAATATGCATAAGTTGGACTACTCTAGAAGTAGAAACTATAACTTTAGATTTAAAAATGCTCTCCTATGTTTACCTTTAGCACATGCATCACGTATTTTATCAAAGTCAATAGGAAAGTTAGGCATGCCAACAACAAGTTCATTTTTAATAAGCTTTGAAATACCACTCATGCTTACATGTCCTATTCTTCTATGCCATAGCCAGCATACATTGTCATTATCCATAAAGCAAATATTAGAGGAAGATATGTCATAAAGATGCACCATACAAATATTACCTACCCTATGTCATACAAAAAGAATCCTATTATTTACAATATCTACAACTTTGCACTCATTATACTCAAATATTATTTTGTATCCCTTGCACAAAATTGACTAATGCTAAGACTATTGACATAAAGCACATTTTTAATGAGAGTGGAAGTTTTATACCTATAGAACCAATACCTTGAATAAGCCCTTTGAAGTTATCACCAAATTTAACTTCTCCTCTATTCTTTAGCATTAGTTCCATGAAATGACTTTTGTCACTGGTCATGTGTCTAAAGCATCCACTATTAAGGTACCATGAGTTCTTCTAAGAGTTGATTACCTTGAAGCAATGCTCTTCCTTCTTCAAACACAAAGTTAAACTTTGGATTTTTGTACCCAAACTTTCTTAGGTCCATTAGCATTAGTCTTAACAATTTTTGTCCCCTTAGGAATCCATTTATTTAAAGCATCCTCATTTTGAGATCTATTTAATTCTTTTGGAATCCACACACTCTTAGTGAGTTTGCTCCTAGATGTGTGTAACACCTCAAAAATGTATATTTTTGTTTGTAAAAATATGACACAAATATCTGTCTACTTCAGTGGTTAAGTGTTCTAGGTGTGTGTATGAGGTCCCAAGTTCAAGCCATGCCTTTAGCGAAATTTTAGAATTTTTTCTGATTAAAGCCTTATCCTTGTTTAGTGGGCTTAAGTTTAATTATTTGTAAAACCATATCAGAATGAGCCTGCTGGTTCAAATGGTAAGGGAGTTGGAGTGTTGAAGGTTCTGTGTTTGATTCTCTACGCGAGTGATAATTTTGATCTTTTTACTCAGTTTCCTGGAAGAGTTGTGCAGAAGATGGATTTTGAGTAGTGGGTAGCTAATTGAGAGAATATATGAGAGCTGGGATTTGAGGAGTTATCAGGATTATTTTTGTTCTTTTTTTATTTTATTCTTTTCAAATTTGTTTCTCTCTCTTTCTCTCAAAAATTCTGATGTCAACTTTCTTCTTCACTTTTCTTCTTCGATTTTTTGCGGCTTCCTGTTGGATTTTTTGCAGTCAATCATCGCCCTTGCATTTGTGGCTCTTTTTCATTTGGTAAGTGATCTCTTTTGGCCTTCTTCCTTTGATTTGGGGTCTAGCAACATTAGTTTATGGTAATTAATCGATGTATCATGTGTTTGTGAGAAGATCAAGGTGCTTGGGTTTCCCAGTCGATGCTTTAACCATGCGGATTAACGTTGCTCGACCTAAGGTAAGATTTTAGTCGATTTATGCCAATTGTCCATCACTTTTGTTTTGATTTAATGTCGTTCTAAGTGTTTAATTCTGGGTTCTTTTGGTCAATTTTAGGTATTGGAGTGCTCGAAAGTGTTTTTACAATGAAACAAAACCAGGTGTGTACCCGAAACACAAAAATAAGGGATTTGGCGAAAAGCCAAAATTGCTTACAGTTTGGACAGCAGTAGTAGGCTAACTTTGAAAAATCACCATAAATTGTGGAAATCAAATTAGAGGATGAAAAAAAATTTGGGATTAAATATATTTGGGTGTAGCTTCTCATAGAAGAAACAAAGTAAGCAAAATAATTTCATATTACGAGATATTAGAATTTTAGTGAGACAGGGTCAGAATGATTTCAGAATCTCCTGTATTGAATTTGGAAAATTATTAAAATTTGTATAAAAATAATTATGGGTTATAATTTATATGTTTAAAATCTTGAATGAGTCTACTTTGAAGAGGAACAAACAGGAATATCATCCGAATTTTGTACGAGAAGATAATTAATTTTTAGTACAGAAAGGTTGAAACTGTCAGACAGCAGAATAGGGGAAACTTTAAAGAATAAATTGTACTTATTGGCTAAACCAATAATTCTAAAAATTTTATGGTAAGAAGATATGTGAGTTAGGTTTCAGGGAAAATTTATGCATCTTAATTCGAAATTCTACAGCTTAAGATACAAATAATTTAGTAACAGTGACTCAAGTAGACAGCTTTGAATGATCATGTAAGTAAATAGTGGAAACACATATGAATAATTAACTAGCACGGGTTTCATTAAAATGGATCATGTGGCCAAGGTCAATTTAGGCCATGTGAACCGCAAGGGCGTATGGGCCCACACTGGCGAACGTCATGGGCTTGTAAGCCCATTTTCACTGTTTGACTAATAAGGTTGCACGGGTCACCCAAGTCGAATGTGAACCTACTATAGGGTCGGTAAGTTTACCTAGACCCCTAATTGACTGAAATGGATGTATGACTGGTACGATTAAGCATGATTATGTCCCACTGATTTGATACAGTATGCCCTGTTTACATGCATGATATTATGTTATAGCATGTCATATTTGTATATTGCATTGCATTGGGTTGAGGGATTATAATGTTCGGAGGAAGTGTACTGAAAGGCCTCGAGTGTAATTTACTGGCAGCTTAGCTGCAAACTACTGTCTAGTGCCGCATTCAATACTACTTGGAGTGTAGGGATGGGTGGGTTGATTATATCCCCACGTGGAGTGTAGGGTTGGACGGAGATGTTATGTAAAGGCTGGATGGGTAGGGTTTTTGTGACTGCATATTTGTTATTGCTAATGATACTATGATGGGCTATGGCCCAAATCGGACCGACATCGATACTAAAAGGGCTTAACCCTGCATCGTGTTTATCTCTTTTATCGTCTGTTCATTTATATGGGGATTACACATTGAGTTTACGTAAACTCACCCCTTCTGTTTAATATGTACAGGTAATCCCTAGATATAGGTTGATCGATGATGTGGAGGACTCAGTGGTTGCCACACGGCTTCTTTTACACTTTTTATTACCTATTTGTGATTTTACTTTTATTTAAGAGTATTTTACTGTAATTATGGCCTTTACAGATTTTGGTTTAAATTTGGATTTTATACGATTTTATGATTTAAATCTGCTAGTATTAGGTAAAACTCGGGTTTTCAAATAAAATTAATGTTTTATCAAAAATACCACGAGTATGCAAACTGTTTAAAAGCTTCCGCAATAAAAAACATTTTGAAATTGAATATCGATTTGTAAATGAATAATGTTTTGAGAACGAACGACGCGATTTGAAATTAACATAAGATATTGAAAAAAATGGTTAAATAGAAAAGGGGATTTAACAACGACATATTTTTCGAAAAGCACTACTATGTGACATCGTCAAATTTGGC
This sequence comes from Gossypium raimondii, assembly GCF_025698545.1. Classification (NCBI taxonomy): domain Eukaryota; kingdom Viridiplantae; phylum Streptophyta; class Magnoliopsida; order Malvales; family Malvaceae; genus Gossypium; species Gossypium raimondii. The sequence continues at coordinate 13,137,597 of NC_068575.1, forward strand.
CATAACGTCTAGGTCAGGTTTGGGGTGTTACATTTAGTGGTATCAGAGCCAGGTTGCAAAACTCAGCTGTGGGTGTGGGTTTTTATGACGTGATTTAGAAAAACTGATTTCTAAATGTTTTTACTGAAAGTGTGGTACACCGAGTCTCCGACGCCGATCCAATAAGTTTTCTGAAATAGTAAATTATTTAAACTGGAACTGAAACTGTCTTTGATAGTATATCCTGAAACTGCTATAGGTAGTATATACTAAGACTACTATAGAAAGACTATATTAGAAACACTTAAAATAGTGTATACTGAGATTGTAGTAAAACTGATGGATATTGATTGACACTGCGATGTACGAAACAAACTTTACACTTCTGATACTGTTTCCATAAAATATCTGTTAATAAATACTTGAACTGTAAACTGATACGTAAAACTATTGATACAGATAAAACGCAATTAGACAATGAGCACTAGAGGTTCTCGCGGTTGGGGTAGAAGAGGTCGTGGTAAAGGCCGTAGAGGTGCTCAAGCTGGGTCTTCGTCATCTGGCAATCTGCCTAATTTGGATACTAGTGAGGCACCGACTTCACCTTTAACTGGGACTGGGTCTCATGATCGAGCGGCTGGGGATGATGCACTGTCCCAGGCCATGTTGAGGATTTTAGAGAGGGTCGATGCGCCCAATACTGAAGATGGAGGTCACGAATCGGTTACGGAATGACTTCGGTCTAACAAAACTGAGCTTTTCACGAGTATTGCTGAAGTTACCCCTAATGTTTTTGAGTACTGGATAGAGGCCACAGAGAGGATTATGGATGATCTGGACTTTACCCTTGAATAGAAATTGAAAGGGGTTGTTTCCTTGCTTCGCGATGAAGCATACCAATGGTAGCTGACAATTAAGGAGGGCACTTATCCCGAACGACTGACTTGGGATTTCTATAAGTCTGCTTTTCAAGGTAAATACGTAGGGGCAAGCTACATTGACACTAGAAGGCGTGAGTTTATGAATCTCACGCAAGGGGATCGTTCAGTGGCCGAGTATGAGGTCGAGTATCTGAGATTGAGCCGTTATACGTGAGACATGGTGACGACTGAATATGAGCATTGTGTTCGCATTGAGGATTCATGATTTGTTTAACCAGTTCCGAAGGGCGTCTGTATTCTCCAAAATTGACTTGCGTTCTAGGCATCATCAGTTGAGGGTGAAGGAGGCCGATGTGCATAAGACGACATTTAGGACTCGTTATGGTCACTACGAGTTCCTAGTTATGCCATTTGGATTGACTAATGCACCAGTAGCTTTCATAGATTTGATGAACCGAGTGTTTCGTCCCTACCTGGATCGGTTTGTAGTGGTTTTCATCGATGACATATTGGTTTATTCGAGGACTGAGGATGAGCATGACGAGCACCTTAGGATTGTTCTTCAGATTTTGAGGGAAAAGCAGCTCTGTGCTAAGTTCAGCAAGTGCGAGTTCTGGTTACGTGGAGTAACATTTCTGGGTCATGTGGTGTCTGCTGAGGGGATTCGAGTCGGTCCTTGAAAAATTGAGGCTATATTGGACTGGAAGCAGCCTAAGAATGTGTCTGGGATCTGCAGCTTTTTGTTATTACCGACGATTTGTGGAAGGATTTTCACTGATTGTAGCACCCTTGACTAAGTTGTTACGTAAAAGTGTATTGTTTGACTGGACTAATGTGCAGCAAGAGAACTTTGAGAAGCTTAAGACTGTACTGCCTAAGGCTCCTATTTTAGTACAGCCTGAATCTGGAAAAGAGTTTACGGTTTATAGTGATGCATCACATGTCGGTTTGGGATATGTGTTGATGCATGATCGTAAGGTGGTTGCATATGCGTGTTGCCAGCTTAAGACACACGAGGCGAACTATCCGATGCGCGATTTGGAGTTGGTCATTGTAGTTTTTAGATTGAAAATCTGGAGGCATTATTTGTATGGTGAGAAGTGTATCATCTACACTGGTCATAAGAGCCTCAAGTATCTCCTCACTCAGAAGGAACTTAATCTTAGGCAGCACAGATGGATTGAGCTGCTCAATGACTATGACTGCACCATTGAGTACCACCTTGGTAAAGCCAATGTGGCGATCGATGCGTTGAACCGTAGGGCTATGACCAATCTAAGAGTGATGTTCGCTCAACTTAGCCTACTCGACGATGGAAGTCCGTTGGCAAAACTACAAGTCAAACTGACATGGATTGAATAGATTCGAGGTAAACAGTTAGGGGATAAGTCTCTCAGGTTACGTTTTTGTCAGGTTGAGAATGGTGGCACTACTGATTTTGGGATAAACAGTGATGGGGTACTTTGTTTTCACGGTCAGATTTGTGTACCGAATGATGAGGATTTAAGGCGGTCAATTCTGAGAAAGGCGCATGGTAGTCCCTATACTATGCATCCCGACGGGAACAAGATGTATTGAGATCTTCGAGAATTGTACTGGTGGCCAGGGTTGAAGCGTGAGGTTACCGACTTCGTTGCTCGCTGTTTGACTTGTTAGCAGGTTAAGGCTGAGCATCTGTTACCTTCGGGTTTGCTGCAGCCGGTTAAGATACCATTATGGAAATGAGAGCAATAACGATGGACTTCGTTAGTGGGTTGCCTCTAACACCCACTAAGAAGGATTCTGTCTAGGTCATCGTGGATTGATTGACCAAGTCTGCTCACTTCATCCCGGTAAGGACAGACCTTTCTCTTCAGAAATTAGCTAAGCTCTACATATAGGAAATAGTGAGATTGCATAGGGTACCAGTCTCGATCATTTCCGATCGGGATCCTCGTTTCACGTCTCAGTTCTAGAAAAAGCTTTATGAGACTCTGGGTTCAAGATTAGACTTCAGTACTGCTTTCCACCCTCAGATAGATAGTCAGTCGGAGAGGGTGATTCAGATACTAGAGGACATGTTGAGGAGCTGTGTTATTGATTTCCGAGGCAGTTGGGAGGAGTACTTGCCATTAGCGAAATTTGCCTATAATAATAGCTTCCAGTCTAGCATCCAGATGGCACCTTACGAGGCATTGTATGGTCGTAAGTGTCGTACTCCTTTATGTTGGACTGACTTGGGCAAGCGACATGTTCTGGGTCCTGAGTTGGTCTCTGAGATAGAGGATAAGGTTAGATTGATTCGGGATCGTTTTAAAGCAACTTCTGATAGGAAAAAATCGTATGCGGATTTTAAGATGCGTGAGATCGAGTATTCTGTGACCTTCGAGGAGGAGCCGATTCAGATTTTGGAGCGTGATGTAAAGGTCCTTTGAAAAAGTCTATTCCCGTGGTGAAGGTTCTATGGCGTAATCATAGCACTAAGGAGGCCACGTGGGAGCCTGAGGATGCGATGCGTCAGCAATATCCTCATCTATTCTGATTAGGTAAATTTCGAGGACGAAATTTTCTTTAGGGGGTAGAATTGTAACGCCCCAAAACTGTATATTTTTTATTGTATAAATATGACACAAATATCTGTGTGCTCCAGTGGTTAAGTGTTCTAGGTGTGTGTATGAGGTCCCAAGCTGAAGCCATGCCTTTGGCGAAATTTTAAAATTTTGTCTGATTAAAGCCTTATCCTTGTTCAGTGGGCTTAAGTTTCATTATTTGTAAAACCATATCAGAATGAGCCTGCTAGTTCAAGTGCTAAGGGTGTTGGACTGTTGGAGGTTCTGTGTTCGAATCTTTGCACGAGTGAAAATGTTAATCTTTTTACTCGGTTTCCTGGAAGAGTTGTGCAGAAGATGGACTCTGAGTAGTGGATTGTTAGTGGGTAGTTAATTGAGAGAAGATATGAGATTTTCGTTTCTCTCCCTTTCTCTCGAAAATTCTGACGTTGACTTTCTTCTTCACTTTTCTTCCTCGATTTTTCGCGGCTTCTTGTTGGATTTTTCCCAGTCAATCATCTCTCTTGCGTTCGTGGCTCCTTTTCATCTGGTAAGTGATCTCTTTTGGCCTTCTTCCTTTGATTTGGGGTCTAGCAACGTGTGGATTAACATTGCTCGACCTAAGGTAAGATTTTAGTCTCTTTAAGTGGGTTGTCCTTCACTTTTGGTTTGATTTAATGTCATTCTAAGTGTTTAATTCTGGGTTCGTTTGGTCAATTTTAGGTATTGGAGTGCTCGAGAGTGTTTTTGCAATGAAACAAAACCAGGTGTGTACCCGAAACACAAAAATAAGGGATTCGGCGAAAAGCCAAAATTGCTTGCAGTTTGGACAGCAGCATTAGGCTAACTTTGAAAAATCACCATAAATTGTGGAAATCGAATTAGAGGATGAAAAAAAATATGGGATTAAATATATTTGAGTCTAGCTTCTCATAGAAGAAACAAAGTAAGCAAAATAATTTCATATTATGTGATATTTGAATTTTAGTGAGACAGGGTCAGAATGATTTCGGAATCTCCTGTGTTGAATTTGGAAAATTATTAAAATTTGTATAAAAATAATTATGGGTTATAATTTATATGTTTAAAATCTTGAATGAGTCTACTTTGAAGAGGAACAAACGGGAATATCATCCGAATTCTGTACGAGAAGATAGTTATTTTTTAGTGTAGAAAGGTTGAAACTGTCAGACAGTAGAATAGGGGAAACTTTAAAGAATAAATTTTACTTATTTGCTAAACAAATATTTCTAAAAATTTTATGGTAAGAAGATATGTGAGTTTCGTTTCAGGGAAAATTTACGGATCTTAATTCGGAATTCTGTAGCTTAAGATACAAATAATTAAGTAATAGTGACTCAAGTAGACAACTTTGAAGGATCGTATAAGTAAATAGTGGAAACACATATGAATAATTAACTAGCACGAGTTACATTAAAATAGATCGGTGCGGCGGAAAACTCAGTGGTGGCCACACGACTTCTTTTACATTGTTTATTACCTATTTGTGATTTTACTTTTATTTGGGAGTATTTTGCTGTAATTATGACCTTTACGAATTTTGGTTTAAGTTTGGATTTTGTAAGGTTTTATGATTTAAATCTTCTAGTGTTAGGTAAAACTCGGGTTTTTGAATGAAATTAATGTTTTATCAAAAATAACACGAATGTGAAAACTGTTTAAAAGCTTCCACAATAAAAAACCGTTTTGTAATTGAATAACGATTTGTGAATGAATAATGTTTTGAAAACGAATTACACGATTTGAAATTAACATAAGATATTGAAAAAATGGTTAAATAGAAAAGGGGATTTAGCGACGACATATTTTTCGAAAAGCACTACCATGTGACATCGTCAGATTCGGCCATAACGTCTAGACCGGGTTTGAGGTGTTACAATGTGAGGTTTCTTAAAGAACATACTTATCTATCATGCCCTTTTTTGTGACAATATGTGTATGAGAGTGAGACATCATAAATATAGCTTGGTTTCTCAAAGAAATTTTTAAATTTTCTTTCTTTTTATAAATTTTCAAAACCTAAGCCACTCTTTTCATAGCATTTTCCATTCTTTTAATTTTTTTTTGATATAATTCTAATTCAAATCCAGGTTAATTTTGGTGTAGGTGAAACACCCAATCAATAGGTTACAACTTGGATTTATTATTATTTTCTCATAAATTCTTTATAGTACATATAAATGCACGAGTTTAAAGAAACTATTGAACATATTAATATTACATTTGTTATTCATTATACTATTGAATTGACCATTTTAAATATTTTTTATAATTTATAAGATTTATTATATTTATGAATAAGAATTCTAATTCTATTAAAAGACTTCATTAAATGAAATTATATAATAAATAAAAGGTGAAATTTTATATTTAAATTAGTATGTTTCGTTAACAATAAAAGCTAAATAGAAAAATATATATTAAATTTTTAAAATAGTAAAATCTAGTTATTTAAATAAGAAATTATATCGCACGCGTGGGGAAAATCATGTATTTAAAATACAAAGATGTATTCAGTAAATAACATATGGTTTGAAACAAATTAACAACAACACATGAAATATATATGATATTAAAATGGATTAGATTAAATTGTGAGTAAAACGAAATTTAAGCACATAAATACATCCTATTAAGAATACTAAATGAGTATAAATTGCTTATCATGATGTTGTTATCAATCTTGAGTTGGCGTCGAGTTAAACTGTACTTATCGGCTAAATCAATAATTTTAAAAATTTTATCATAAGAAGATATCTGAGTCTGGTTTCAGGGAAAATTTACGAATCTTAATTCAGAATTCTGTAGCTTAAGATACAAATAATTTAGTAACAGTTACTCAAGTAGACAGCTTTGAAGGATCATATAAGTAAATAGTGGAAACACATATGAATAATTAACTAGCACGGGTTACATTAAAATGGATCACGAGGCTAAGGCCAATTTGGGTCATGTGGGCCACACAGGCGTGTGGGCCCATACGGGCAAACATCATGGGCTTGTAGGCCCATTTTCACTGTTTGACTGATAAAGTTGCACGGGTCGCCCAAGTCCACTGTGAACCTGTTGTAGGGTCGGTAAGTTTACCTAGACCCCTAATTGACTGAAATGACTGTATGACTGGTATGATTAAGCATGATGATGTCCCACTGATTTGATACTGTATGCCGTATTTACATGCATGATATTATGTCATAGCATGTCATATTTGTATATTGCATTGCATTGGGTTGGGGATTATATTATTCGGAGGAATTGTACTGAAAGGCCTCGAGCCTAATTTACTGGCAACTCAGCTGCAAACTATTGTCTAGTGCCGCATTCGGTACTACTTGGAGTGTAGGGATAGGTGGGTTGATTATATCCCCATGTAGAGTGTAGGGTTGGATGGAGATGGTGTTTAGAGGCTAGATGGGTAGGATTTTTGTGACCGCATATATGTTACTGCTACGGATATTGTGATGGGATAAGGCCCTACTGCATGAATGTTTTTGTACTGAGATGGGCTAAGGCCCAAACTGGACTGATACTGATACTGAAAAGGGCTTAAGCCCAGACTGTGTTTATTTGTTTACTGTCTGTTCGTTTGTATGGGGATTACACACTGAGTTTACGTAAACTCACCCCTTCTGTTTAATCAATATAGGTAATCCCCAGATATAGGAGGATCGGTGCGGCGGAAGACTCAATGGTGGCCACACGACTTCTTTTACACTGTTTATTACCTATTTGTGATTTTCCTTTTATTTGGGAGTATTTTGTTGTAATAATGGCCTTTACGGATTTTGGTTTAAATTTGAATTTTATACGATTTTAAGATTTAAATCTGCTAGTGTTAGGTAAAACTCAGGTTTTCAAATTAAATTAATGTTTTATCAAAAATACCATGAATATGCAAGCTGTTTAAAAGCTTCTGCAATAAAAAAACATTTTGAAATTGAATAACAATTTGTAAATGAATAATGTTTTCAAAACGAACGACATGATTTGAAATTAACATAAGATATTGAAAAAATGGTTAAATAGAAAAGGGGATTTAGCGACGACATATTTTTCGAAAAGCACTACCATGTGACATCGTCAGATTCAGCCATAACGTCTATGTTGGGTTTGGGGTGTTACAATGTGAGCTTTCTTAAAGAACATACTTATCTATCATGCCCTTTTTTGTGACAATGTGTGTATGAGAGTGAGGCATCATAAATATAGCTTGGTTTCTCAAAGAAATTTTTAAATTTTCTTTCTTTTTATAAATTTTCAAAACCTAAGCCACTCTTTTCATAGCATTTTCTATAGCATTTTCCATCCTTTTAATTTTTTTTTTTTGGAATAATTCTAATTCAAATCCAGGTTAATTTTGGTGTAGGTGAAACACCCAACCAATAGGTTACAACTTGGATTTATTATTATTTTCTCATAAATTCTTTATAGTACATATAAATGCACGAGTTTAAAGAAACTATTGAACATATTAATATTACATTTGTTATTCATTATACTATTGAATTTACCATTTTAAATATTTTTATAATTTATAAGATTTATCATATTTATGAATAAGAATTCTAATTCTATTAAAAGACTTCATTAAATGAAATTATATAATAAATGAAAAAGTGAAATTTTATATTTAAATTATTATGTTTCCGTTAACAATAAAAACTAAATAGAAAAAATATATATTAACTTTTTAAAATAGTAAAATCTAATTATTTAAATAAGAAATTATATCACACGTATGGAAAATCATGTATTTAAAATACAAAGATGTATTTGTAAATAACATATGGTTTGAAACTAATTAACAACAACACATGAAATATATATGATATAAAATTGATTAGATTAAATTATGAGTAAAACGAAATTTAAGCACATAAATACATCATATGAAGAATACTAAATGAGTACAAATTGCTTATCATGGTGTTGTTATCAATATTGAGTTGGCGTCGAGTTAACTTGTGACACCAACTCAATCAACAATATTAATAATATATAAAACTAATGAACTTAATAAATTGTGCATACTAAAATAAAAATGTATAAAAAATATCACAATGATGCTTTGGTGGAGTGGAAAATTTAATATTTTAGTAATCCAATTGGTGTGGGTTTAAATCTCACAATTTGCATTTTTATCGATTTTGTTAAAATAAAAGATTAAACCCTAAAATAATATAACTTACTTTAATTACGGAGGACATGTTTGTAATTTTCTTAATCGAGTTGATGCTCGGTTGGATCATGACACCAACTCAATTAAGGACATAAATAGATTTAAAAATTAAAAATTTATATATAATATAATAGTATAGTATAGTATAGTATAGTATAGTATAGTATAGTATAGTATAGATAACAAATAACATTATATTTCATATATGAAAATTTATAAAATACATTTTATAGTTTAATATATCTACAAATTATTATAATCAATTTGAATAGTGAAATGTTTAACCTACAATATATCAATTTTATATTTTTAAAAAGATGCTTCAATAACGATTAAATATTTTTATTAGTACTACATTTAAATTATCAAAATAATTAATATATTTTAATTGTGTTAATTACTTACTATTTTAAATAATATTACCTTACATTAATTACATAAAATAAAATTACATTGAATACGTTGATTTCAATCTTATTATAATATCTAAATTCTATTTGAACACAAAGAATAATATTACCTTACATTAATTCCATGGTGGTAAATGAAGGATAATGAATTAGCGACCATTTCGACATTTTTCTAAGCGTGAGCATCCTCTATCATACTTGTTGGCGGGTTCTGGTACGCAATTAAGCGTACCTGGTCTGCATGGCTTTGGCATATCTCCTCTTTCAATTGCTCCATAGTTAAGATTTTCAGCATTTGCACCATTTTCCATCAACATTGAGCTCACCACCATTGCACAAATCCACACCACCATCATCTTCTTCTCCACACCCATTTTGTTTCAACAAACTTATTCAAATCTTTATTTATTTAAAACTCTGCACTATCTTTCAATCACAAGAGGTGTGAACTATATAGTTTCACCATAGTTGTAGACTTAGTAAAATGTTTAACCAAAACTACAAGATTGGAGCATTTTCCGTAGCATTTTTAGTAAATTAAGCTAGGAATACCAAAAAAAGCCAAGTCTTTTTGAACCATATATATCCATCATTTCTAAAGATAGACATGCAATATTTGATAAAAAGAATGACATGTTAAAATCCCACCCTTCTCTTTTACTAACCCTTGCAATTTTAATCGGTATTCACAATTATAGATACGACTTTGTCCATTAATGGAGAATTTACCAAAGCACTATATAAAATTAATGGAGAATTTACAACCTTTTCCAGGAAGGCATCACCACAGAACAACTCTTGTTCGGAATAACCTCTATATTTAGAACAACTCATATTTGGAACAAGTCAAAATAATCATTATTCAAGAAAAACTCTCATCCAAGAACAACCATCGTCTTGCACTTCAAGATATGTTCCATAGAAGATGTATCACTTGATATTATTTCATCGAAGTATAAGAAGGGGAAATAAACCAGAATATGGTAGGGTTCTGGGGAAATAACCAAGAAAAACGACGTACTTGAAAAAAAATAAAAAAGACAGAATTAAAATATCGAAAAATTGAGATTTATAAATTGAAATTGAAATTGAAATTGTAAAAGTAAACATAATTGAGAAAATAGATTCTTTGATTGAGAGATTCCAGCCTCCGGTTATCTCGATCCTTATTGGGTTCAATCTTAGGCTTTTAGGTGATCCTTCTCAAATAGAATAAGTCAGTTATAGTGAAAGAGGATGCCTACGACCACCAGCTCCACTTATAATTTAGACTTACGATTTAGAGGAACCTGACCCTAGCCAACCGTCACTTTTGTGGGACCGTCTTACACTAGATTATCATTTCTCAATGGTGAATGCCACGCCATTTTGTCTCTTGGTTTCGACAACCATTGACGCTGTAAGCTAACGAACCACCTATGCAACCTTCCCAAAACATACAAAGTGACCGCCTTTGCACAAGATGAAAAGATCACTTTTGGAAGGACATGGACGGAAGCGTCAGCCCCGTAATGCGGAGAAACGATGAATACTCGTTGAGAAGGCTAAGTGCGGATTCTAAGCCTCATGAACCTTTTTTTGGGGAATCTCGACAACCTTTGGCTAGATGAGTTTAGTGGCTCATGATTTTCGGGAAAAAAAGAAATAAGTTTAATAAAATGGAATTTTATTGAATAAATAAAAGGAACAAAAAGCTAAGAGCTTTAGGGAGAGGGAGTTTTTACAAAAAAGATTAGTGCTATTTGTGTCACTCCATCCCCTATTTATAGTACTTAGAAAACCTAGTTTGTTCCTATTTAAATTCTAAAAGATAATTAAAGATAAAAGCTAAAATTAAATCTAAATAATAATCTTAACAATAATCATAATATAATTTAAATTTAAATAGAGTCATATGTTTATAAAATCTCTTCATTGAACTGTTTCCCCCAAGTCTTCCACACTTTGTATTTTTGGCACCACTTATTTCCTATTTCGCATGCTGGCCCATTTTGCTTCAAATTCACGCTTTTTGCCCCCAAATTTCCTTTTGTCTTCAATTTAATCCCTACCAGATAAAAAACCATAAATAGCTCAAATTAGTAGGATTATACTCAAAATAAATATGTAATTAATACATAAAAATATGTCATTCCAGAGCATTATTAGTTGGTGACTCCACTAGAGTGGAGAGATTGCATTAGGTGAAACTTTCTCAATACATTTTTTACTTGAAAATATGGACACCTTCTTCTTGAAACAAAGGCACAATTGTTCATGCCTACTTCCAAGAACTGGTGAACATTATTCAAGCCTCTCGTAAGAGCTTGTAAACTTTGGAGGGGAACAACAGGCAATTGATGAAAACCATTTCCAAGCTTGCATCTTCTTCTTCAGCTCCACAAGTGAAATATGTGAGTGGAAGTGGGAATACTTATGATGTGATAACTCTTTTAGACATGTTCACCAACAATGGAGACAACACACCCATTAATCCTTTGTCATTTGGACACACCAAACCCATATTGCTAATCCTTCTATCATTATTGCTAGAACTATTCCTACTATTCCCAATGCTTCTACAGGTGTTGTTGCTTCCTCTACTTTGTTTACTTCTTAGGCTACTTGTCAGGGTTATGTCACTAAGGAGAAGCTTCTGAGGTTACTTGTGGAGAAGAACAAGAGCTTGAGGTTTTCTGAGTTTGATCTCAAGTTACCATACCTAGTTAGGGTAGCTGCAAAGCCCTATCCTAAGGACTACACTAGTCCAAAGTTCATGAAATTCAACGAGAAGACAAGTGATGCCAGTGACCATGTGGAGAAGATTGTGGAAACAGTTGGAGTAGCTGAGTTGGATGATAACTTGATGTTGAAATAATTTTCCAAGTCTTTGACAGGTAAGGCAAACACTTGGTATGTTAACCTTACTCCTGGTTCTATTGAGTCATGGAGTTGAATGTGTACGTTGTTTGGTAAAAAGATATTTTCCACTCAGGAGAAGGCTACTTTGATTGATTTGGGAAGAGAGCACAAGAAACCAAAATAAGTTCTTATAGAGTACATTTGACACTTTAGGAAAAACATGTTAGACATCCAAGACTCTCATGATGAGGAGTTGATGAAGGTATGCATCCGAGGAATGTTTGAAGAATATAGGGTATATTTTGAGAACTTACATGATTCTAGCCATTTCCTCTAATGTCATATTTTTCCTCTCAATAACTCCATCTTGTTTAGGGGTTCTAGTTGCCAAGAAATTGTGACTAATACCATGTTCATTACAAAAATTATCAAATCCAAGGTTTTCAAGTTCTTTTCCATGATCACTTCTTACACTTGAAATTGCATAGCCCACTTGGTTTTGTATCATTTTACAAAAAGTAATAAAATTTTCTAAATCTTAATCTTTTGAAAACAAAAAGAAAACCCCATGTATATCTAGAATAGTCATCAACAATAACAAATCCATATTGTTAACCTCCTAAACTCATAGTTCTAGTGGATCAAAAAAGGTCAATATGCATAAGTTGGACTACTCTAGAGGTAAAAAACTATAAATTTATATTTAAAAGATGCTCTCCTATGTTTCCCTTTAGCACAAGCATCACATATTTTATCAAAGTCAATAGGAAAGTTAGGCATGCCAACAACAAGGTCATTTTTAATAAGCTTTGAAATAGTACTCATGCTTGCATGTCCTAATCTTCTATGCCATAGCCAACATGCATTTTCATTATTAGCCATAAAGAAATATTAGAGGAAGATATGTCATAAAGATGCACCATAAAAATATTACCTACCTTATGTCATACAAAAAGAATCCTATTATTTACAATATCTACAGCTTTGCACCTATTAGACTCAAATATTATTTTGTATCCCTTGTCACAAAGTTGACAAATGCTAAGGAGGTTATGCTTAAGAATATTAAGAGAAAGCACATTTTTAAAGAGAGTGGAAGATTTTATACCTATAGAACCAATACCTTGAATAAGCCCTTGAAGTTATCACCAAATGTAACTTATCCTCTATCCTTTGGCATTAGTTCCATGAAATGACTTTTGTCACTGGTCATGTGTCTAGTGTCATGGGTTGCACATTGGAGCACGCAACCATGACAAACTTGTGCAATCCATCATATTTGAAGGAGGTCATTTGGCCCAACCAAACTGGCCCGTTTCCTGAAGAGATTAAAAGCCCATCCCAAGAGCCTGATAAATATGGGAAGTGGTCCAAGAAGATATGATTATGTAATCTTAGAGTTCTAATTGTATACAGCTTCTAATTGTGTCTTAGAGTTCTAATTGTATATAGCTTTTAATTTTAGCCTTTGAGGTACCTTGAGGCTCAACTATAAATAGAGACCTCTTTGCTCATTGTAATTCATTAAGTTATCAATAAGAATTTTGAGAGTATTCACTCAAACTTTTCTCTCAAGTGTTCTTACTTTTCTGTGGCTTCCGTTCATCTTTCAACGTTCGTTCTTACATCGTTCTTCTGCTATTCTTCGTGGGTGCCTTGAGGGAATTCTGTTGAATCCTTTATCTTTGCAAGTTAGGCCGACTTAGGCGTTTTTACTGTTGAATCCTTTATCATTGCGAGTTAGGCTGAATTAGGCGTTTTTAAGTAAAGAAACTGCCTAAGGCCGCATGGATCGTGTGAAAAAAAACTCTAAGTCCGTGACAGTTGGTATCGGAGCTAAGGTTCGAAGCCACCGTTGAAAGAAGTTGCTGGGAACGTTGAAGGAATGGAGACTCGTGGGAGGGCTAGGAAAGCTAGTCGCTCAAGGGACATATTGTCAGCTTTAGAGGATCGTGTCGTCACTCTCGAAAATTCCGTGGGGGATACCAAGGAGAGAATTGATGATGTTGATAATAGGCTCCATGATGGATTGCAGTCCATGCAGGAGCAGCTCAAAGTGTATGTGACGGATAATGTGGAACAGTTGACTAGTAGAGATGATGCCATTGAGGCTATGGTGCCGGCCTTGAAAGGGGAGATTGCGGAGCTCAAGGGTGAACTCACAATCTACAAGGTTGCTTTGGGCAATGGTGGGTTAGCTGCCGTCGTACCCAAGCCCAATGTTGATGTTCCCAAGCCCAAGGAGTTCAAGGGAACAAGGTCTGCAAGAGATGTGGACAACTTTCTGTGCCAAAGGCATCATGGAGGATGTCACTAAGGTAACTACTGCCGCGATGTATTTATCCAACGTTTCTTTGTTGTGGTGGCATTGTAGGTCCACTGATGTGAGACGTGGCGGGACTGAAATCGGAACATGGGAGGAGTTTCGATGTGAGTTCAAAGCACAGTTTTACCCAGAGAATGTTGTGGATGAAGCTTGGGCAAAGTTGCGCCGGCTTGCGCAACAAGGCACTGTGAGGGAGTATGTGCAAGAGTTTAGCGAACTTATGCTCAAAATCTCAGATATGGGAGAAAAAGATGCATTCTTTTCTTTCATGGACGGATTAAAACTGTGGGCGAAACAAGAGTTGCAACGCCGAGGAGTTCAATAACTCACCAAGGTGATGTCCATAGCAGAATCGCTTGCTGAATTTGGTGGGAAGAAAGACCAACTAGGAACGGCAATGGTAAGAAGCCTTGGGACAAGAAAAAGAGTGGGCCTATAAGTTGTTTTCACTGTGATGGTCCACATATGATCAAGGACTACCCAAAGAAGGCCGCTCTCACGGCTATGGAAACAAAGGGGGAGTCCGATGTGGAGGATAATAATCTTGGTTCGATACTAGGGGGTGTCGAAGATAGAATGAGCCATGGTTTGATGTTTGTAGACATCATTGTGGCTGGCAGAAAATTGAATGTGCTCATTGGCACAGGCGCTTCTAATTTGTTCATGTCCAAGGAGGCTGCCTGTAAAATGGGCCTCAAGGTAGATAATGAAGTGGGTCGGATCAAAACAGTGAACTCAGAAAGCATTCCAATCAAGGGGGTTGCAAAGGGAGTGGATCTTCAGCTCAGTAAATGGTCTGGGAAGGTATCCATTAAGGTAATACCACTTGATGATTATGATTTTGTGGTTGGGCTAAGCTTCTTAGATCAGGTTAATGCTCTTATTGCTCCGTCGAGCAATTACATGGTGATTTCGAACTCAAAACATCAATGCATGGTGAAAGTGACAAGGAAAAGAAGCTTTGAGGGAAAAACATTGTCAGCGATTCAGTTTGCTAAAGGTGTGCGGAGAAATGAAGTCCCATATTTAGCAACCTTAAAGATCGAAGAGACCGCTAAGTCTGTTAGTTAGACCCCGAAAGAAGTGGGTCAATTGTTGCAATCATTCCGAGCTGTAATGCCTGCGCAGTTGCCTAAAAGTTTGCCACCCAAGAGGGAGGTGGACAACAAAATCGAGTTAGTGTCCAATGTGGTGCAGCCAGCAAGGGCCCCCTATCGTATGTCTCCGCCAGAATTAGAAGAGTTACGAAAACAATTGAAAGAACTTTTAGATGCGGGATTCATTAGACCATCTAAATCCAGATACGGTGCCCCAGTGTTGTTCCAAAAGAAACATGATGGGTCCTTGAGAATGTGCATCGATTATCGAGCTCTAAACAAGATCACTGTGAAGAATAGGTACCCTATTCCTCTTATTACAGATTTTTTTGATCAGCTTGGTAGTGCAAGATGGTTTACCAAGTTAGATCTGAGATTGGGGTATCATCAAGTTCGGATAGCCGAGGGAGATGAACCAAAGATAGCTTGTGTGACACGGTACGGTTCGTATGAGTTCCTTGTGATGCCTTTCAGACTCACAAATTCCCTAGCTACATTCTGCACCCTAATGAATAAGGTACTTCAACCATTTCTTGATCATTTTGTGGTTGTTTACCTTGATGATATCGTGGTGTATAGCAAGTCTCTTGAAGAGCACATGGGACACTTGAGGGAGATGCTCCAAACTTTGAGGGAAAATGAGCTGTTCATCAAGAAGGAGAAATGCTCATTTGCCCAACAAGAGGTGTCATTCCTAGGCCACATTGTGGGAGGTTGTAAGATCCGAATGGATAAGAGCAAGGTACGAGCCATTTCAGAGTGGGAGCCTCCAACCAAGGTAACAGAATTAAGATCCTTCCTTGGGTTGGCAAATTACTATCGACACTTTATTGAAGGCTACTCTACAATTACTACTCCCTTAATGGACATGTTGAAAAAGGGGAAGGTATGGGATTGGAAATCGGAATGTGAGAAGGCTTTTAATCAATTGAACCAAGAAATGATGAGGGAACCCGTACTTGCCTTGCCGGATTTTGCAAAGCCTTATGAGGTACGTACCGATGCATCAGATTATGCTATTGGGGGAGTACTAATGCAAGATGGGCACCCAATTGCTTTCAAAAGCTGAAAGCTTAATGAGACAGAGCGTAGATATACGGTCCAAGAGAAAGAGATGACTGCGGTAGTACACTGCTAAACATTATCTATTGGGTTCCAGGTTCGTGGTCCTTACCGATAATGTTGCCAATAGTTACTTTCTAACCTAGAAAAAGTTGTCTCCCAAGTAGGCTCGTTGGCAGGTTTTACTAGCGGAGTTTGATTTTACAATGGAATATAAACCAGGAAGTGCCAACATTGTGGCTGATGTACTTAGTCGAAAGATGAAATTCGCAGCAATTAGTCAACCTAATGGCTCTTTGTTGGAACGCATTCAAGAGGGATTGTCCCATGATCCTACGGCGAAAAATTTGATTGAGCTAGCCAAGGAGGGAAAAACAAGAAGATTTTGGCTTGATGGGGAGCTGTTATACACTCATGGACACCGCCTCTATGTGCCCCATTATGGGAAACTCCGTAAGGAAGTCATGAAGGAGTGTCATGACTAGAAATGGGCAGGCCACCCAGGGATGCATCGCACTTTGGCCCTTTTAGAGGAACGTTATTACTAGCCTAACATGGGTGCTGATGTGGAAACTTATGTAAAAACTTGTCTAGTATGCCAACAAGACAAGGTTGAGTTAAAGACTCCAGCTGGTTTGCTCCAACCCTTGCCAATTTCGGAAAAGCCATAGGAGAGTTTATCCATGGATTTTATTATTGGTTTGCCTAAGTCTGACAGGTTTGGGAGTATTCTTGTTGTGGTGGACAAGTTTTCAAAGTATGCGACATTTATTCTGGCGACCAAGGAGTGCCCTGCTGAGGAAGCAGCTCGATTGTTTCTTAGACACGTGGTGAAATATTTGGGAGTGCCACTGTCTATTATCAGTGATCGAGATGGGAGATTTACATGTCGATTCTGGACAGAGTTGTTCAAGTCAATGGGCTCAGATTTGAACTTCTCCACGAGCATGCATCCACAAACCGATGGGCAAACTGAACGAGTAAATGCATTGTTGGAGACATATCTTCGACACTACGTAAGTGCCACACAAAGGGATTGGCCAAAGTTGTTGGATGTGCCCCAATTTTCATACAACTTACAGCGAAGTGGGGCCACGAATCAAAGTCCATTTGAAATAGTGACGGGTCAACAGCCACTCACACCCAACGCTGTTGTGACCCATTATACAGGACCAAATCCGGCAGCCTATCGATTCATAAAAGATTATCAAGAGAAGAATGACTTGGCTAGAGCTTCTTTACACAAGGCAAGTAAGCGTAGCAAGAAGTGGGCTGATAAAAAATGAAGGGATATGCAATTTCAAATGAGTGACTTAGTCCTCGCTAAACTACACTTGATTTTGCGATATACTGGCTTGCACAAGGGTCTTGTGCGAAGGTATGAGGGGTCGTTCAAAGTTGTGAAGAGAGTAGGAAAGGTGGCCTACAAGCTTGAGCTGCCAGCAAAACTTAAAGTCCACCCAGTCTTTCATGTAAGCATGCTTAACCCTTTCATGGGGATCAAGAGGATCTGAATCGAGGCAAGTCCAAACGAGCACCGATGGGGGTAAAGGTGTCGTACAATCATGAAGTCGAAAACATTGAGGTAGATCGGGTAATTAGACAAAAGTACCACCGACCACGGCATGAGTACTTAGTTCGATGGAAGGGACTTCCTAATAGTGAAGCAAGTTGGGAACCTGCCGAGGCATTGTGGCAGTTCCAAGGAAAGATTGACCAGTTCCATAAGGAAGATACGACGAGGGCGTCGCTAGAACAAGTGAGGGAGCATGTCATGGGTTGCGCATGGGAGCACGTAACCATGACAAACTTGTGCGATCCATCGTATTTGAAGGAGGTCATTTAGCCCAACCAAACTGGCCCGTTGCCTAAAGAGATTAAAAGCCCATCCCAAGAGCTTGATAAATATAGGAAGTGACCCAAGAAGATATGATTATGTAAACTTAGAGTTCTAATTGTATACAGCTTCTAATTGTGTCTTAGAGTTCTAATTGTATACAGCTTTTAATTTTAGCTTTTGATGTACCTTGAGGCTCAACTATAAATAGAGACCTCTTTGCTCATTGCAATTCATTAAGTTATCAATAAGAATTTTGAGAGTATTCACTCAAACTTTTCTCTCAAGTGTTCTTGCTTTTCTGTGGCTTTCGTTCATCTTTCAACGTTCGCTCTTACATCGTTCTTCTGCTGTTCTTTGTGGGTGCCTTGAGGGAATTCAGTTGAATCCTTTATCTTTGCAAGTTAGGCGGACTTAGGCGTTTTTACTATTGAATCCTTTATCATTGCGAGTTAGGCTGACTTAGGCGTTTTTAAGTAAAGAAACTGCCTAAGGCCGCACGGATCGTGTGAAAAAAACTCTAAGTCCGTGACACTAGAGCATCCACTATCAAGGTACCACAAGTTCTTCTTATATTTTATTTCCTTGAAGCAATGCTCTTCCTTCTACAAACACAAAGTTAAACTTTGGATTTTTGTACCCGAACTTTCTTAGGTCCATTAGCATTAGTCTTAACAATTCTTGTCCCCTCAAGAATCCATTTATGTAAAGCATAATTATTTTGAAAAGTGTTTAATTCTTTTTGAATCCACACAGTCTTAGTGAGTTTGCTCCTAGATGTCAGCTTTCTTCAAGAATGTACTTGTCTATCATGCCCTTTTTTGTGACAATTTATGCATGAGTGTGAGGCATCATAAATATAGCTTGGTTTCTCAAAGAAAATTTTAAATTTGATTTCTTTTTGTAGATTTACAAAACCTAAGCCACTCTTTTCAAAGAAGGCTTTTTGAGATTCAAACATATCATTTAATTTTTGTTTCCCCATATGAAACATAGAAAAGGAATTATGCAAGTTCTTATTCTTTAAAAATCTAATAATCAATTTGAGCTTGTATATCATTAAATTTCTTTTCTATTTCCTCTTTTAGAGACTTATTTTCCTCATTTAATTTTGAAATCATTTTCTTATCTTTGGAGTTCATATCTCAAAATCTATAGCTAATTCATCAAAGTCATCTTATAATTCTTCAAATGTATATTCATTTCATTCACGAGAATTTAGGATTACCTTCGGTTCTTCAATAGCCATAAGACATAGGTTGTTAACCTCATTGTCCTCATCACTATCTGACGAATCGCTATTACTCCAAGTTGCCATCATGGCTTTCTTCTTTTATTTTAATGCCCATTTTTTCTTCATTTGTGGGCAATCAAATTTAATGTGACCCAACTTTTTGCACTTATAGCAAATGGTTGGGTTATTTTCCCTCTTGTTTGGTTCTCCTTTGATGATGTCTCTTCTTGGGAATCTTTTTTCTTTGTTGAACTTCATGAATTTTTGAATTTCTTTGCAAACATAGCCATCTCCTCCTCCTCATCATCATTACTAAAGCTTTATCCTTCTCACAAGTTGTTGATTTGAAGGCAACTCCCACTTTCTTCGGAGCTTCTTTGATTTCTTGTGCGTTGTGGTTGATCTTAATTTCATATGTAAACAAGGAATCGATGAGCTCATCAAGTGAGAGTCAGTTGAGATCCTTTGATTCTTCTATTGCCGTTACTTTAAGTTCCCAAGAATTTAGAAGACTATTCAACATCTTCTTCACCATCTCTTTGTCGGGATAGATCTTTCCAAGGGCTTTGAGACCATTGATGATGTGGGTGAAGCAATTGGACATCTCCTTGATTCCTTCTTTCGGTTTTGCCTTAAACAAATCATAATCAAGGGTGACAAGGCTTATCTTAGACTCCTTAACTCTATTTGTCCCTTCATGGGTGACTTCAAGTTTTTCCTATATTTCTTTTGCATTGTCACACAAGGAGACTCTATTGTACTCATTTGGACCAAGAGCACAAAATAGAGTATGCATAGCTTTTGAATTTAATCGCACCTCTTGATATCATTATCATCTCATTCACTTTCTTCCTTTGAGACAATAACATCTTTGACCCTCTTTATTGGAAAGAATGGTCTATTTGTAATTATCCTCCAAACTTTATAGTCGTTAGCTTGGGTAAATAGCTTCATTCTTATTCTCTAATATGAGTAGTTCGTGTCATTGAATAAATGAGGCCTCATGGTAGAATGCCCTTCTCTAAATATTATGGAATTTTGCTCCACCTTGACTTGTTGCTTCCATCTTGGATATCTTGAGGATATTCTCTCTTGGAGATAAAATCATCTCTAAAGTTCTAGCTCTGATACCAATTATTGATATCAAAATACATCAAGAGGAGGGGTGAATTGGTGGTATTAAAACATTCTCGAGAAATGACAAAAATAAAATAACTCAAGTCTTGATAGTGGTTCGGCATCAATTGCCTACCTCCACTACCTTAGCTATCCTTAACAAAGGATTTCCAAAATCCACTAGATTTGAACCTTTAAGGACAATTGTTTATCTTACAAATTCCTATCTTTTCAAAGGTAAGATAGAACCACTTCCCCTTAAAGTTTTCTACCCAAAACCTTAAGTAACACCTTACAAATGAGAGAAAATAATGATGAATAACATGATACCTCTAAAAGGTAGATAATCAACAATTAAGTACTCTCACACAAAGTTACAACACTTGAAAGAATGAAGGAAGACTTAAGCCACAAGTGTGTACAAGAAATATTTAGTAAAAGATTGAGAAAGATTGAAAACTGAGTTCTTAGAATTTAGGCACTTGTTTCTTGTCTTCTTTTTTTCACTTCAATGGGGAGTCTTGACCTTGTATTTAAGTCCTCTAACATCCTTGTGGACATCTGTAGCCATTACAAACAAAATGGAGTAATTGCAGCTATAAAACCAACATTCAATGCAGTCTGCAGCTTCGTTGTATCGGTAGAAGGAAACTTGTATCGGTAGAAGTCTTTCCAAAATATGACTGTTGGGCTCATTCTATCAGTATAAGTCCTTTTGTTTTGGTATAACTTTGAGGGTATCATTTGGTATCAGTAGAATCCATCAAAGTATCAATAGAAGTTCAAGGGATGCTGAAGTTTGGCTACTAACTTGAATTATTTCGGTAGAAGTACTCAAGGTATCGGTAGCACTTTGGTTGTATTGGTAGATTAGACCAGGGTATCGATAGATGTCCCAGGCCAAAACTACCTTGCTTACTGGAATGCGTTGTGCAGATAAAAGTCCAAATTGTATCGGTAAAACTCTGTAGAATTCTACCGGTAGAATTCTATAGCTTTTTCAAAGTCTTTTCATC
This sequence comes from Gossypium raimondii, assembly GCF_025698545.1. Classification (NCBI taxonomy): domain Eukaryota; kingdom Viridiplantae; phylum Streptophyta; class Magnoliopsida; order Malvales; family Malvaceae; genus Gossypium; species Gossypium raimondii. Next base: position 13,159,124 of record NC_068575.1, read on the forward strand.
TTGAGTTTTACCGATACTTGTCCACCTAAGTATCGGTAGAAATATTTCAGACTTCAAAAACTTGTTAAAAAATTAAGTTAATTCAAGGCTTTTTTAAAAGTTTATTTTGTCCAAGACTTTGAAAATAATTTTAAGGACTTATAAACAATTTTTGAAAATTTAAGTAGGGGATTTTTCATATACTTTTTGTTATATTAAAATACTTGAAAAACTAGAGCTAACAAATTTGTCACTTTGACCCAGAAAAAAAAAGATGATACATGATGGGCAAGTCTAACAAGTTCAGTGGGTCTTGAAACCGTCCAACCCAAGAGAAGAGAGGCCCAAATTTGGCAAAGGTAATTGGGCAGCCAAGAATCAATGTTTGTGACAATTATTTAGAGGTCCCTACATTTGGAGAATCATTGGAAATCAACACACAAATATTACCTTTGAAACTGTTCAACCCATGCCTAAATTTAGCATGATTCTATGCTCAAGTAAAGGAACCATCATCCACCTTCTTCCAAGAAATGCGGTCGATCAAGCAATGGAGAAAATGGAAGGATTCCAATCCCTATTTTTAGTAATCTCTACCATCTACTTCAAGTATAAATACACCCACTCATTCCCCATTTCAAACATCCCTTACTCATTTCACACATCTCCCATTTCATAAGCATTCTTCCTCTCATTCTTTCCTCTCTTCATTCCCATGCATAACATCCCAGATTTCCATTCTCCTTTAGCCAGTAAAACCTTGAGAATATCATCTCTAGGCCGACCACCTTGAGGAACCATTAGCAAAGGAGCAACACAAGGACCGGAGGAGAACATATTCAATCAATGTAACACCTCTAACCCGTATCCATCACTGAAATAGGGTTACAAAGCATTACCGTAAAAACATAACTTTAAAACATAAAATTACAAACTTTAATATAAACATATCATAATGCAAACATAAAGATGCATATCATCCCTAAATCGAGCCCTCGAAGCTTAGAAACACTTTAGAAATGATTCGGGACTAAATCGGAAACGTTTGGAACATTTAAGAAAAACTTAGAAAAATTAAATTGCAGGGGTCACACGGTCGTGTGGCCAGGCCGTGTCCCAGTCCATGTCCGTGCCCATGTAACTTTCGAATTTGGGTCACATGGCCAAGCCACATGCTCGTGTGCTAGGCCGTATAACTCTCAAAATGGCCTCACACGCCCATGTGCCAAGCTGTGTGCTCTTCCAAGCTGTGTGCTATCCCATGTAACTGTCTAACTTGCAAACCTTGAAACCTACAGGGGACACACGGTCGCTTCGCATGGCCATGTGTCACACACGGTTGAGTCACACGCCCGTGTCTCAGGCCATGTAGACATGAAATTAGCCAAAACCAAGCCATTTCCATCACCAACCGAAACATGTACCTACAAGCATTTTGTGCACCACTTCAAAGCTTCAAAACTTTACCAAAACATGCATAAAACGACCAAATTCATACAACCAATATGCCATACAAGGCACCACAAATGCATTAATTCATATTTTACCTAAACATGTAAACATACCACATTTCAATCATGCACATCAAGTCTAATACCTTTCCAAAACATAACCTATCTTGACCATTTTGCAACTATTCCATCACATAGCATATTGGTCTTTAAAACATGCATCAAAACTGAGCCATAATAACATGTTCCAACAAGGCATCAAAAGTACCAAAAGTACATCAATCCAATATAACATATACATGCCAAATTCATCAAATAACTTTCAAACACAAGTCCATCTATACATGCCATTATAACCTTGACCAACACATTAAAACCACCGATATAATCACTGGATAGTGTGATAGATCTCCGATGATCTTCCAAACCGATCGAGCTTTCTATTATCTATAAAACATAGGAAAGAAAACTACGTAAGCGCATAATGCTTAGTAAGTTCGTAAAAACTTTAAACATCATATTCCATTTCAATGATGAACTTTATAGTATAAATATGAATCTATACCAATGCCACAAGATTTATCAAACTATGTAACCATCAATTCACAAATGAGTAAGTCCATCAACATCACATATGTTTTTTATTCCTAACATAATAGGATTTATAAGACATATTGCACATTCATTAACCTTTTCATATGACTATGAACCACTCCATTTACTTACTTTCCATTACATTTACTTACTTCCCATTACATTTACTTACTTTCCATTACATTTACTTACTTTCCATTTCTTTTGTTTACTTTCCATTTCATTTACTTACTTTCCATTTCTTTTACTTACTTTCTATTTCATTAACTTACTTTCAGTTTCTTTTACTTGCTTTCCATTTCATTTACTTACTTTCCATTTCATTTACTTACTTTCCATTCCATTTACTTAGCATAGGCTTTAATAACATTATGAATTCATGAATTAGTGTGCTTATTCGTCGCATAGATAAATTCATCCTGGCATAAGTAAATTTCTCACATATAAGTAAGTCCTTTAACCCATCAAACCTTTTATATCATCATATTACATCTCAATTATGAACTTACCATTTCATTACCTTTTCTTACCCGCATCATTTGCATAATACAACACATAAACATAAGCATCAACCAATTACACAAGCTTGACACAAACCTAAATATCATCATCAGTACGCAGGTTAGTGCATTTGTACATAACTCTTTTGGGATTAACCACATAATAAGTCATTTCATAAGAAAATATATATTTTTATTCATGCAACCTTATCATGAACATAAGCATGTTTACATTTGGTCACTTACCATTTCAATGTATATCATTAAGATTAAGCATGATATAATCCAACCATAAGTTTGGTACAAGCCTAAGCATCATCAACAACAATTGTTAGTGGATTAACACATAATTCACTTGAATTATCACATGGAAAGGTAAATTCACATGAACATAATGCCATTGAATTTATACTTTCCATAAACATAGATATACATTCATAGATCATTATAATTTCATACCTTTCCATATGTTCGTAACATAGCCTTTGGAACATTTACTGTTCTTTCCTTTTTCATTCCCATTGAACCACTTAGAATAATATCGGATACGTGGGAAAGCTCACACAAAGTGTGCTAAACATATGGTCGAAACCATTCATTTTCCTTTTCCTTTACATCGTTGCTTACTCGAGCCATAAAATGGGTCTGCTCACATAAGCTGACGGTCGGAATGTAAGCTACACGATGCCTCTCACACAAGCTATCGAGCATCCACAACAAATGCAAGACCTCAGCCATTGGTAGGACATTCAAGACCAACACTCGAAACATGGTAACCCTAATGATATATCATTTGTATCCTATATATTCCGAACGTTCAAACGGGGCTCAATAATCGTCGAAACGTCATTGGATTCTCATCATTTCTTTACATGGTATATAACACAATTCATAAATATCAAAATAACATTACAACATTATTTAAACATATGAACTTACCTGGCTAAATTGCAGAAATGACTAAGTATAGGGGCTATTTGGAAATTTTCTCTTTTCTACGATTTTTCACTCGTTCTTGATCTAAATTAACAATTTCATTCAATTCATTAATTTAGATAGAAAAACCAATTCATTTTATGTCATTTAGTCATTTTGACAATTTTAAAAAATTACCCTCAACTTTTCTTTTTTATTCAATTTAGTCCCTAAGCCCAAAACATGCAAATTTATCACTTTTAACTTAAATTCATGTTACCAGATTTTCCTTTAATCCTATAACAACCGATATTTTTTTCTCATTTCACACAATTTATATTGAATTTTACAATTTCAACAATTTAATCCTTAATCATTATATTAATCTAAAATCACTTAACAAAATCTTTATAAATAACAAATAATACTTAAAATTCATCATTTAACATCTAAAATCACAAAGATTCATCAATGGCAACAGTCATAATCTTCAACAGTTTTGAAAATAAAGGTACGGGCTAGCCAGACCTAGTTGTAACGATATCAAAAACATAAAAATTAAAAGAAATGGATAAGTTATCACCTACATATGCAACACTTGAATGTTGGCTGAATGTCTCTTGCTCCAAAAATAGAGTTCTCACGGTTGAAGAAGAAAGACATAAGCAAAAATATGTTTTTGCTTTACTTTTTATTTATACCTAATTATTTACTTTATTATCATTAAAAATATATCATCTAAATTAACAAAATTTAGCCACCAACCGTCCATTAATTTATGATATGGTAAATTTTCCATTTTAGTCCATTTAACTACCTTTCCTTAGCTATTTGACACCTTTAATTAATAGAAACTTAATTTTGCAACTTTTACAATTTGGTCCTTTCCAATTAATTTACTAGTTAAACATTAAAATTTCTTAACGAAACTTTAATACGGCCTTAATAACACTCCATAAATATTTTTAAAAAAATATTTACAGCTCGGTTTATAGAAACGAAGTCTTGATACCTCATTTTCTAAAATCACTTGACTTTAGGGTCATGCTAGTTTAACCTAATCATTCTTCCATTTAACCAAAAATCATTAAATCAAATTTTATCAAAACACCATAAATTATTCGTAAATATTAAATAATAATATTTACAGACTCACATATTGAATTTGTGGCCTGAAACCACTATTCTGACACTTCAGAGAAATAGGTTGTTATAATCAGTCACGAGACTGCTAATTCGACAGATTTTATTCTTCCATTACTTTGTTATTTTTATTTAATCATGCTTGCAATGTGCTTTGTTATCTTGTCATCAACAATGGTAGCTTAAATCTATTTAGCTAGGATGATTGCATTGATTTATTGAAATTTTTTTAAAACATGTTTATCATGTTTGTGCCTCAATTGATCATGTTTTCAATTAAACTCAAGTATGTATTTCATTCATTCGTGATTGGGTGCATTAGAATTACCTGAGTGATTCTAACAAGACGACGAGTAATAGACACAAATAATTGAAATGTGAATGCTTAATTTAAGTCCTACCTAGAGTAAATTAAGGTTCGTAATAACTTGACCAAGCTCTATTACCTTGCATGGCTTTTAGGTTTATGTGATTAAATTGTTTCAAACCAACCCAGTCTCTGTTATTTCACATGAATACTTAGAAATTCTTAGTTTAATATGATCAATAAAATGCATGTTTTACTAAGTAAAAGATTTCGATAGGACTTATTTTGGTTTCAAGCCCATGAAAGTTCGAGTTGTTATGAAGTATTTTTTGAATACTGTTAAGTATGAGAAAAATGAATTAAGTTGAATGATGTAATTATCCTAGCCTATTCATGTTATTGATTGTTGAGTTTTGTGTTTTTTCTTCTAAACTCATTTCATATATTTCATCTCATACTTTGCATTTAGATTAAAATTGCAATAGGGATCATATTATATTTAGAAATTATTTCTACATCACACCACTCAGAAATATTGTGTTTTTATGGCCAAATTTTTAACTCTAATTTTACAATTAATTTATTAACTTACACAGTCCCTATGGAGATGATAACTCTTTTAATTACTTATTGCTTAATAACGATTGTGTACACTTGCACAAACTGAGCGTTGTAAGTTTTTGGCCTCATTGCTGGGGACTGTTACCTTAATCATTTTTGTGAAATTATTCTTTTCAATTTGGTTTTTATTTCACTTTTATCTAACTTCTAAACTTATTAATTTATTTTTATTTTTTATTTTTCTGATTCATTTTTCAAGTGTTTATGAGCATAGATCGAATTATGAATTTATTACCCGTAGAGCCTGAAATCGAGCTAATGTTTAGAAAAAGAATACGTGAATGATCAACTCAAAGACAAGCAGAGATGGACCTTCGAAATCAAAATGATAGACAAGGAAATGGATCCAATCATATACACAAAGCTCCAAATGGTGGGTCAATTTAGTGGAATGCCCACGGGAGATCCATATCTTCACCTTCAATTATTCATAGAGGTGAGCAATTCATTCAAGATAGCCGATGTGACTGAAGAAGCATTGAGGTTGAAGTTGTTTCCATACTTGTTATGAGATCGAGCACGAGCATGGCTTAATTCGTTCCCACCAAGTTCAATCTTACATGGCAAGAATTATTAGAAAGATTTTTTGTTATGTATTTCCCACCTAGCAAAAATGCAAAGTTGCGAAATGAGATAACCACTTTTCAACAATTGGATGACGAATCTTTGCACGAGGCGTGGTAGCGATTCAAAGAATTACTTTGTAAGTGCCCTCATCATGGGATTCCACACTACATCCAGTTGGAGACGTTTTATAATGGTCTCAAAGCACACACAAGGTTGATGGTAGATGCTTCTTCGAATGGTGCAATCTTGTCTAAGTAGTATAATGAGGTTTACGAGATCATTGAGAAGATTGCTAGTAACAACTATTAATGTCCAACAAATCAAGAAGCTTCAAGAAGATGAGTAGCTAGAGTGCACGAAGTGGACGCAGTTACATCACTCTTAACTTAGGTATCTTCTATTTCTTCAATATTGAAATAGCTTAACACTAATGGTTTGAATAATTTTGCAGCTCAGTCACCAAGTCAGTTCAATGTTGTTTCCTACATATATTGTAGGGATGGTTATTCTTTCAAGAATTATCCATCATATCCCCAATCAATTTATTACGTGGGGAACCAACACCAAAATATAAATGGACACGGACCACAATCCAACTTCTACAATCCTTCATGGTGCAACCATTCAAACTTTTCTCGGAGTAACCAAGGAAATGGATCGAGCAACCCTTACATGTAGTATAAACCCAACCAATCCCAAGGGTTAGATCAACAAGCTTCAAACCCACAACAAGCTAAGTCATCCAATAGTTTGGAGAACTTGTTGAAGGCGTACATGGAGAAGAATGACGTTTTAATCCAAATTCAAGTAGTAACACTAAAATATTTAGAAAACTAAATGGGTCAGTTAACTATGGAGCTTCGTAACCAACCATAAGGATCCTTGCCAAGTGATAAAATCAAATAAATTTGGGTAAGGAACATTACAAGGTAGTTGATCTACAAAGTGGTAAGACTTTGGAACCCAAGTAGGTTGTGGTTGAAGATAAACCTATTGAGAAGGAGGACAGTCAACTATCAGTTGAAATTCCTACACCAGAAGAGCCAAAACTTACAAAGTCCAATGAGGTAAAATCTAACACAGTGAATTCTAAAAAACTAACATCTTCTGTAGATGCAGATTTATCTTCTCAGAAAAGTTGTCCAGTCCAACCCAAAGTTCAATTACCTCTATATCCTCAAAAGTTCCAACCAAATAAATAGAAAAAGGACGTGTAATTCAAGCAACTTCATATCAACATCCCGTTGGTGGAAACTATAGAGCAAATGCCCAATTATGTGAAGTTCATGAAGGACACTTTGTCCAAGAAGAAAAGAATTTGTAAGTATGAGACTGTCGCTTTAACGAAGGAGTGTAGTGAGTTCTTATAAGACAAGCTTCCTCCGAAACTGAAGGACCCTGGAAGCTTTACTATACACTATAATATTGGAGAATATTATTATGGCAAAGCTTTGTATAACTTAGGAGCAAGCATCAACTTGATGCCCAAGTCTATTTTCAAATTGTTTGGAATAGGCGAAGTAAGACCCACTACTGTGACACTACAACCGGCAGATCGATCTTTAGCATACCCGAAGGAAAGGTCGACGATGTTTTGGTGAGAGTCGATAAATTCATTTTTCCTAGGGAGATAAGGAAATCTCGATTATCCTAGGGAGACCTTTCCTAGCCACAGGAAGAACATTGATAGACATGCAAAAAGTAAAACTCGCGATGAGAGTTCAAGATGATCAGGTAAAGTTTAATGTTCTTAAAGCTATGAAATTTCTTGATATGATGGAGGAATGTTTAGTAATAGAGGAGCTAGAAACCTTAGTTTCTATAGAATGAGAGAACAATTTTGATGACCCATTGGAAAACACTTTAGGGCCTGAGCCATTGAAATATGAAAAAGGTAATGAAAACATGGATTTGATGGAAACCTATCTGATGGATTATGTTCAATCAGCACGGTTTGAACCACTAGAATTGAAAGTTTAGGAGTTTGTGCAACCTAAGTTGTCAATCGAAGAACCACCCAAACTTGAACTTAAGGTACTTCCTTCCCATTTCAAATACATTTATTTAGGTAACTGTTCTACTTTGCCTATGATTATTTCAGCAGAACTGATAGAACAACAAGAGGTGCAACTAATTGTTGTTTTAAAAAAATTTAAAAAGGTGATCAGTTGAACCATAACTAATATTTGAGGTATAAGACTTTCTTTCTGTATGCATAAAATTATTTTAGAGGAGGCTAAGCGAGCTAGAATTTATGGGAAAAAGAGACTCAACCCTATCATGAAAGAGGTTGGTCAAAAGGAAGTGATCAAATGGTTAGATGCAGGAATTTTCTACCCCGTCTCTGATAGTTCACGGGTAAGTTCGGTACAATGTGTACTGATAAAAGGCGGAATGACGATTGTTGAGAATGAGCGTAATTAGTTAATCCTAACGAGGACATCCACGGGTTGTAGAATCTATATAGACTACAAAAAATTGAACAAAGCAACTCGGAAGGACCATTTTCTGTTGCCTTTTATGGATCAGATGTTAGACTGATTAGCACGTAATAAATTTTTTTGTTTCTTTGATGGATATTCGGGATATAACCAAATAGTTGTAGTCCTAGAAGACCAACACAAGACCACTTTTACTTGCTCGTTTGGTACGTTTGTGTTTAGGTGAATGTCTTTCAGTTTATATAATGCACCTGTCACATTTCAGCGATGCATGATGGCAATATTTACTGATATGGTAGAAAATTTTGTTAAGGTTTTCATGGATGATTTTTCTATTTTTGGTAATACTTACGATTTTTTTTTGAGTAATTTGGCTAAGGTGCTTAAAATATGCGGAGAGACAAATCTTGTCATTAACTGAGAGAAATGTCATTTTATAGTTAAGGAGGGGATTGTCTTAGGGTATAAAATTTCCAAAAGAGGAATTGAAGTTAATAAAGCAAAAGCGGATGTGATTGAAAAATTACCACCACTACTTAGTGTGAAAGGAGTTTGGAGCTTCTTAGGCTATATTGGATTTTACCGAAGGTTTATAAAAGATTTTTCAAATATTTCTAAGCATTTGCATTTGCTGTTAGAGAAAAATACTATTTTTGAGTTTGACAAAGCATGCTTAGAACCTTTTGAAGAGTTGAAAAGTCGGTTAATCTCAGCCCCAATAATTCTTACACCTGATTGAAACTCACCTTTTGAGTTGATATGTGACGCAAGAGATTTCGTTGTTCCAGCTGTGATGGGTCAAAGAAGGAACAAAGTGTTTCTTCTAATCTACTATGCAAGCAGAACTTTAACAAGAGCCCAGCTCAGTTACACGGTAACTAAAAAAGAACTATTTGCTATATTTTTTTTACTTTTGACAAGTTTTGTTCATATCTTATAGGTACCAAAGTTACAACTTTTTACCAATAATGCAGCCATTAAATACTTACTCACAAAGAAAGTTGCTAAACCGAGGCTAATTCGATGGATACTCTTACTCTAAGAATTTGACATTGAAATCCAAGATAGAAAAGGTGTTGAAAATCAAGTAGCCGATTATTTGTCGAGGTTAGAACAAAACGAGGTAACTCATTCATTTGTTTTTATCAAATAGAATTTTCCAGATGAGCATATCTTTGAGGTAAATCAAATTCATGTAATACCTTGGTTTGTTGATTATTCGAATTATTTAGCATATGGAATAATTCCTCGAGAAATAATGTACCAACAAAGGAAAAAATTCATTCATGATAGTCGATATTATTTTTGGGAGGATCCATTTTTGTTTAAACAATGTGCAGATAACATAATCAGGAAGTGCGTAGCTAGTAGTGAAATTAATGAGATTTTGTACCACTTCTATTCATCTCCAAGTGGGGGACACTTTGGTGGTTCTTGCATTACAATAAAGATCTTACAAGTAGGATTCTTTTGGCCTACAGTGTTTAAGGATACGTATGCATATGTGAAAGACTGTGATAGATGCCAGCAAACCAGAAACATATCAAGCAGGAACAAGATGCCCTTGATAAACATTTTGGCGGTAGAATTATTTGACGTATGGGGCATCAACTTTCTAGGCCTGTTTCCTTCTTCTTATGGTAACAGGTATATTGTCGAGGCCGTCAACTACATATCCAAGTGGATTGAAGCTAAAGCATACCCAATGAATGATGCTAAGGTAGTCATGTGATTCATACATAAGCATGTGTTTACACGGTTTGGGACTCCTAGAGCTATAATCAGCGATGAAGTATCGCACTTTGTAAACAAATGGCTTAAGTGGTTGCTTGACAAGTACGATGTGAAACACAAAATTGCCACTGCCTATCATCCACAGTCAATAGACAAGTTGAATGGGTAAACTGAGAGTTTAGAGGAATCTTTGAGAAGGTAGTGTGACCTAATAGAAAAGATTAGTCTACAAATCTTGATGATGCTCTATGGGCCAATCAAAAAAATTTTAAGACACTGTTAGGAATGACTCCTTATCGATTAGTCTTTGGAAAGGCGTGTCATTTGCCGCTTGAATTGGAGAATAAAGCTCACTAGGCTTTGAAACAATTCAATTTGGATCTTAAGCAAGCCGGTGGAGAAGGATGTTATAGCTTGATGAGCTTGAGGAGTTGAGGTTATTCTCATACGAGAATGCCAAAATGTATACAGAAGAAAGTCTAAAAGATGCAATGACAATCGTATACAACATCGTGAATTCAGAGAATGATAAAAAGTGTTGTTGTTTAATTCGAGGCTAAGGTTTTCTTGGAAGCTCAAATCTCGAAGGACTGGACCTTTCGCCATTCATAAAGTTTATCCATATGAAGCAATAGAATTGTATAACAACAACGGAGGTACATTTAAAGTAATGGTCAACGTCTCAAACACTATTGGGATGGTAAAGTTGAGCGAGTTGAACCTTCGTTCTACCTAGAAGACCATTGATTTTTCATATTTTTTATTTTTAATAAATTACATATTTATAAATTGTTTTTCTTGAATTAATACATTAAATTAAATATGTTTAAGGATATTGGAAATTAAGCAGGACCATTTGTGACCCCTTCAACCTTTCCTGGGATATTAATTTAATGTAATTTTTTTAGAAGAAAATTTCTAAGTAAGCCAAAAGAAATTTCTAATTTTATATTTTATTTGCAATTATTTATTTGTTTATACTTAATAAGAGTGTCAACTCGGCCTAAGTACTAAGTAATTTATTTTTCTAGTTCAATTTAATCTCCCAGTACAACAAAATAATTACAGTTTGGGGTTGAGGGGCAAAACAATGAAGAGGAGAAATTTACCCATGCAATTGTCGTCTAAAGGGTTCCCCAAATCCCTAATGTTGCTGCCACATATATTTCCCTCCATGCTTGCCGCCCAAGTATTTCCTTCTAGCTAAATTTTTGCTACAAATTTTCCCTAATCCATCACTATATAAACTTCTCTATACCATCATATTCCTCACACCATTCAAAGCAATTAGCTTCAAACCCTAGCCACATATTTCTTCCTTCTTGTCGTTAGCCTCAAATCCCGAAGAACCTCCCCAAAATCTCCCTTCTGTTGCAGGATCCCATTTTCCACAAGTCTTTCTTGCCGCCACGAGTCTTTTGCTGAAGCAACCCTATCGCTGCCACAAGTCTATAGCCACTGTAAAAATTCTTTTGGCACAACACCTTGCTGATTTCTTTCTCCCTTTGCCAAAATTCTTCCATTTTTTGGGGAAAATACCATATCTCGCAAAATAACTAGATCTTCCAAGACTTTTGTCGAGAACCCAATTGTGATTCAAGATAAGGAAGCAAGGGAAATATTTTATTCTATCTTCAAGAATCAACCCCTGATGCCAGAAAAAGATTTCAATTTGTTGAGCAATGACAAGATGGTTATGCCATTGTCAATTCGAAAGACGGTTAGTGGTTTAAATTGGGAACAATTCTGTAATGCATGATTAATGTCGGATGAAGATTTAGTGCGAGACTTCTATGCCAACTTGACCACGCCAAACGCAAATGAAGTTCTTGTTTGTAAGAAGTAGGTACCCCTTACTTCTAAACTCATTAATGATTTGTTTAACTTACCTAATGTTGAAGAAGATGAGTACTCTGCCATGATGACAAATATCAATTATGATTTTCTTCAACAACTTCTTAATGTGGTTACAAATCTGGGATCCCAATGGATTATAAGAAAGTATGGTAGTCATTCTTGCTGAAACGAATATTTAAATCCAGTGGCTAAGGTATAGTTCTACTTTATTCGATATAGCTTCATGTCTATCTTACATGGTTCCACCATCTCATTGAAACGACTGTTTTTGTTGTATGTGATTATGACAGAAAGGTCTATCAATGTTGGGAGAATTATTCTCAATGAGCTTCAACACTGTGCAAGGAAGAAGGCAGGAAGTGCCTACTTTCCATCATTGATTACTTCACTTTGCTTGAGGGCTCAAGTAAGATCAAAAGTAAACTTGAAGGGCCAATATGTTCAAGGTTGCATAATAAGGCATGATCTTAAGAGGTTAGTAGAGAATGTTGGACTATTGAACCAAGTGGAGCCGAATAAACCGAACAACCAAAACCTGATGATTCATCAACTATGTCTGAACTAAAAGCTGACTCAACAAATACCACAGAAGAAGCATAAACTGAAGAGCAACCAAGCAACCCTAAGCCGAGGGTGGACCCAAATGCTTATGAACCAGTGGGGCCGAGTTTTAATCCCGAGTTGACCATTCAAATGCCATATTCTTCAAACACTATGAAGAAATTAGAATTTTCAATTATGATAGATATGTGGAAATTCATGCATAACCAACAACAAGCTTCCTAGAGATATACAAAAATTAGAGATGATTCCATACGAAATAGCCTTAAGAATATCTCTAACACTTTGTTCCTGAGTTCCCAGATCATATCTTCAAGACATGGAAAGGGTAGATTATGGGATCAAGTGTGACAAAGAAGGGAAAATGAAAAAGACATGGAGGATGAAACGAATAAAAAGGGGGAATTTTAATTTTTTAGCAGTTATTTATTTTTAGGCATTTATATTTCTTTCATAGTTAATATTTTGCTTTTGTGTAATAAATAATATATTGCAAGCATGAATAAAATAAGCTCAATGGGTCTTCATTAGAAAAAAATGAAGTGATGTGGTAATTGGAATGAACATGTCTAGGATGGATTGCTGAGAAAGACTTGGTACTTAAGCATTCTTCATGACTGACCTATCGTTCTTACAACCCTATCTAGTGTTCAGTTTTTATTCATTACTTTGTTTTCACAATGAGGACATTGCTTCCTTTTAAAGGGGGTAAGGCAATTATTGCATAAATTTTTAAAATTTTCAAGTATGTTTCAATCTTTTCACATGAATATGCTAAAATAAAATAATTTTCAGAGAAAATTTCTATTCATAAGTTAGCTCAAATGCAAGTATGGTTTTTTATTTATTTGAGTTTTTTTTATGTTATCATGAGTTATGGAATGCTTGTATGTTCTTAGGTCTTATGAAGCCTTTTGCCATGAAAATTGAACTTCTTTTGAAATAAACATGCATGAAGGTTTACGTTCTTATAATTGACTTAGTAACTTTCTTAAGTCGAAATCCTAGGAGGCATAAGAATCTAAACATGATTTAGTCACAGTTTCTTTGGATCATTTCAGCCTTTCGAGCCTACCATATGTATTTGACCCTTGAAACCTTAATTTGAGCCTTTAAGCCTATTTTATTGTTATTTACCTACATCATAAGCTCTGCTACCATCTTTTAAATTTCCTCTTATTCTTGCACCTATGTTCACTATACTTGTCTTGGTAACCAAAGATCGATGAAAATTTTGAAACGATGTACAAGTTCTTCGTATGTTAAAAAAATGCTCTATACAAATATCAAGCAAAAAGAGCAAAATAAATACTGAAAGTATTGAGGAATATTGGGCATATGCTTCAGAATTAAGTTTGGGGGGTGAAGAACCCATTAGTAGCAAGAAAGTACCTCGAAAAGATCCAAGACAAAGGGTTGAGATTATTGAACCTAAAAATTCATTTCTCTTTATCCCTACCTTAAGTCTATTATAATGTTACATGAACATAAGCAACTTTCTTCCTATGTTGGATGGAAAAACCATGTTAAATGGGTCATCAAGATGTTACTTTGACCTAGAAAAAAAAAAGGATGATACATGATGGACAAGTCTGACAAGTTCAGTGGGCGGTGAAACGATCCAACCCAAAAGAAGAGAGGCCCAAATTTTGCGAAGGTAATAAGGCAGCCAAGAATCAACTTTTGGGACAATTATTTGGAGATCCTTAAATTTGGAGAATCATTGGAAATCAACACACAAAGATTTCCTTTGAAACCGTCCAACCCATGCCTAAATTTAGCACGATTCTATACTCAAATAAAGGAACCATCATCCACCTTTTTCCACAAAATGTGGTTGGCCAAACAATGGAGAAAATGGAGAGATTCCAATTCCTATTTTTAGTAAAATCTACTATCTACTTCAAGTATAAATACCCCCACTCATTCCCCATTTCAAACATCCCTTACTCATTTCCCTCGTCTCTCATTTCATAAGCATTCTTCCTCTCATTCTTTCCTCTCTTCATTCCCACGTATACCATCCCATGTTTCCATTCCCCCTTAGCCAGCAAAACCTTGAGAATATCATTTCTTGGCCGGCCACCTTGAGGAGCTATTAGTAAAGGAGCAACACAAGGCTCGAAGGAGAAAATCTTCAATTAGAGTCACAAGACTGTTGATTCGACAGAGCTTAGTCTTCCTTTACTTTGTTATTTTAATTTAATCATGTTTACAATGTGCTTTTTTATCTTTTCATCAACAATGGTAGCTTAAATCTATTTAGCTAGGATGATTGCATTAATTCAATGAAGTTTGTTTAAATCATATTTATCATGTTTATGCCTTAGTCGATCATGTTTTCAATTAAACTCAAGTATGTATTTTATTCATACGTGATTGGATGTATTAGAATTAGCTGAGCAATCTTAACCAGACGACGGCTAATAGACACAATATTTGAAATGTGCATGCTTAATTTATGTCTGACTCAGAATAAATTAAGGTTCATAATAACATGACCAAGCTGTATTACCTTGCATGGCTTTTAGGTTTTTGTGATTAAATTGTTTCAAACCGACCCAGCCCCTATTACTTCACATGAATACTAAGGAACCCTTAGTTTAACATGATCAGTAAAATGCATGTTTTACTAAGTAAAAGATTTCGGAAAGACTTAATTTGGTTTAAAGCCCTTGAAAGATCAAGCTGCCATGGAGTATTTTCCGAACACTGTTAAGCATGAGAAAAATGAATTAAGTTGAATGATATAATTATCTTAACTTATTCATGTTATTGATTGCTGAATTTTTGTTTTTACTGCTAAACTCATTTCATACATTTCATCTCATACTTTGCATTTAGATTAAAATTGTATTAGGGATCATAATATATTTAGAAATTATTTCTACATCACACCACTCATAAATATTGTGTTTTTATCACTAGATTGTTAACTTTAATTTTACAATTAATTGATTAACATACACAATCCCTGTGGAGATGATAACTCTTTTACTTACTTATTACTTGATAATGACTGTGTACACTTGCACAAACCGAGCATTACAATGGACAACCATGCAACAGTTCACACAAAGGGCGAACAGTCCAAACGCGAATCACTTGGCGAATAGTCTTGTGGAAGGTCAATATGCGAACTGCCTAGTAGACAACTCAAGTGCAAGAATATTGTTAGACTCTCCATACGTAGTAACACCCCTTACCCGAGACCGTTGCCAGAGTCGAGCACGAGGTGATACCTGACTTAACTTCCTAATTCGGAACATAAAAAATTATTTTTAAAATTAATTCACTCACGTTCAATCAATATGTCCCTAAAAAGGACTCTAGAGACCCTAAAACATGCAACGGAAACCGTTCGGGTCTAATCGGGAACATTAAAAAATTTTTGAATACTTAAAATAAATCAAAATAATTTATTCTACTATTCACAATAAAATTGTCCACTTGCATGACAGTCTCTAATTTAATTATAACTTGACTTACGAAACTTGAAATTTAGATCTGTAAATTTTCCCCGAAACTAGACTCACATATCTTACTACCATAAAACTTTTAGAACTTTTGGTTCAGCCAAATAGTACAGTTTATTCATTAAAGTCTCCCCTTTTTCACTATCTGACGGTTCTGACCTCTATACACTAGAAATCAATTATCTCATTGTACGGGATTCATATGGTGCTTCTACTTATTTCTATTAAAAATAAACTCACTAAAGAATCTATACATTAAATTATAACTCATATTTATTTCTGTACAATTTTTAATTATTTTCTAAAGTCAGAATAGGGAACTTCAAAAACCATTCTGACCCTGTCTCACTAAAATTCAAATATTAGAAAATATAAAATTCCTTTTCCTACACCGTTTCTTTCATGTGAAAATAGACTTGATAATATTTAATTATATATCTCATTCACTCTCTAATTCCATTTCTACTATCCTTGGTGATTTTTCAATTTCACGTCAATGCTGCTGTCCAAAAACTGTTCCATTGCAAATTTTTACTCTTTTGTAATTTCTTTGTATTAACTATCATTTAGGCATACATAACACCAAAACATGTTCTTAAATAGCCATTTCAATAGCTAATCATTATAGAGTATTTACATGCTATTCATTAGCCATATCATAAGGACACACACACAAAATGACTAAGTCCCTATACATGCCATAACTTAAAACGTTTCAAATCACAAAATACCAAAATGGTTTGTTGATAGTGTGAAACAATCTCCGACGCCCTTACGATCCTTGAATTGGCTTGGAAATACTACAAAAAGAAGGAAAATAAAGGAGGTAACCATAAAGCTTAGTAAGTTTACAAGCAAATAAATAACAACATTTATCATAAATATTTATATTCATAAATTATCATCAAGTATCATGATCTTTACTTTCTTCTTTACTTACTCTCTTACTTATTTACTTACTTGCTTACTTGAATAACACATGATTATAGCTTACTCCTCCCTTTTTAAAATTGTTTATCTCAACGATAACTGAGATGTTCTTAACCTTTATAACTCACCTGAATCTATTTATTATGCTTTTACATGAACTTTCATATAACATAGTCTATTTACTAGCCCGTTGAACCACTTGGAATACTAAGGATACTCGGGTCTCTTGTCTGATAATAACATGCCAAAGCCATATCCCAGACATGGTCTTACATGGGATGTTTCCTGTACTGCAAATGTCATATCCCAGATATGGTCTTACATGAGAGTTTTCATATCGGTGCCCATGCCATGTCCCACACATGGTCTTACGAGGGACCTCTTATGTCGGTGCCAACGCCATGTCCCAGACATGGTCTTACATGGGACCTCTCATATCCTCAATAGTGCCAATGCCATTCCCAGACATGGTCTTACATGGGATCTCATCCCTCTAATGTCATGACATTTGTATCTGATACATTCCTAAGGTTTCAACGGGACTTTTTAACACTGATTCTCCATCATCTCATACTTGAGTCAACATTAAATAATTTCATGAAATAAGTACATAATTTCTAGAAAATAACAACATTAATAATAATTATTGAAATATTGCATTTATTTACCGTAAACTTACCTCGGTACAAAATACAATCAAATCTAGCAACTTAGTCGTCCACCTTTTACATTTTACACTTTTTCCCCAAAGCTCGAAAATTAAAATTCATCCCTTATTCTTATGTTTTAGGATATGTTGAACATCTTTCCCTTCTATGACAACATCAAATTCTCACTCTAACATTTACTTATGAACATTAGGTATTTTTACAGATTTTGTCGTTTTACTCGGTTTCACTTAAAATCGCCTAGTAAAAGTTGTTTAACATAATTTCAAACTTCATATTCTACCATAAAACATCAAAATAAACACATTTCACATATGGGTATTTTCCAAATATGAACCCTAACATTAATTAATGGTTGAATAAGCTAAACCGAGCTACGAGGACTCCAAAAACGTAAAAAAAACATTAAAAACGGGGCTGGGATGCACTTACTATGAGCTTGAGAAAGTGAAGAAACCCTAGCTATGGTGTCCCTTGAAGTTTCGGCCCTTATGAAAGAAGATGAGCACATTTTGCCATCTTTTTCCCTTTTAATTCTTTTTATTACCAAATGACTAAAATGCCCTTCATTAAAACTTTAGTTATTTTTATCTATTCATGCCCATTTTTGTCCATGAAAATCTAATGGTCTAATTACCATTTAAGGACCTCTACTTCAATTATGCACTTCTATTAAATTCTTTATCATCTAAAACTCATATTTACCCACTTTTACAATTAAACCCTAATATGCAATTGAGACATGCAATCGCTGAAATTTCTTATCGGTATTCTAACACATGCATCCAATCAATCGATAAATCATAAAAATTAATCACAATAAACTTTTTTATCTCGAATTCATGGTTTCGCAACCACTGTTCCGTTTAGGCCCTATTTCGGGATGTTACAACAAGCTAGGCGGATTGTCCAAGTCAGAACAAGCTTGCAAACACATAAGCTGCGAACAACCTGGCGAATTAAACACATGTGAAGTATATTCGCAGAGAATGCTTGCAGAATGCATCCGCTAATTGCATGGAAATATTTTGGTGCATGTTGCACAAGTTATGTTATGTGTATTTGATAAAACCAATATTAGTTGGTAGGATTTTTTATGTATTTAGGTGATGAATGACATGTTTCGGTTGTGTACAAGTTAAGTTTTTATTTTTTTTCAAGACTGTATTAGTGGGATTAGTTGAGTTTAATATATATTGTATAACTGTATTTGAAAAATGGGTTGATGAAATATAGCAAGTAAAATTGGATTGCTAATTCCCTATTTTGCTTTCTTTCTTTGTTCATATCTCCAACAGAATGCATTAAATTTTACGGACACCTTTCATCAGCCTCAGCTGCCTTCATATTCAAATGAACCTAACCTTGTAAAGCAAAGAAGATAGTATAAATATGAAGACAAAATTAAAACAATTCTGTAACTGTGCTTTTAGTATACCTAAATAGATTACCAAAAACAAAGGCAAAGCAATGAATATTGACCCTAAAAAAATTAAACTGCTACTAGCTCTATCATAACGAATTTAATTTTGTTTCAAGCTACTTCAAATTTCTATAAGTATAGTAACGAGTATTTAGATTTGAAGCAAGTTGTCCTAATTTTGCCTCCAACGCTTGAACAGAAGATGAATTCCCTTGCACAATAGCTTCTGTGCGAGTAATATGCTCCCGCATTAAAGTATCAAGAGCTGCTAACGGGTCAGAAGGAGAAGCTTGCATGTACTGTTGTTGTCAATGTCCTTGAACATGCTGATTCGACATTGAAGAGTGTTGCAGTTGCATCTGGCTTTATTGTGGATTCATCTGAGTTTGCTGATTGTAGTTTTACTGTTGTTGATTGTAATTCCCTTGTCTTATATTATAATTTCCTTGAGTAGATATATTCCCATATTAGAATGTCGCAGCATTTTGTCCAGCAATTTGAGTTTCCCAAGATTTTTTATCGCGTGCAGAATTATTATAAGAGTTGCCATACGAATTGTTGCGGATGTTACTGACATAAAAGGCATTCTTTGCATGTTGTGGACAATCTTCATAGCTATGGTTGTCACTGCAAATCTCATAACAAAAGGTAGGAACATCAACTTGTTGAGCGACTTGTATAGGTGCAACATCACTAGTCCCTTGCATATTTTTTAATATATTTTCAAGAGAAGAAACTTTAGAACTAAGTGCAGATATTGTGTCCCATTTAATAACTCTTGGAGTAGCTTTTTCTTGTGCAGCTCTAGAGATAGGAAATTGATAATCATTTTGAGCAATTCTCTCAAGAATTCCAACAACATCATTATAAGTACAATCCAGCAAAGGACCATTGGCCGATGCGTCAACAAGATTCCTCATGTGTGAATTCAGTCCATTATAGAAAATTTCAATTTACATTTCCTGTCGAATGATGTGCATGGGGCAACATCGAAGCAAAGAATAATTGCATCTTCCCTGTAAGGAATAAGGAAATAATTGCATCTTCAAAGCGTCATCAGGAACGTCTTGTTGACTAAAGAAAGCATAAATCAATAAAAATGATTTAAGATGTTCTCGTGAATCTTCATGTCACAGTCTGGCATACTGCCCATTAGAATTCAAAATTTGAAACATTACAATTTTGACTTCAAAATTCGTAGCTTGGATTGCTAGCCTAACAACTCCAGGTTGTAAGTCATCCAAAATAGGTCCAACAAAGCCTCATATAGTCCTATTTTGTATTTGAGCGTCTTGCAACAATAGTGGGTCATTAGCATTTTGGTACTGCACCTAGGATATGGCTTCATTATTTCTTGGTAAAGCCATATTCCTTTGTTATTAAAGTCTCGTCCGAACGGTTCTTTCCATTTCTAGATCAAAATTAGCAATAAACTTTGAGTTGCTACGGGTCATCAAAAACCTAAAATAAAATGTGAAAATAGCGGCAAGAAGAAAACAAGTTAGTGACAACTAAATATTATATAATAAAAAATAAACTGAAAAAAATATCAAACAAACGCATCGCCAGCAACGGCGCCAAAACTTGACCGGCTATTTAACGTCACAACAATATTATGCAAGTGTACACTGTCGATGTAAGTATTGTAGACAGATATGAGTCCGTCAAATATCGATCTCACGATGATGGTTGTCTTTTTTCTATCAATGTCAGTGCAATAAATAGATAGAAAAGAGATAAAGTGTGAGAGTAGTTGTCGAAGCAATAACTTGAAAATAATAAAATAAAATAAGATAGTGATAAACTGGGATCCCCAACGTGAATATTCAACAGAATACTAAGTGCTCACAAGGTATAAAAGAATAGGTGATTGTCGATGCATTAAATCACAATGAATATCTTACCAACCTTAACTTCTATATTTAATCTAAGTCTTAAACATGCACATTAACCACACCTTCTGATGATGGCAATGGAACACTATTAAGAACAAGTGGATTAAATTCCTCTAATCCTTAATCAACTTCCGTTGTCATGCTTATTAGCTTGAATTACTGCTGCACTTTCCAGTGTCAGTGACCGCAATAACACTTCCATGCTAAAAACATTCAAACCCAAAGATTAAACAATAGAAGCAAAATTGAATAAAATAACATTTAATCCAGAAATCATGTGTACTTCTGTACAAACATGAAATAGAAAGTAATCGCAATCGTTTAGAAAAGAAATAGAAAAGAAACAAGTAGAGAATACTATTCCTAGAGAATCTCGACTTGAATCTCTCCATTCCCTCTTGTGTCGCACTCAGGGCTTCTCATCAAGAGCTGATCTATGTCCCTTTCACGTTGATTCACTCGTCGGAGACTTAAGTCGTCATAGCTGAAAAGCTTTAAAAAATAGGTTGAAGAAGATAATACACCCTAAAAAGCCTCCTCCCCCTTTTTTTCCCTTTCACGTGAATACTTTTATATTCTTCCAAATAGTACAGGCATCCTTTCATCAGAATCATGCTAACTCTATACGTACAAGTTGGTTATACCAGACTGGACAGCTCACACATTTTTGTTCTTATCCACATTTTTGTTCTTATCCAGATACGTACAAGTTGGTTATACCAGACTGGCTAACTTGAAGGAGTCACTCCCCTCCATAAACAATCTGAGGTGAAGGTGAGGATTCTCAATCGGCATTCCACTAAATTGGCCCACTATCTAAAGCATATGAAACATGACTGGGTTCAGCTTGAATTATTGTGCCTTGATTTTGGGTCTTCTAATACTCGAATTAAGCTTATGAAACAACAGCACGACATACTGTCTTAAGGCTCTATCTCTATCATCAGCAATAAGGATAGGATTTTGAGCATGATTTGCTTCATTTCCTTCATTCTGATTTTCAAAGTTCATCTCTTTGGTTATTCTCTAAACTGCTTGTCCTTTTCTTTGTCGAAAAGTCCTTTCAATTTCAAGATCTATGAGGAGTAAGTCGATAATTCGATCAATACTCATAAACACCTGAAACAATCACAGAAAATATGATTAAATTAAAATTAAATAGAGAAATAAACCAAAATGCAAAATTAATAACTTCACTATGGTGTCTTTTAAAACAATCCCCTGCAACAGGACCAAAAACTTGGAATGACGGAAATGTGCAAGTGTACACAATCATTAACTAGTAATAAAGTGACAAGTAAATGTCTTGTTATCGTACCCACAGGGATTGTGAAAGAAATATTTATGAAATGCAACTTTTAACAATTTGGTGATGGAAAATATGTTGATTGGAAAAGGTGTTATAAAAACTAAAAATACTATAACTAAGGAGTTTGCTAGTCAATAAGGAGTTTGCTATCTATTAGGTTCACCATAGGCAGTGGGTATTGGTTCATCGCATTTAGGGGTTCACTAGTCTAAGGGTTCCCAAAAAAATATGTGAGCTAAGTCACCAATTAGGACGCAAACCAAGGGGGTTAACGGGGCCAGTCGCGAGCTGTGCTCGCCAGGTTGTTGCAAGTTGATAAGATTTTAGTAGGTGGGTTCTTAGGTGGCTTAAACTTGAAATTATTGTGTTCAAAAAAGCATGTAACTAGGTTTGTATTTAATATAATATATGTTGCAAAATGTGTAGTGTACATGGTTGGTTGGTGTGTTCCAAGATGTTTTAACAGAGAGTCACTTCGGTTGCTAATGTAACGTTCAAAATTTGGGTCAGACCATGCCAACCAGGTTTGGAGCACCAGATTTAGTGGTATCCAAGCCACGTTACATGAAAACCGGGCAGAGCCACAGTTTTTGTAAAATTAATATTTTTTCCAATATAAATGGTTTGGTTTTAAAAATTAAATTGGAAATATTTTTTTTACGAAAATACCTTTGAATAAAAATTAACTGTATGAGGAGTAGGAACAAGAACACATTGCCTTTAAAAACAAAAAAAAAAGTTTTATCCCAAGAATTGCCTTGGATCACTTGTCACTTGCCACTTTCTAATTTTTTTTAATGTTACATTATAGTATATAAAATGCCTCTTAGATGCTGGCGTTCGGCTGCAAATGTGTCGGGAGAGACATTAGAATGACAAAAATGTCCAAGTGTACACAATCGTTAACAAGTAACAAAGTGATAAGTAAACATCGAGTTATCGTACTTACAGAGACTGTAAAAGAAATATTAATGAAATGCAGTAGTAAAGAATTTGGTGATGGAAAATATGTTCATTGGAAAGGGTGTTATAAAAACTAAAAATAATTTAACTAAGAAAATAAAAAGTAAAAATAATGTTCCTAATGCACGATTTCTAAAGACGAGTTTAATCAATATGACATCAATGTGTTAGATCAATTACATTGTTTAACTTAAAATTACCAAACTCATGTTCATGTTGTTACGAATAATTTCACGGCAACTTGATATTTTGCTAACTAAACCAATTAATCTCTTTAACATATTACTATGTCAATTCAAACAATTAATCAATTTTCATAAGCAAGTATAAGATTAAGTGAAGTAACAACATATTCCTATATTTGACAAAATTAATCACAATAATCTTGCAAGTTATTCAAGGCTAATGTGCCGTTTAATACCGTCGCTAATTTAACCTTCATCTACCTTAGAAGATTAAACATGCATCGACTAAATATTGTGTTAATTAATTATAATTTTAATTTGATTCATAATTAATTCATTATTTACCTTACAATTTATAATGCAAGTATAACATAAGCATGGTTTTATTTAATTGAACAATCTACCAAGTCCTAATAACAACACAAACATGAATTTAGAAATTTAAGCAAACAAAATGCAATAAATCTAACACGAATTAAATTTAGGTCATTTTAATTAAATCAAGAATAACAAAACATCAAATATTAATGTTCATAATCATAACATAAACGAGAAAAATTAAAAAGAAGGTAACTAGGAAACAAATCCCAGTGTTTCTTTGAAGCTAGACTAGTGCACTCTTCTTCTTCTCTGCTTGTTCTGTCGATTCAAGGCCTTCATGAACACTTGAATTTTGCTACTCCAAGGGGGATGCGAGCTCTCTTTTAAGAGTGGAAATCAACAAGGGAAGAGGACAAAGGAAGTGGGAAAAATGAAGGAAATGGAAGAGAGAAATGAAAGTATGAGTGTCCAATCAGTTGTGGTGTGTGAAATGAAGAAGGGAAGAGGGGTATTTATAGGTGGGAAGTGTTTCTAACAATATCAAATAAATATTAGCCACTCCCTCTCCCTTGGCTGGCCATGCATGGTGCAAGTTTGAATGGCTCAAACTTGATATTTTTAGCTCGAGGTAAAAGGTAAAAGGCACGAAAAGTGGGGGGTTTGAATGGCATTTAGGAGAAGCTCAAGAGTTGTTCTGCATGTATGAAAATCAGCTAAAATTAGTTGATTGGGTCAACTATATGGACGATTTGGGGTGTCCCATTCTTGTGGGACCAGTCCTATTTTATTTAGCACAATTGGACCACTTTTTTCTTCAGACTTTATATTAATTTTTAACCCAATTAATGTCTGATAAAAATTAAATATAAAATATGTATAATAATCATTATTGGACCATCCTTGGCTAAAAAATAACTAGTCTTGCTCTTGATTCACTTGAGGCACAAATTAACCCAACGGTTCAAGTTTTTTTTCTATTAAGCCAATTTTCTCATTTTGTGCAAAACTGTCGAAAAGAAACGAGATTTGTGAAAAATTATTCTAAGAATAATTAAAATTCAATATTTTAATAATTTAAGTTCAAATTAATTATTTTATAATTAATGTATGAATTTCAAAAAAAAATACTACGAAACTTCGTGAATTAGAGCTCAAAAGGTGCTGAAAAAGTTTATATATTTTTGTGTTTCCAGACACCCTCGGGACCAACTACACTAGAAAATAAACTTAAGCCCCTTGTACAAGCAATGATTGGGACATTTCAATGGGTAGTTATTGGGAACCCTGCCCCAGCTAATAGAGGTTTACAACTCTAGTGACTCCAAGCTCTAGGTGGTAAGGAGTTACGAAGAGCTAAGGGAGTTGACCTAACCATAGCTGAATATTTGTTGGAGACTGTAGCGAGAATCTTGGAGTAAATGGGATGCTCAAATAATGAAAAACTAAGCCACCGTGTCCCTACATAACAGTGAATCTCATCGTTGGTGGAATATCGTAAAGAGGGGAACAACTGCTGATCACTTAACTTGGGAGTTCTTTTTGAAGTCCTTCCTACATAAATATTTGGGAAAGTAGTACTTAGATGCTAGAAGTTTTTGGATCTGGTCTAGCAAGGAATAACAGTGGCTGAGTATGAGTTGAAGTTCGTACGACTTAGTCAGTATGCAATAGAGAGGGTATTCTTTGAGAAGAATCAATGTAAGAGGTTTCATTTTGGACTCAAATCAGATATATGCATGTACGGTTGCACAAAATGTGAAAGTCTTCGGTGACCTAGCTGAGAAGGCTAAGGTAATAGAAGAGATGTTGGTTGAGCCACTGAGACCGGTAGTATCTGAGTCCATGAAGAGGGGCTCAAATTAGACGAGATCATCTGGGAGGTCAAGCAAAAGAGGCAGTGATTTTTAAAGATCTGGCAGGAATTCTCAGTGATATTCTCAACCAATCCATACGAGACCTCAGGCTATCATATCTACTTCTATTAAAGGGTCAACTGGTATGGTAACTTACAAGTGATTGTTGGTGTAGGCACCCATATGCGTGCTAGAGGGTGTCTAGGGCATGTTTGTAATGCGAGTTAGATGGAACATGAATTTCGAGATTTGGGAGTCTACTGATGTGATTTCAGGCACATTAACATTGCAATCTTTTTTCCTTATTCCCATTAGTACATTCGGGATCCACACATTCGTATATTGTGACTGATTAAGCCTGTGAGTTAGGGATTCTGGTAGAGACCATTAAGATGGGTATGACTATCAGAAGTTCGCTAGGTGAGAGCATTATTGTTGATCAGGTTTATCGAAGGTGTCTGTTGGTAGTCCAAGGACAAGTCTTCCCGTGGTTTTAATGGAGTTGCCATTTTGTGGTTTTAATGTGATTCCTGTGATGGACTTGTTGACCGAGCATAGGGTGAATATAAACTTTGAGACCAAGCAGATTACTTTGAGGGCTGAAACTGGATACAAGATTGTGGTTGTTGGGGAAAGGTCGAAATTCCTCTCCAATGTGCTTTCAGCAACATGGCTAAGAAGCTAATGAGTAGAGGGTGTCAAGCTTATTTAGCCTATGTGCTTAACTCGAGAAATAAAGATTTGAATGTTTAGGATACCCTCACGGTGAGGGATTTTCCTGACATCTTTCCAGAGGAGTTACCCGATTTTCCATCGGATGGAGAAGTTCAGTTCGATATCGAGGTGTATAATGGCATCGCACCTGTATCCATTGCATCCTATCGCATGGCACCAAAGGAACTTAAGGAGCTGAAGGTTCAGTTGCAAGAGTTGTTGGACCAAGGGATTATTTGACCAAGGGTTCATTCGACTGAGCATATCACCTTGGAGTACGTCGGTGTCGTTTGTAAAGAAGAAGGATGATACTTTGAGGCTGTGTATCGACTATCGACAGATGAACAAGTTGTCCATCAAGAACAAGTAGTTGTTGACTCAAATTGACAACTTTTTTTATTAGTTTAGAGGAGCGACAGTATTTTCAAAAATTGATTTGAGGTCTGGGCATTATCAGCTTAATGTGAAAGAGGTTGGTATTCTCAAGTCTGCGTTCAGAACCGAATATGGGCACTATGAATTCCTAGCTACACCGTCCGAGTTGACAAATTCCCTAGCAGTGTTCATGGATCTGATGAACCGAGTTTTCAACTCATATCTAGATCAATTCATGGTTATCTTTATAGATGACATAATTGTGTATTCCTGAATTAAGGATGATCACGATGAACACCTATGGATTGTTCTTCAAATTTTTTGAGAGAAGCAATTGTATACAAATTTGAGTAAGCGTAACGTTAAAAACAAATTAGTGACACTGCCTCCTGACAATGGCGCCAACAACTTGACTGTCTTCTAACGTAAAAACGTCTAGAGTAGTAATCCTGCAAAAAATATGCTAAGAAGGTAGCATCCGAAAGTATACGAGTCAGGTTGTAATATAGTTACAACGGAGTGGGTGAGTACGCCGAGGATCATACCCAACGGAGGCGGGCACTAAATTAATCCTCACCTAACTTTAAATAGAACTAATTAGTACATTAAATAAATTATATTACGACTAAACATAAAAATGGAGTTTTTAATTACTAAATAAATAAAATAATATAAATAGAATAACATGGAATATTTTCTATAGAAACTTAGTCAGATCTGAGCATGGGTGATTGGCTTGCTTCAGTAATCTTAATTAACTGTATCTTCGAGTTCCTTGTTCAATCAACTAGTCGATATCCCTGCAGGATCTTTCGATCTTTCACCAGAATAACAAGTCATCAAGAACTACTTATCCCTCGACCTCACAGTCTAGACAGTTCGAGGCTAAGGTGTTCACGGATAAGTCATAACAATTTTGGGTTAATTCTCACCTGAATTAATTCCTAGGGTCTTCAAGCCTAGATTTTATGTTCTCCCTCTCCCAAACAGCTGATCCATTAAGAGAACCCTACAAAACAGTTAATTAATCATACCTCCACTTGCTGATCCCCCATAAAAGGATTAGTTTCTTATGGATCTCATAAACGTGATAAACTTGATATATAAAATAAACATCAATATCAAATCAAGAGAATAAGGTTTAAAAGAAGCCTGAATTGTACTAAAGACAATGTTGAATCCACACAGAGTTTAATTAAGTTCCATAGATCAGATCTGCCAATGAAAGCAAATAACAAAACTGGAAATAAACCTAAAGCCTAAGAAAAGATAAAACTAAAGACTAAAAACTAAAAAAATATGAAGAAAATTATATAATATAAGATTTGGCCATAATATGTGTTAAATAAGCCTAGTTATAAACTTAGAGTGGTCGTCATTGTTAACACTGGGTTAGTTGTCGCTCTCGTGCTTAATGTTTATTGTTCGAACCAAAACACCCCTAGCTTGTGATTACTTCTTATACAGAGTCGATGTAGTGACACACCAGGTCTTGTGTAGCGACATCGAAGGAAGTATGCTCATTCTTCAAGGTATCTTCAGGAGTGTGTCGCGACACCGAAGGTAGTCTTGAAATTATTCTATTCTGCTCCTTATGTTGCGACATCCAACTCTCCATTTTGTAACACAATGACCAGTAATGAGTTAGCACACCTTCTAATGGCCTCCTTCACAGCCACAAAGCATATTAGCTCACCCTTAGGCCTCATTCGGCCCCTAAGGTCAATAAAAGACTCCAATTAAACAATTATTGAATTTAAATAAAGTAATAAAAACTTCACTAAAGTCTAACTAAGTTCTTGTACTCAAGCTCCTTAAATGCGAAAAGTAATTTAATCTGCTACAGCAAATTATGGCAGATCAAACTCCTCCACAATTAAGTCATTTCTTATCGTCAAGCAAGGCAAACAAAAGTAGTAAATGAAACAACGACCCTTGAGCAAGTATGGTACAACTGTTAGCTTTGGAGCACATGAATAAGCGTTTCATATTCACACATAGTCCTGGCATTATATATTGCTGACTTACCACTTTTGATATCAAACACCTAAGTTCAATATATTACAAAGCATACAAGCATAAAGGGTTTCAGATGTAAGGACCCATCAATAAGTTATACAGGTAATTTGATTATCCTAGTAGAATACAAACAGTTATAAATGTATTTTTCCCTATTCCTCCCCCTTAGTGACCCTTACCCGCTCACCGCATTATTTCTCCTTCTCTCACCTTCCTTATTTCTCCATAGGAAATCACAGCATAATACAACTATGGCTAGCTGCGAGTTTGTGTGCACTAATGAACGAGTCTTTTTTATTTTTTGTGACTTTTTCACTTTTATTTCTTTTTCTATACATTTCTCATTCACAAATGCTTTTACTTTCACGAACTTTTTTTACTCGTTTTTTATTTTATTTTCAATTTTTTTCTTTTGCTGCACAAATTGGCTAACTTATAATTATTTTATCACACTGATCCTTCCTATTTCACTTTGTTTTTACAAAATTCTACCATAATTTATCTACTTAACCCTCAATGCGTAAGGCCAGACATCTATAGCATGCAATTCAGGACCAAAGAAAAAGGGAAAATACAAATTAACGTTTTTGGCTTGGATTTTGCATGAAGGTTCATCAAGAAGTGTTTTTTTGGCTCAAATGTAGATACTAAGGATGCATAAATAGGGCTACCTTTTTGGCTCTGGGTGTATAGCAAACAATGCCTTAGGTCATCCCTAGGTATCTCAATTTTCACAAATTTAATCAACTAAATAATCACAAATTCAACAATTTATCATACATACTAGCAAGTTCATTTCTCTGTATTTCCTATATCATATGGTACATTCAATTGCTCAATGCCTATTTACAATGTACTATATAGAATTTAGTAGTTTAATAATCAAAAAATTAAAATCATCTACTATCATGCCAAATTGATAGTGAATACAATCAGTCTATATACATACTCCTAACCAATCACTTGCATTTCTACAAGCTGAAGAATACAATTAACAATAAAAATAAAAGAAAAACGTAAAAATTAAAACAAATCTCCTATGTTACCCCCACAATTTAGAAAACACATTGTCCTCAATGTGTAGCTCTGAAAAGATAAGGAAAGAAGTTACCCGATTTCTCGTGATAGCTTTGTAAGCTATTAGTGGGTGCTTCCTCCTTTGATCATCGAAAGTTAGGAAGTTTTGTGCTTCTTCATATGAGATTCCTACATAGAAAATTCTAAAATAGTAAAGGCAAGCAAAAAAATATCATTCGTTAATCCTACTCTCAAATACAAAAATTAAAGATTATAAGATATAAATTTGATACAAATTAAAGTCTAGACTAAACAATTAGTTAGATATAAAATATTTTACATAAAATTAAATATTAATTTAGACTGTCAAGTTTTATTATCAAATTCATCCAAAGTTCCAAAGAAACTTTTCTGCTCTTGTTTTTTTCGGTATTAGTCCAAAGTCTATTATGCCACTCCACCTTTTTCTTCTTATCCCTTTCCTTGAACATGTTCCTTCCACCTGTACTGATTACAGGAAGTGTTAGAACGCCGGTACCCCTATGGCGCAGTGAAAATTAATAATAAAAAAATAATTCCAGTGATCCAACCCATGGATCCATGTGCGAGGAACGAATCGGGGTGAAATAATGGTTTGGAAATTACCGTAATTTCAATCTGAGTAGACAGCGACACCTCGGCAATGAGATCTCTGATCTACTATCGAACCAAGCCGCAAGACCTCTACGTAATCCACCCAGTTTGACAATGAACGGAAAAAAATCTCCAAATTGTTTTGGAGAATAATTTACTTGACGGCTGCTAGACCTCACAAGAAAAAAAATGTAATTTTTGGGGGTTTTTTTAATTGGTATATCTATCTTTTTATTTCACCCTTTTATAAATGATATATATAATGAATCATAATTCATAAAATTTTTATCCGAACATAATAATCATAATTAAAATAAATAAATATAATAATGTTTTTTAACCGAAAATTATAACTACATTAATTATAACAAAGATTTGATAAACTATATTTATTTAAATTTATATACGAACCAAATTCATATATTAATAGAACTGTGTTCTCATTATGTGTACAACATCTTGTACATATAATATGTTCGATATTTGATTGCCCAATTAAATTAATTCTATAATTAATTTAATTCATGTGACAACCAAACACAATACCAACTATGTTTTATTCCGTTCATTTCAACCATAAGGTGTGACCCTGTAGGTTCTTGTAACGTTAGCAGTAATACTAGAACCATTCTAATGTTACAAACAATGAGTGGCATCTAGCAATGCATCATTGCTACCTAAGTTACAAGAAGTCATGATTCGACATAACCTTTTTTGTGATTAACTTTCATGCATTAATCCTTAAGTCCTTTTATCTCTGGAATGGACACAAGTCATGGAATAGTCACACTTGCATAGTCCATCCCATGTTCCTTGATATCTTGAGTAGACTATGATATACAAACAAGTAAGACATCTCATATCAACTTATTTGAGCATGGCCATGCATTTCTAATCTCACTCAATCAAATGGTCTAGGATATTACTCCCATTATGTAGGAGGGACTTATCCTATATTGATCAACCATATCCCTCTACATAGATTATGGTATATCCAACATCAGCCTTTATAGAACAACCAATTACGGTGTACGTTTGACTGTATCAAAATATACAACTCACGATGTTGGAATAATGATGATCTCAAGTCTGAGGATCATATACATATTAATCACTATGAGTAATGTTGTGACAATTACATAATAATCCAAGAAACATACTCATAGCGGTTCAGTCCAATATGTTGTCCTCAAACACACATATTCATGCATTGATTTTGACACTCCATATCAATGACAACTCTTTATCATCTATCAACTACATGTTAGCCTTAATGCATTATTATTGTCCTAGCCAACAATAATACTTGACTAAGGACCTTTTAAGAATAATCATATTATTCTCAGGACATTATTATAAAACAGTTTATTTATACACACAGAAAAGAAATTGAAATAATAATGGTAACGCCTTATATTAATAAACATGATAAATCAAGTATGTTATTACAACCATCTTATGATTGATCTTTGAGCATACTCTTACAGGAAGTACGTCCCTTGATTCAGGGTAGTTAGGTTTAAGGATAGATATTTCATTACAATACTCCTTTAACTTCTTCCTATTTTTCTCACTCTATTGATGACCACATTTAAAAATTTTTGTTTCACAATTGTTCTTCATGGTTAATTCATTCTTTTCTAGATCAATGGTGGACCTTGATGTAGCTAGAAAAGGTTTGCCTAACAAAATGGGTATCTGACGATCTTCCTCAAAGTCAAGGATCACAAAGTCTACCAGGAATTATGAAATTACGCACCTTAACCAACACATCTTCCAATACTCTCTTAGGTTGTACTGATGATCTATCGGCTAATTGTAATGTAATTGGAATATTTTTGAGGTCCTCTAACCCAAGTTTTCCATGCATTGACAAAGGCATTAGGGCTATGCTAGCTCCTAAATCATATAGAGCTTTGATGAAATGCATATCCTCTATCTCTATAGGTATTGTGAAACTCCCATAGTCTTTTTATTTCGGGGGAACCTTACAAGATATTAGCACACTACATGTTGCACCTATATTAATTTCCATTCCAATTTTAATTTTTCTACGCCTTGACATAATTTCTTTAAGGTACTTGGCATACCTCAGAACTTTTTCAATCAAGTCTATCAACTGCAGGTTAACATTTAATGATTTAAATAAATTTAGAAAACTCACAATATCATCTTCATCTCGTCTTTGCCTCTCCTTCAACCGTAAAGAGAATGGTACCTTTGCGATTGTAGGATCCTTTGTTAGTTCTTCCTCTAGCTGAACTGTCAATTTATCTACTTCTTCCAGCCCTGGTTTATTATCAGCTTCTAAAGGTTCTTCATGAAGATCATCAGTATTCCCCTTATTTGTCTCCTGAGTTGGGTTCTCTAAGCTACTCATCTCTTTACTCGATAGAAGCGCGACTGCTTTCACATGCTCCTTCCTCTCTCGGCGAGGATAATCTTTAGTATTACTAGGGATATCGATGCCAATTTGTCTCTTGATATCTCCTACCATACTCATTAATTTCCTCATATGATTTTTAAGCTTAGACAATGTTTTTTGCTGAATTTGTGCACTTAGATTGTACCTGTTTTACATCCATCCTCATTGATTGCATTTCCCCTCTATTCGATCCAAGCATTGACCACATACAATATGGTCATTTGGGTTATCCCTCTCCTGAGGTTTCTGCAAATAAGGAGATTGATATTTAGCATTTTTAACTTGGTTTGAACTATTACCTCCTTCTTAATTTCCTCCCCATCTCAGGTTTGGGTGATCTCTTCATTCGGGATTGTATGTATTTGAATAAGGGTTTTCACCCCTATTCCCGATGTAATTCACATCGTCGATGGGATTGTTAATATAGTGAAAGAGTGGTTTATCCCCTCCATATATAGATGGTGCATTATTCGCAGTCACTATGCGGTTAAGTCTGTCCACTAACTGTTGATATTTGTCATCCTCTTTGACAGCCTTCACCGTAGATGATCTTTAGCCATATGTATAGCGTTCAGTTGGCCACTAGTAGGAGTTCATCGCCATATTCTCTATTAATTCATATGCATCATTGTATGTCATGTTCATTAGGGCTCATCTTACGGCTCCATCTAATCCTGATCGTGCATATGCGTCTAACCCATTATAAAACATCTGTAATTGTAGCCACTCAAGTAATCCGTAATACGGTTATTTTTAAATCATTGTTTTAAAGCGCTCTGAAGCTTCATAGAAATTCTCTCCTTCCAATTGCCTAAATGTAGCGTTATCTCTCCTTAGTTGGACCATCTTGCTTATTGGGAAAAAATTTTGTAAGAATTTTCCTGTGAGTTTGTCCCATGATGTAATGGATCCTAGTGGCTATGAATCTAACCAAGAGAAAGCATTATGTATTAAGGAGAAAGGGAACAATGGAAGATTAATAGCGTCATCGGTGACCCCATTGTATTTAAATGTCTCAAAAAGCTAAAGAAACCATTTTAAATGATAGTTTAGATCCTTTGTCATTGTGCCCCTAAATTGTAGATTATTTTAGACCATCTAGACCATTGCAGGTTTGATCTCAATTTTTTTTGCCATTATAGCCCTCTTTATACTCGACTGAACCATAGTTAGATTTGGCAACGCATATTCTCTTAAAGTTCTTTCATTATGTGCCATAATTGTAGGTAGTGGTGGTGGTGATGGATATTCTAAGTTATTATTGTTAACCAAGTCGAATAGTGGATTGTTTCATGGTGGTAAATTACCTACAGCAAGTGGTTGTTCTACATTTGTTGTTGCTACTATTTTTCTTGTTGTCGACGATTCTTATGAATTATTCTTCCTAGATCTGTGACTAGCTTTATAGGTTTTCCTCTACTACGAGTCATACACTAAACCTAACGAGAATAAAGAAGTTAGTAAAATAAGAAAATAAAATCATAGGTATAATTTATAAATTTCTTAATTATTTTATTAAAATGCGAAAGTTAAAATGAAATTAATGATGCTGCCTCCTAGCAATGGCCAACAACTTGACCACCTCCGGACGTACCAACGTCCAAAGTAGAAATCCTGTACAAAATATGTTAAGAAGGCGGTACACGTAAGTATACGAATCAGGTTGTAATATAGTTACAACGGAGTAGGTGAGCACTCCAAGGATCATACTCAAGGGAGGCAAGCACTAAATTAATCTTAACCTAAGCACAAATAGAACGAAATAGTACATTAAATAAATTATATTACGACTAAACATAAAAATAGAGTTTTCATCACTAAAGAAATAAAATAATATAATTAGACAAACATGGAATATTTTCTATAAAAACCTAGTCAGATCTGAGCATGAGTGATTAGCTCACTTTAGTAAACTTAATTAACTATATCTTCAGGTTCCTTGTTCAATCAACTAGTTGATATCCTAGCAGGATCTTTCGATCTTTCACCAGACTAACAAGTCAGAATGAACTACTTATCTCTCGACCTCACAGTCCACACCAGTTCGGGGATAAGGTGTTCACGGATAGGCCATACCAATTTTGGGTTAATTCTCACCTGAATGAATTCCTATGGTCGTCAAGCTTAGGGTTTATGTTTTCCCTTTCCCAAATAGCTGATCCATTAGGAGAACCCTAAAAATAGTTAATTATACCTCCACTCGCTAATCCCCCATAAAAGGATTAGTTCCTCATGGATCTCATAAACATGATAAACTTGATATATAAAATAGAGATGAATAACGAATCAAGAGAATAAGGTTTAAGAGAAGCCTAAACTATATTAAAGATAATGTTGAATCCATAAAGTTTGATTGAGTTCCACCAATCAGATTCCCCATTGGAAATAAATAACAAAACTAGAAATAAACTTAAAGCCTAAAAAACGAGAAAACAAAAGACTAAAAACTATGAAGAAAATTATACAATATAAAAACTGGCTATAACATGTGTTAAATGAGCCTATTTATAGACTTAGAGTGGCTATCATCGTTAACCCTAGGTCAGCTGTCGCTCTATTCCTTAATATTTGATCATGATGACCAAAACGCCCCTAGCTCGTGACTATTTCTCTTACAGAGTTAATGTCACAACACACCAGGTCCTGTGTCACGACATCAAATGCAATATATTCATTTTTTAAGGTAGCTTTAGGGGTGTGCCACGACACCGAAGGTAGTCTTGAAATTCTTCTATTTTGCTCACTATGTTCTGTCATCCAACTCTCCTTATTGTAACACAACGACCAGTATTGAGTTAGCCCACCTTCTAATGGTATCATGCACACTCAGAAAGCATATTAGCTCACCCTTAGGCCTCATTTGGCCCCTAAGATCAATAAAAGACACAAATTACACAATTTATTAAATTTAAATAAATTAGTAAAAACTTCACTAAAATCTAACTTAAGTGTTTGTATTCAAGCTCCTTAAATACGAAAACTAGTTTAATTTTCTACATCGAATTATGGCAAATCAGTCAAAATTTGATCGTTGAGTTGTGAGCTATGTTTTCACAGTTGAGTTTTACCGCAGATGGTGGTTTTTTGGCCGAACTTCAATTAAAGACGACTCTATCGCATTGTATTAAGGAGAGACAATTGACTGATCAGTCCTTTGCGGAGAAGATCCGACAAGTTGATGAACCTACTAGTGGGGATTTTGAGCTAAATCCCAATGGTATTCTAAGCTTCTGAAGGGGACTGTGCGTACCTAGTGAGGAGGAACATAGGCATGCGATTCTTACCGAGGCACATATGTAATCTTGTTTCTGAAAGTGTACATAGTTGTTCAAGTAATAAGTAAGTAAAATGAGTTATCGTCTCCACAGGAACTGTGTATGTTAATCGATTATTTCTAAAATTATAAATTCACAATTTGGTATAAAAACAAAATAATTTAGATAGTGATGATTAAACTAAGTGGGATTAATTAGATGCAAAAACTGATCTCTATGCAATTTTAATCTAAATGCAAATTACCTAAATGTATGAATGAATGGCTTTAGCAACAAAAACTATCAACATTAAATAGGTTAGGATAATTATATTAATCAATTCAATTTACTTTATCATGCTTAACAATGTTCGGAAATACTTCCATGGCAACTCGATCTTTCATGAGTTTGGGTACCAAATTATGTCCTCTCAAATCTTTTACTTAGTGAAATATGCATTTTATTGATCATACTAGACTAAGGGTTTCTCAGCATTTATGTAAGGTCACAGGGACATTTACATTTGCAACAGTTTAATTACATAAACCTAAAAACTATGCAAGGTAATAGAGCTAACTAAAGATATTACGAACCTCAACTTAGTTGGGTTTAAGGATCTAAATTTAGCATTGCACTTTTCAATTATTTGTCTACTAGCCATCGTCTGGTTTGGATCACTTAGCTAATCTGAGTGCACCCAATCACGTACAAATGAAATGCATTATGATATTAATTGAAAACATGATTGACTGAGGCCTAAACATGTTAAACATGAATAAAATAAATCTTATTGAATTAACATAACCATCCTAGCAAATAGGATTTAAAATATCATTGTTGATGTCAAAAACAATAAACTCAAAGTAAACATAATTAAAATAAATAACAAGAGGAAAGAGTAAACTCTATTTAGTTCAACAACCTTTTGGATTTATTCCGATTGATGTGCTCCTCTGTTCTATTTGATGCTTCTTTTGCTAAGGAGTTCCTAAGGTGGCTAGCCAAAAAATGCTTTTGACAAAGATTTTATTCCTAAAGGATGGGAAAGAGATGGGTGGCTATGTAAGGGAAGGAAAAGGAAAATGGAATATAGAGAAAATGCTAATGAGAGAAATGAAATGAGTTGTGAGAGATGAGGGATAAATGGATTGATGCATGGTATTTATAAGTGAAGGTAAGGAGTAGATTTTTCTAAAAATAGAATTTGAATTCCTTATTTTTCTATCACACATGGCCGACCATATTTCGAGAAGGGGATGACTCAGTCTCCTTATTTTGAATTCAAACCAAGGCTATTAATAGCCATAGGGTGGACGGTTTCAACAGTAAGTTGCTGGGCTGTAAGAACCTTCAATTAAATATCCCAAGGCTTCCTTTTGGGTAGCCATCTGCTTGTACCAAAATTAGGCTTTAGTTCCCCCTTGTTGGACTATTTCTTAGTCCAATAATTTTATAGACATGTCCATCTTTTAGCACATCTTCTACTGGATCAAATTATCAACCTCATGACCCAATTTGCATGGTCTAGTCGTCCACATGAATTGATTTGGGCATGTCCATCATTCACATTAATCACATATTCAATGGTCCTTCTACATA
This sequence comes from Gossypium raimondii, assembly GCF_025698545.1. Classification (NCBI taxonomy): domain Eukaryota; kingdom Viridiplantae; phylum Streptophyta; class Magnoliopsida; order Malvales; family Malvaceae; genus Gossypium; species Gossypium raimondii. Next base: position 13,196,853 of record NC_068575.1, read on the forward strand.
GTAAAAAATCACATATTAATAAATTAACATGAAATAATATAAAATATGTACAAAAATCATAGAAGGTTTTTAAACTTACCTTGAAGTTTTGTTAAAGATTTATAACATTTTAATGAATTTTGTGAAAATGACCTAAAAGATGTCGAAAAATGTTGATACCATGAATTGAGTAGATTGGTCAAGTTTAAAGGTTGTGGATTAGGCATAGATGGTTAATTAGGTGAACGGAAATGATTTTAAGCAAAAAAATTGAGTATAGACCGAGATATTAGAATTAAAATTTTCTTATGTTAATAGTTTAAGTTACATGGGAACTTAGGTTAAGCTTGTGTTTTAGTGGGTTTGAGTAAATCCATGGCTGAATATTTGACTGTGTTTATTGTATGAATGATGTGCGTGAAGCCCTGGATTCATTAGAGCTTACTACGAGTGAAGGAAGTGATTAGTTGAGCTTTCCGCTTTTCGACAAAAGCATAAAGTGGTAAGTGTATGAAATTGCTAGTCGTAAACACGAGTCATGTTTTATTTGGGAATTTAGATATAGCCTAAACCCTTAATTTAAGTTCCGAGTGCAAGCTTTTTTGAAACTATACTTGTCTTGTGGTTATGTGGTTATATAATGTGCATGAAACATGATATTTACATATGACGATTACTGTGTAAAGTGCAATTATATACATGAATAAATGTGTAATCTATATGTTATATGACTACGCTAGTGTTTTGCAAAAGATGCTAATATACAGTGTTAGTGCACGGATCATCGGTAAGTAATTTGTTATTTTCAGATATTTTGGCCTTAGGATCTTGGAATCATTGGATATAGTTGGCATGCTATAGGATTGTGAGCACTCAGTTATATGTATAGTGGTTTTGGGCGTTGAGGCCCTAGGACATATTGGGAGGGATAAGGGAATAAGAGATAAGCTCCATTCAATGGGACATGTAAAGGGAAATAAGGAGAGTGTTAGTTGTATGCTTCACTTTTGCAACATGATTGACTCTATGAGTCTATGTGGTGTTATGGAGATCCATGTATCTGATGTGTGATGATAGTTCTCACTATATGTTTCATATCCCAAGTGTTATCTTATCATATTTAATGTAATCATGTGGAATATGTTCTATGCTTGAATGAGTATGTATGCATTTTGAGAATGAACTATTAGATTATGCATGATTTAATATTATATGGTGTTAGACTTAAGATAAGGTTCTTGTGAGTAAATGATTGGTTGTGTTGCATGATATTATGTTTGCATTGTGGAAATTCTTTGCATTACTGAGCTTGTTGAAGCTCACCCACTCATCTCAACCTATGTAGAGTAGAGACGTCATGGGGTGGGCATTGTGGTTACCAAGGGAGTGATCCAAGGAAGACTGGTTATTTATCGTAGGTGTTCTAATATTTATATTCGTACTGGGAAAATACGTAATGTGGTAGAACTATTTTGGGTTATTGACCTTTAAACATTTTGATTTGGCTTATAAGAATTTCATGTTATTTTTATGTTAGAATTTTTATACATCGATGTTGGCCTAAGGATTCTTGCATGGAAGATTGGACACTTTGGACTGATAAACTTAGCCATAGCATGATGAAATAAACAAAGTACTTGATGCATGATGCTTAAGAACTATTTGAAATGAGTTATTTACTCTCTTATGCTGCATTTTTAGCTCCAGCAGTAGAGGTATTGATAGTTGGCTTTAAAAATCAATACCTCTTTGAATTAAAATGTAACACACCAAACCCGGCCTAGACATTATGGTTGAATCTGGCGATGTCACATGGAAAGGGATTTGAAGACAAGATTGTCGAGTTTAAAAACCATTACAGTAAGTTAGCTTTTATTTAATTCAAAAAAAGAAAACTAGTTGATTTGCTTTAAAACTTGTCTCTTAGCGGAAACTTTTGTAACCTTACTTTTTAGAAAAAAAACTGTGTTTTGTAGAGTTGTAATTTTAAAAAAAAATCCATAAAAAAATAGTATAAAGTCTCAAATTTAAAGCCAACCAGTCCATAGTCCAGAAGATACATCAAAAACCCTAAATAAGTAATAAATTCTAGGCATTAACGGAAAACAGTCTGAAATTTACGTGTGGCCACCGTCGAGTCCTCCGCTGTACCAACCCATCAAGTCTGGGGATTATCTGTACAGATTAAACAGAGAAAGGGTGAGTTTTCGCAAACTTAGTGTGTAATCCCCACAGAAAACATGTATACAGATAATCAATAGAATTCAGTTAGATACAATCTGGGCCCTGGGCCCATCACAGAATCAGTTTGGGCCTTAGCCCGTTCAAATACAGTCTCAAAAATACATTAGGGCCTTGGCCCATATCAGATATAGAATGCAGATACAGTAAATCAGAATCCTACCCACCAGCCTCTACACATCATCTCCGTCCAACCCTACACACCATGTGGGGATTAAATCAACCCACTCATCCCTACACACCATGCTGTACCGAAATGTGGCACATAATCAGAAGATTGCAACTGAGCCGCCAGGTAATAGGCTTAATAGCCTTTCAGACACTTCCTCCAAATATCATCAACCCACCCTGATGCAATGCAACATACAAAATATGTCATGCCATTATGCAATTAATAGTACATACATTCAGATATCATAAGTCATGCTCGGTATAGAAATCAGACAGACATATCACACATATAAGGGTCTAAGTAAAGTTTACCGACCCTACAATAGGTCCACAGTCGACTTGGGCAACCCGTGCAACCTTACAGAACTTTTCAAAAAAATGGGCTCACACGCCCATGTGGCCCACTCAGCCCAAATTGGCCTTGGCCGCATGATCCATTTTTAATGTAACCCGTGCTAGTTAATTATTCATATATGTTTTCATTATTTACTTTTATGTTTCTTTAAAGTTGTCTACTTGAGTCACTGTTACTAAATTATTTATATCTTCAGCTACAGAATTTCTAATTAAGATCTGCTTGATGTCCTTAAAACTAGACTCCAATGCCTTTCTACCATAAAATTTTAAAAATTTTTGGTTTAGTCAATAAGTACAGTAAAATCTTCAAACTTACCCCTGTTCTGTTGTCTGACACCTTTGACCCTTTTTTGCTAAAAATTAATTATCTCTTAGTAAAAAATTTGGATGAAGATTCCATTTGTTTCTATTGAAAATATACTCATTAATAATTTAAACATGTAATTTTTAACTCCTAACTATTTTTATTCAATTTTTGATGATTTTCCAAAGTCAGAACAGGGGAACCCAAATTCATTCTGACCTTGTCTTGCAAAGTTTGTTATATCTCATGATTTACAATTTCATTACTTACATCATTTCTTCTATGACAAAATAGACTCAATAAGTTTTAATTCCATATTTTATTCATCCTCTAATTCGATTTTCACAATTTATGGCGATTTTTCAAAATTAGCCTACTACTGCTGTCCAAACAGCAAGCGATTTCGACTTTTCGCCGAATCCCATTTTTTTGCGTTTCGGGTACACACCTAGTTTTGTTTTATGCTAAAACAGTCCCCGAGTACTCCAAATCCTATAATCAAGATACTCAACATCAATTTAACAAATTTACAAGCGAATTGATAACCAAGAACGAACAAGAACCCAACTTACCACCAACGATAACCCTCCGTGTAACTATTATTAAGACGAGAACACTGAATTCACCAGTCTGAGCCTCCCCCTACGCCCAAATCGCAGAGAAAAAATATTACCACTTCAATCGCTAAGAGATTCATGAAAGAAACGAAGATAAACACTTACGGAAACTAAGCGAGCATTAACCGTGTGCGAAAACAAAGGAAAATAAATGGATTAGGGAAAAATCAAGAAGAAGAAAAAGAAGAGAAAGATGGAAAAACTCAGAGAATTTTGGCAAGAGGAGAGAGAGAAGAATAGATGGCAGAATTTTTTTTGGAAAATAGAGTCAAAATTCAGTTATGGGAATAAAATAAAATAAAATCCCGATAACCCCCAAAATCCCTTAATCTTCTCCCCTAATTCCCACTACACATCCACTACTCAGAATTCCCCTATTACACAACTCTATCCCGAAATATGAGCAAAAAAAATAATACCTTTGCCTGCATAGGAATTTGAACACAAGACCTCTACCATAATAACACACCATTTAACCACCAGACCAGCAGTCTCATTCTAATGTAATTTACACAACAATCAAATAACAGCCTACTGAACAAGAGTAAGGTCTAATTCATTCAAAATACCAAAATTTTCCCAAGCGAAGGCTTGAGCTTGGGACCTCCCAAGCACTCCCAAAACACATAACCACAGCTGACAGATATTTGTGTCATATTTTCACAATAACGAAATTAGAAATTTTGAGGCGTTACATATAACATACAGGAAAATAGAACAAGTATTTGGTATTGATACCTTATCTCGAGTATCGATAGTCAGGACCAAAGTATTGATAATTTATAGCAAGTATCGATAATTTTTTATAATTGGGATTTTTGGGCGAGAAACAGTAAGCTATTTTGGTATCGTTTTTTCTAAATGGTATCGATACCACATGAAGGAAATATTGATACCTTAAATGTCAGTATTGATACCTACAAACAGTTTTATGAATTTTTTCTAAATAGCCCTTATGCATGATTCTAACTGTACGTAAGACCGATTAATGATTGATTTGAATGTAATATTGTTAATTAACTAATTGGTTGACTTAAAACTTATACGTGTTAACAAAAGAATAACGGTTTGCTTGGATCTAGTTTCCTATTTGATGTACATGAGACGAGACACTGGTGTGGCATCCCGTATTTGAGCTTGGCGACCAGGCCGAGTATAGGGTGTTACACAAGCTCATCAACAAAGATCAATCCAGTTGTAGAAACATATCTTAAGGATTGGATTGAATCATATCAATCTTAGTGAATCCTTTGGATCAAGGATGTTGGATTAAAACTAATCTTAAATACTTATCTTCCAACAACCCACCTTACTTTGATTGTTATTACTATATTCTATTTAGCTATTTTAGTTGTTGTTTAGAAGGGATTATAATTTATCTTTAGTATCTTAACAAGTCTTGAAAACTTCAAACTTGTATAAGTTTATATATTGAGTATTGAGAGCACTTATTAATTCATTGAGGAACATTACTGTGAAAGTGCATTTGAGATAGTAAAACATTTTTTGTGGTTTTACAACCAAATTCTTGGGAGGGGGGAATTTAGTGGTGAGAGACCCAATCTTTGAATACAAAAGTGAGTACTTGGATGTGGTAGAACTAGAATCACTAGGTGTAGTGATTTCAAAGATAGTGGATTCATCTCACTGAATTAAGCTCCATAGTTAAAAGAAAACCAAGTTGTGTAAACAATCTCGTGCTCCTATTTTCTATTGCTTAACACAATGCCATCAAAAGTGCCCACTTCCATTGTTCATACTCTATTTCTTGCACATTAACAACTGGTTCAAGTCAACAATCAGCAAGAAAGAAGTCCAAAATGTATAGTTTTGCATTTGATTTTTAATTATTAGAATAATAAAAAAATCAAATTTTTAAGAATTAATTCAAAACATCATCTTACAATATGTTAAAAAAAGCTTAATACACACTTTAGTCCCTCAAGTATATTGTTTTCCCCATTTTGGTCCTTAAAATTTTTTTGTCCACTTCAATCCCAAACGTTATTAGTGTTCCCATTTTAGTCCCTAACGTTATCATACGTTCCCTATTTAGTCCTTTGGACGTTTAAAAATGTTGTTGGAATATCTATTCAATCATAAATTGTCACATGGCATACGCTAATGTCATGATGACATCATCTATAAAAACCTAAAATATCTCTAAATTCTTAAAACCTAAAATATATATAAATAAAATTATAAGTATATTTAATTGTTTAAAAATTAAAAATGTTAGAATTTTTAAAATTGCAAAATTTATTAAAAACTATAAAAATTTATAAAAATCATTAGATACGGTACAAAATTATAAAAATTATTAGAAATCATAAAATATTGTAAAATTAAAATTTTTAAAACTTGTAAATTGTCTTGCATCTTGGAAAAAGTATACATTCGCTAATCACATTTAAAATATTAAAATTTGATATAAAAGTTGTATATCACAAATACAATCATTTTCATAAAAATTATATTTTAAAAATATTTTAATAAAATTTGAATAAATTTCTATATCGAATTTTAATATTCAAAATACATTAATATTTAATACTTTTCCAGTGTTACTAATAGCATGTTTATTATCACTGCTCTCTATTTAATGTATAGAGTAAACTTTCTTCATCCATCATCATGCACATGTTCTTTTTATTTTATACCAAAGTTCTTTTGAGAGGTAAAACATTTGACAATAATTCTTGAGACATTGTTCTATAGATAAATAATTTTTCTTCAGATTGTAAAAAACATTTGGAATAATTAAATTTATTATTTGTTTAAAATAACATTATTTTTATTATTTAAATAATTTGAAAAAGTATCTTACACAAGTTTATCACTAAAAATTCTATCGATTAAAAATTTTGATTAATTGGATTATAAAATGATTCACTTCAAAAATCTATCTATTACAAATTCAGATTGATTAAATTGTAAAACGATCATTGTAAGTAGCATTCTTTCAAAAATAATAATCTCATATTCGTAAACATAATTTATAAAATTTTAAAAATATTAAAATATCTATATGTTTTCAACTTAGTAAAAGGTTTAGTAATTTTTCTTATTATTTTGTGATTTTATAATTTTTGCAACTTCTTCTATTTTAACAATTTTAAAAGTTTTTCAAATAATAGTATTATATGACACATAGTAGCATATGGCAGGTTGGATGTCACTATCATTAGTTTTAACATAAAAATAAACCAAGGACAACGAAGTGAGCCAAAAATAAAATAAAAACTTTTAAAACCAAATAATTGGATGTCACTATCATTAGTTTTCATTGATATTTTCTTTATGCAAAAACAATTGAGAATTGTAATCACAACAAAGAAAACTATTAAGCAAATATGTTCTTAAGGTGCACAGACTAGAAAAAAACAACGAAAAAAGAGCCAAAATTTGGTACACATAAAAGCCTTATTTCAATGTGACAATTTGACCTCGATTGTGAACAACAAAATTCGGTACAATAAAGTTGAAGGAAGCAACGAGGCCAGAGATTTCTGGATTCTATATCATGTTCTTAGCTAAGGAGTGGCAACTACATTGATATTATAAAAACAGCCATATGGGAAAAAAAATCGGGCTCTTGTTCTTGTATAAATCTATATTTCCTATGAACAAACACCGACGTACACCTTGGAAAATTTTAGGCAGGAGCGCTTCAAATGATTAGAAGTTTCAGTCACTTCCATTCGAGTCTCGAGCCTTGATGAAACATATGATCAAGGAAAATATTTTTAGCTGCTTGCTTGTTCATCTTCACTTTCATCACTATCATCGCTGCATTTTCAAATTCAGCAGACAGTTTAAGATAACAATGAACAAAACTTCAAGATGTAGAAATAAACATGAATCACTGCTGCAACGGAAAGAATGAGAGACCAACAAGATCTAATTTTTTGCAAATTTGGGGGGGTTTAGTACCTGTGCTCGGGAAACTTTGCTATGCGCCTAGCATCCAAGCCTGTGATGTATTTTTGTGCAGCTTGAACATTTTCAGTACCTAGAAAAAAATGAACCGTTTAGTGCAACAGTGTATTATTTCTTATACCAACTCTAGTGGGAGAGAAAAGAAGAAAATTTTGCACTTCATTTATTGCAAAGCTGGTCTGTAGAGGAGAAGCAACTAGTTCAAAAACATGGAATTACACATGAAAAATACCTTTTGTCAACTGGAAGCTGTGGAGGGCACATCTTTCTGCGGCAAGTCTAACTGGGGTGCTGCTGTCCTTTAAACATTCAGCAAGGGCAGGGCCAATTAATGACAGATGAGTCATGATAACAGATGGATTTGCCTGTAACAACAGTAGAAATATTTTTAGTGCGAAATATGCTCTTATGGAAATAAAGCGATAGGCCAGTTATGCTTTCAACATGGAGTTAAAGCAAGGTGCACGTACTTTGGAAGCTCCTTTTATAGCAGATAATGCCCTTCTCCTTACTTCACTGGAGTCATCACGCAATGCCGACAGCACAGATGAAAGAACATCCAAAAGGGCAGCGGAATTAAGGGGGTCACTTTGAACTTGATAGAGTAAAAGCCTCCCCAGTGCCTTGGTTGATGTTTCACGTAGTGGGAACTATATACAAGGGTCAGAAATTGGTAAAAAAGAAAAACCAAAACAGAATTAAATCTGTTAGAATTGCAATACCTTCTCATCTTTCAAGGAGCTTTTGAGACGGAGTAAAATAGAGGGGCACTCTGGAGACATAAATATGGTGGAAGGGTTATGCCTGAGCAAGGAGGACAGTGTCAGAACTGCACCATGACGGTCAGCCCAGTTCGAAGAAGAGGACAAATCTAAAAGCTCCTGAAGGAGGTCTGACAGCTCAGATTCTTCCATGTACTGCAGTACCATTATTAGAAGAAAACCCAAAAGACAATCAAGAGAAAATCAAATGGATTGAGAATAAGCAAACTGATCTATAGCATGGAAATTATTGTGCATATCATTTAGCAGGTACCATTAATCACCAGTACAACTGATGAATTTATCACCAGATAGGCCAAAAGGATGCAAATATGCCACTGTTAGAATAAATAGCAGCAAAACCAAAAGGATAGTAATGGTTCTTAAGAAATATCTGCCAAGTACCTGCGATATGACACCCAGTATGCTTGAAGCAAACATTCGAACTTGGTCATCATCATGATGAATTAAATCCTTAAGAAGAGTGTAGATACGAGTTCTGGTAGCTGGACTCACACTCTTACCAGCATGCTTTACCACACCTTTTAAAGCAGTCAATATGGCCTCCCTTACTCCAGAATCAGATGCCTGAACATAAAAATTTAGTAACTAGTATCCAACTATAAGAAAAATGAGCCATATAGAGGCCAAATGCTAAAAATCACCTGCAAACTAGATAGGAGATCACTGACTAATGGGTCAACCCTGCTACTTAGTGCACTAAGCTTTCCCAGTGCGAGGGCAGCACTTGAGCGCACAGTCCTGCATTCAGACACTTGAGAAATCAAAAGCAACAAACAAGATAATAAATATGGCAACACGCTAACATCACATAGAAATAAAGGAAATAATTAAGTTCCAGGCAGAAACAGCTGAACACTGTAAAATTATAATAAATAACTATGACTACTGTTGAGACAGCTACAGATTTCGAAACGACCTTGTATTATCTTGCAGGCACTTGATAAATGTTGTTTGCAGCTGAGGAAGAAAAGGTTTCAGTCCAATTCCACCCTTTCGGATCATGATACTCAATGTAGATAAAATTGCACTCTTGACTTGCCAAGGAAAACGATCACCTATGATTCGAATAAGAGGCCTGAAGTTAAGAAAAAAGAAATACATCAGACTATAAAACAGTAAAACACCAAACAGCAGTCAGCAAAAGAAATAATAGGAATTTATCTCAGAGAAAAATGAGACTTTATTTAAGAACTTTATAGGTCTTTAAGATTAACCTAAAATGTGCAAAATATTAAATTACACTTGCTCAACAGAGGTCAAGATTTAGCAGTAGAAGCTATGAATTGTTTTTTTCTTTTATTTGAAATAGCAATCAACTTACTAATGTAGGCTTTCACAGAATCCATTTTTACACAACTTTTCAGACAACATAAAGGATATGATTGACAGGCAACATAAAGGATACTGAAAATTGCAAATATAAGAAAACATGGATGTGATTGACAGGCAGATAAGAAAAGCTTGACACAAAAACAGAAAGATATCTTTCAAAAAGAAACTTGAGATTGCATTTAAAGATATCAAACTATAAGCATGGATGAGTGCATATAATATCTGTAAGAGTTAATTAAGTGATCCTGAAACAAGTATTTGATCTTTTAACAAGTTCGGATCGCTAGGATTAGATTGGGCTCATCTCTGTCCAAGAATTAGGATTAAACTCATTAAAGAATGTGAAACCCTAGTACAAAAGTCTTCCAGAAAACTTATCAGCTTAGATAAATTGTGGTCACTGTCTTTCAGTTTCATATCAATTTCATTTTTTGTTCTTTCTATTGATGCTTCGACTTCCATACCGCATAAAAATGAACTTGCCACCTTATCAGATTAGACATATTGTGGCCACTGTAAAAACAAAATAAAATTTTAATTTACTTCTCTGGAAATTAGAGATATATATTAGCTACTCCAACAGAGGCATCAGCACCCTGGGGACCACCTCAGACTCAAGAGTATTAACACTTCAAAACCAGGCTTTTGTGCACCATCACGAAACCAAGCCAGGCAGAACAGCAGTTGACCAAACATTGTTTACCCACAAGTTTGCCAGGCAGTTTGTTCTAGCCTCTAATTGTGACATCATTTTTAGTTATTTCAACCTGTTAGTTTCCAACAGTACATACCCAGTTATTGGGATGACAAACTGCTTCAGTGATTGTTCACTAGTCACTTCAATAAGCTCCCCAAGACCTAGGGCTGCCTGCTCTCTGAGTTCAGCTGACCCACTAATCAGACCCTGCAGATGCAGTCAGGAATAATTTATTAATTCCATATCAATTTGTCAGGGGAATACATGGATAAAGTAACAGGCCAAAACAACAGAAAATATATTTCATTGATGCAAAAAAAAAAGTTTCAAACAGACAACTAAATTCAATAAATTGTGTTCACCATAGAAACAAATGTAAACTTACAAAGGAAAGAATAATCAAAGTAGCAATTGTCTTGCAATCCAAGGATCATCCCAACTTTTTATAATTTCAACATGCAAAGATGACATTATACATACAATGCTCAAGACAAATTGTAATCTGATTGTAGGATAGAAAGAACACATTTTCGATATCCATTAGTGACATTTATGTAGTAATTGTTATTATTTCTTTCATTTATCTATAATATAAGTGGATGAAAAAAGAAATGAACTTCTATTTTCACCAGCACTAATTTAACATAGTATGTTTCAGGAAACTCCAACGTTTTCAAATATCTATTTAAGGTGATAATGACAGACAACACACTTTGGAGAGAAATGAAAAGCAGGAACACCTGAAGAAATATCGGAAGCAATGGTTGAAGAGCTTTTGGAAGAGAGAATCCGGGAATAACAACAGGGCCTCCCTGCAAGTGGATTAAACAAAAAAAAGTTATAGTTTTCTTATCCACACAACACTCACATCTGATAACCATTGTCTGTGTGGAAAAAAAGCAAGCACTCACCTTCTTTTTTCTGCGCTCCTTATCTCTTGCACTAGATACAGCATCGCGTACCAACTTTATATATGAAGGAAGCACTTCTTTTGGAACTGAGTTGACAACCATGGATAAAGCTTCCCAAGCAACCTGTCAAACCAAACGTAAGATGCAAGATACAACCTGTAAATGAACAACAAAAGAGAAGGAATAGCTCATAACATACCGCAACAGTGGCAGAATCTGTATCACTAAGCAAAATAATTAAGGTAGATATCATGTTTGGAGCTTCATCAACTAGATAAAGTTTGCTGTTTTTGAAGAAGTATCCTATCAAATATGATGAACTTCTTCTAATTGATGCCTGAAAGCCACCAAAAGCAATTGCATGTGTGTCAGCCAATCAAATAAGATGAACTTCTAATTGATACCCAAAACCACGGTAAGTCATCAAAAGCAAGTGCATGTGTGTCAGTCAAAGATAGAGAGCCTTAGAGAACATTAACAGCATATCAGACAAACCTCACTATCAGCAACTCCTTTAAGAAGCTCTGATATTAACGGTTCAATGCCTTCTTCATCAATGACCAAGACAGCTGTTTCTGCAGCTTCCTTAGCCAGAGGTTGAACACCCTGTAAAATCCACAATAAACAGGCAGCAAGATGCCACCAAATCAGAAACTTTAATGTGCTTAAAAACAATTAATGTAATACAAACTCAGATCGCATTTGAAATTCACAATGAGAATTACAGAGGAAGGATTAGGAGATGTGTACCACGTCATTACCACCCATTGCAGAAAGTAAAGCAGGCAGGATGGTACCAAGGTGATAGTTAAGGCCAGGGCCGGCAACCTCTGCCAAAGCTCCAAGAGCATGTGCATTGAAGGCCCTGGACAGAAATGCAAATTAGTAACCGAGCAGAGTCATTGAACAGTTTTCTTCCTTTATTTTTTCAAATCTTTATTTTTGAGAAAGAAATCCAACATAAGTGAGTGAAAACTTACGAAAGGGGACGATGAACCAGCTTAGGCAATATATGAGGCAACACAGCAGTAGTTCTGACACTAAAGTTGATAAGAGAACAATTTAGAATGGGCAATTATATGAAACCATGCCAAACAAACAGCAAATCATAGTCTAAAGAGGGCATGAAAATATTACCTCAAGATTTGTTTGAGACCATCTAGAGCAGTATCAGAAGTTTCATCGTCCTCCAAAGCATGTAACAATGTTGGAACAATTTCATCAATTGCTTGCATACCAGCACTCTGCATCATGACATTTTATGATTCATTCTATCTGAAACTACCCATAAATCAAAGTTAAAGTGAAACCAGAGAACAAAAATGTACCTTATAGAGTGTACTGAATGCTAATCCTGCTGACTCACGTACCTCAGGAACACTGTTGGAAAAAATTGTATGACATAATGTCTTGTAAAATTAAAGATAGAGAACAATTCCTAACAGAAACAAGATTAGAACAAACCTATCACAAAGAGCGGCACGAATGGTAGGGATAAGCTCATCCATGAAACTCAATAACTGACTCTTACCGGCACTTGCCATCACTTCACTCAAACCAATGCATACACCCTGTCAACCATGTGAATTCCAGTCACCAAAACTACAAGTATCATATAAATCAACACCATGCACACAGAGAGGAATCAAAATCTCTGTTAGTTGGACTCATCATTTTTTGTGCTGCACCTGTTTGACATGACTCGATACTGACAAGGGCAAGGAATCTGTGTCAAATTTGTCAGACAGTTCCAAATTAATTACCACTAACTGAGCCAAGTCGATGCCCAGTACAGAAATTTTATATGATTAGCCATCTCAATTTCTTCAATTGTAGTATATATTTTCCCTTAAAATACTAAATTTCATCACATAAATTATGCAAAAACCAGGACCAGGAAGAACTGCATATCAGAACTAAGGATTCGACGAAAAAGAATAAAATTGAAAAGAGAAAGCAGTACGAAGGTGGAGGAAAATTCCAAAATCAAGGAAAAAAAACAAGGAGAAGAGAAGTTCCAATAACCAATTGGAACTAGAAATGCAACACTTGTGAAGGAGAAAAAGAAAAAGGAAAGTCCAGATTGCTTCTTTCCAGAATGAAAAAATGAGGGAAGGAGATGAATTTTTATTTTGCAATAGGCAAGTACATTTTAACATTTAAAGATGAAAGATTGAAATGGTATTTGGATTTTGATTAGTTAAGGCTTTGAAAAAGGGTTTGGCTTTATTCACAATTTTAGCTTTTTATCATATTTTTGTATTTGAACCTTATGAATCAAGGACATACTTATGAAATTTGGACATTATACTTTTAGAAAAAAAGTAGATTACCAATAATATCATAATTCATTACTTTTAGACTTATATATGCTTATGCTTTTACTTTAACTTTATCAATCTATAATGCTCTTTTCCTTTACTGGATATTTTATTAATCTTTAATATCAATGTATTGCATATCTTAAGTTTTTAATATCAGGCATAAGATAGCTTCTAGAATTATTACAAACATCCTAACAAGATAAAATTGCACAAATAATCCATGCACCCGTTTCCTATTCTTCAACGTTTTGTAGCCAAATCCCCGTCTGTTAGATTTAGGGTAGTTGACATGTCTGACAATCACAAGCACGGACACCCTACCCAAGTCTAAGCAACATAGATTAAAATTTCAGATTCTTAAAGATAACATTTATCCTGTGGCAAAGAACTAAAATCACAAATACAAATGTGAAGAACCTTCATTAGACAAACCTAGCCTCCCAGTCCTACCCTACCATTCATGATATCATATCTTCTATAGAAATTTATAAGCAACTAGAACAAATCAAGCTTAACTAAACTATATTGCATGGTTCATAGGAAACTAGATGAAGACAACGAACTTTCAATGGACTTCCCGCACAAAAAAAGATGCAAAAAATGATGCTTACAAGTATATGACATAAAAAGATAAGATAGAAAAAGCTATCATAACAATGTAACCCAGCAGTATTTCTAACATCAATCATTTTAATAACAGTAAGAACTATAGCATTCTCATAGATTCAAAATAATTACAAATATCTAATAATTGTTGATGATACATAAATTAGCATAGATTTATGTAGTTAAACCAAAGGATGACCACACTCAATACCCTCCTTCCAGGTGGGCAGAAACCAATTCCTGTAAAGAAATTGCCAGGAAACTATAGTATCAAGAGAAGAGGAAAAACTTACTTGTCTTCTACTAGCATCCGGGTCCTTTAATCCCTGAGATAGAATTGGAATGATAAGAGGAAGTACTCTCTCCCCGAGTTTTCTCACAAGTTCTCCCAGTGCTCTTCCAGCAACCTAGATAATCAACAGATATTGATTAGTTGTGAACCCTAACATTATCAATGAGAACAGAGAACAGCACAAAAACAAACCTGCCGCCTTTCAGAGGATGCTGATGCAAGAGAAGTAATTAGAGTATTCATTAAAACAGGCATTATTTCCTTGAGCGTCTTCGGAGTATTTGCTACAATAGTCTTCCATACATGTAACGCAGCCTGGAAATGGAGAATAGCGTTTTGTATTAATTTGCATATACTGAAATCAAAATGGTCACAACATTAGTTCATCAATTAATTTAACATGACAAAACATGGAGAAAATTACCTGGCGCACAGTAATGCTGACATCAGTTCGAACCATATATAATGCAGCAAGAACTTCATTGCGCTTATCCCTTCCCAGAACCTCTATAATAGCACGTCCATGTGCTTCAGTACTAGCACCTTCATCATCACTGCCACCCTCAAGTAAAGCTTTCCCGGAAGTTCCAGCAACCTGGATAGAAAACCACACGGAAAACAAATTACTGAGTTTCAAGTCAACAAGAAAAGATCACTTGGGTTGGATCTCCTAAGGACCAAGGAAATCAAAATTTCTGATTTGCCAAGAAATTCCAGGAAGATGCAAACCTTAAACAGGAGATCTCCTAATAGCTCCACAGAGCTTTGTCTAATTCGCCAATTGTCATTAAAGATGCCATCTTCTACAGCTGGAAGGAGGAGTGGTAATGACCTGATGTCAAAGGAGAAATAGAAAAGATCATCATTATGTCACTACTGGAAGGCAAGGTGTTGAAGCTAGACATACAATTTATCCATCATTATCCATCAAAATTCTATCGTGCTCAAGATTAATTAGAAAAGACAGAAAAAATCCTAAAGCTTTTTTAGAAAACAAGAACAAAATTAATTTCAAAAACAAAAGCAGAAAGAATCCTAACGTTGTTGCATAATGCTCCACTAGGACATGCCCAGCCCCTAAAGCTGCATCCCGCACGGATTCATTCTCATCCGCAAGACCTAAAAGAATATAAGCAGCCATTGAAATTTACAAATAAATAACCGTGCCAAAAATCATTATAAAAGAAGGTTCACATAAGGATTTGAAGCATGCAAAACGATCGCAAAGAATATTTACCATCTAAGATAGCAGGCAACACCAACTGCAAGTAGTTCTGGAATTGAACACCTAATGACCTTGGGAAATACTAACAAATTTTAAAAAGGAAACTGTTAAGAAAATCCCACCAAAGAGAAAAAGTTCAGGTGAAAATAAGATATTAGATGGTATATGAGATTACCTTGAAAAGTGTCAAGTATCCATCACGTACAGATGCCTTTTGATGTGAACAGTTCCGAATAATATCAGGAAGTACATTCTCGAAGTACTCAGTACCAAGAGCAGCTAAGACCTGAAAATAGAAGGGAAAATCTCATGCATTCTCAACTTATGATTTTTTTTTTTTCCTTTTTCCGGGTTGGTAAAAAGTAACTAGCTAAAAAGGGCAAGTTAGGCGCAAGCCTAACACGAGCAAATAGACAATCACAGAGAAAACAAGTTAATAGGTAATGGCAACTTCTTCTACAACAATGAAACATTAGAAAAATGCAATGGAGGAAAAAGGGTTTAAAGAGTCAAAACAAGAGGGTTCAAAAAAAACTCAATATCTTATCTAACTCAAGCATTTCTCTCCAATAAAATTTCTAAATCCCTTAAGCCTAATAACAGGAGACCTATGAAATTAATTTAGATATTGTTGCAACTATGAACGATAAGCATATAATTAACTCGATGCATTTTTAAGAACATACATGTCAAAATTCAATAACTGAAAAATTCTAACCTCACTCAATCCTTGAGCAGCACCAGAGCGCTCAACATTACTGTTGTCTGATTTAAGCGTATCAAACAACCACGGGACAAGATCTGGGAAGTTTTCTTCTCCCATTCCTCTTATAAGAGATCCAATGGCCCTAGCTGCAACTGATCGAACTTCTGGAATGGGATCAACAAGTACCTGTTCATATTTTGAACATCAAACAGGGTTTACACAGAAAAAATGGTACCAAGTTCTAAAATTTCAGTTGAAAAATGCACCTTTTTCACTTCAGGAAGGAGCAACCCAATGTAAGGAATCATATCCTTAGGCTCTGTGACTAGGGAACACATGTTTCCAACTATTTGGGCAGCTTTCTTTTTAGTATCTGCACTCCTCTCCCTTAACCCTCTATGTACTATTGGTACCAACAATGCAAGTGAAGGAGCATCAATTGAATTAATGAACGTTGTCTGCAAAATTCAACACAAGTTTAGAAAGACAAAGAGAACACTCACAACTGATAATTTCAGGTTCAGAATCTTACTTGGAGGAGAATATCAAGGGAATATTTTGTATAGTCATTGGGATCTGTAAGACCCATAAGAAGAGTAGGAACAAGTGATGATATTTCGGGATTCTTTATTACACTCCCAACCTAAAAGAACAGGTAAATTAGCTCAACAATGGCCATATAAGAAAAATTTAAAGCTAAATAAAAGAGGACAAACTAAAACCTGCTGAAGTGCCGTCTGCCCAGCCGATTGGACCTTAGGGTGTGTATCTGTTAACACCTGCAATTAACAAACAGAGAAACAAAAAAGCCAAATAAAATTAATATGAAACCAAGGTACAATATCAGCCAGAATCTGAAATAACAAAAATCAGTCAAATCTGACCTCTGTCAATTTAGGGACAATTTTTGGGAGGCACTGAGAGAGTTGCTGAGGAGCACAGTAAGCCATGGCACCAAGTAGTTGTACACTGCTTTGTTTTGTTCTCCAGGCCTTATCTTCAAGACCCTAGACATGCACAGTAAAGTATTTAGAACCACATTCGTTACACCACAAGGACATGAACCCTTGCTTGTGGCTCATCACAAGTGCCTAACAGTTTAGGTCCAGAAAATGGAACTGGTATACTCAGGTCCATAAGAGCAGAACATAAAAGTGTACCAAACCATTCAGAATCATTAAGCAATGTAGACATTTAAACATATAGTTCAAAAGTTTTGCATTCACTACCACAAAACAAAGTGCATCAGAAAGTTTAAGAAAAAGGGGTGAAGAGGAAAACAAACATAAACATCACCTTTAAAAGAGATGGAAGGACAAGCTTTACTCCTTGTGCACTCAGTTGAGACATCATAGCACGAGCTGCACATTCAGCAGCCTCACGAACAGCGATTACTTGATCAGAAAAAGAAACCAATAGCAAGGGTAACATCTGAATAACATACCTGACCAAAATCAGAAGTCAAGAATATAAAATGTTGTAGAAGGATGTATCTATAAAAAATGGAATTAAACAATAACTAGGCCCCAATGATTGTTGACATACGGCTCAAACAATCTTCCCAGATATTCACAAAGGCACTCAAATGCTAGCAGCGCTCCTTCACGAGATTTCGCAGAATTTCTGTAGCAGAAAATGGAAAAAAAGAAAAATGAGAAAAGGAATTAAATGAGCCACTAAAAGTATAACCGATGTTCATAACAAGGATAAGCAGCTATGCCAATTTAATATGGATAAAAAGTGATTAATTTGGGGCCGGCAAGAAGGGTGGGGATAGATTAAAGCAATCAAAATAAACAGAAAAGGAGAGCAATTAAAGTTCAGAAGTAACTAAAATAATAGCCTCCGCTATATAAAAAAGGAGGTCACACCTATCAGCAAAACCTTCTCGTAGCACAGCCACAACCCCATATTTCTTCAAAGATGATAAACCAAACCCCTTGACCACTCCTGCAAGTCCAAAAGCTGCTCCACGGCGTTCACCATATTTCTCACTCTTCATCAGCTGATCCAACAGTCTAGAAACAAGTGCTGCTGCATCATCCTACATAAGCAATATTAACATTAAGAAGATCCCTCATCCTGAGAAACACCATATTTCTTGAGGAGAAATTACCATGCATATTTACAAAAAATAAAAGGCACACAAGTTCTTATTTCTGAGCCTAAAAACCCATTTTTAGCACCAGATGGCACATACTTGCTTTGACGACATTAAAGGAGATAGGCATGATGAGACTGCCCGCTGAACAGCTTCGGAAGGAGTATTCAACACATCCAACAACTTCTCTACAACCGCATGCACTTTAGGATCATCCTGTAAAGAAAAGTATGTATCTTAGAGCTAAACTAGGATGATGCCATGATCTTTATATGATAAGAAAGGAGCAGTAAATCAACACCTTTGCCAAATGTTTTGCTAGGGCTCCTGTAAAAATAACTACACCTTCACGAACCAGATCATATTTTTCTTCATCTGATGCCTACACAAAAATAATTTATGCACAAATGTGCAGAAGGTTATGCATAATTACATGAAAAGAAAATCAATGTACTCCAGTGCTTGATTATGCGAACACAGAATCAACAGAAAATATATAGAAAGAATTATAATTTAAAAGAAAGGTTAACCTTCTTATTCAAGTAATTTTCGAAAATTGGGAATAATAAAGAAACATTGTCCCTTCCGTGCCTATCAATAATCATTATACCAGCATTAATCATTCTTCCACGAACATCAGCATTAGGATCAGCCTGAAATGCAAAAATATTCACAAATTAGTTATTCTAATATTCTATTAAAAGAATAACTAAAAGTAAAAAACTTGTGCAACACAATAATATACAAGAGGAACTACTCCAAGCTTATATAGCGAAGCCAGTTTAATTTAATAAGTATTACCAAAAATAGGAAAGAAAACACACCAGTGCTCGCGATATCAGGAATGTCATAACAACAGGAAGGTCTTTTGTTCTTAGCACATCAGCTGCAGAATGCAAAGCTAATGCTATTCCTTGCCGACCAAGCCAACCAACATCAAGATTTTCCTCACCAAAACCAGAATCACGGATATATAAAGAAAACAAGGTAGAAAGAGATTCCTGAAAATATCACCCAAAAAAGTCAGATAACAACAATGCAAAAGTAATGTGAAGGCAAAAATCAACAAACCTGTATAGAATCTGGGTTTTCATCCAAAGCAGCAGCTAATGCCTCTGCCGCAGCCAAGCGCACATTGTAATTTATATGAGAAAGTGCCTTGAAAATCCCAGAGTAATCAGTCCCAAAGTCGTATCCATAGCGATCCCATATATCTTCTGCAGCTTCAGCAATGGACTGAAAGCATAGAGATAATAAGAGAATGACTACTCATATGGAAGCCAAAAACAATCAACTTTTAAATTTTGATGCAAGCAGCTTTAAGCCGAACCTTTTCCGGATCATGTAGAGCGATCCAAATGTTTGTCGCAACTTCAACACTTTGAGGAAGAGCCCGACCAGAAACAGACGGAATACATTTTAAGGCATTTAAGCAAGCCATCCTTACATGAACATCTTTTGCGTACACTCCATACAAAGCCTTTAAAAATAAAATTATTAGATAGATCGCATTTGTCAATGAGTATATGGTAGAAAATAAGGAAATAGTTAAGGACATACAGATGCTACTTCATCTGGCTGCAGGCCAAGACACAACTCATTTAACGCAGGACCAACTGATGCTTGGTAAGCTGGAACAACACCTAGAACATGATAGAGAGCCTGCAAAAATATAAAATAAAATGGATGATATAGCAAGAAAGAACCGGTAAAGAAATAAAAGAAATTATAAACCATAAATCTGTTAATTAGGTTGAAAGTTTGAGTGCGTAACCGATAGCATGCGAAGCCTGGGAAGAGGCAGAAGGGGATCCATGTGCATATAAAGAATCCGGAGAACATCATCATGAAGTCCTGTTCTCTTGGATGCTAATAGAACCCGCTCCATTATCTGATGACAAACATATATAAGAGGTCCAGATTTACAAGACGCAAACAATCCATTTACCATGAAAATTTGATTGAATGTACTCAATAACATATGAAAGTAGGATATCTTACAGGAAAGACAAAAGTGAAGGAATCCACAGGTAGAGGTCCAGATTTACAAGACACGGACAATCCATTTACTATTCTCTCAAAAAGACCCAATGACGGTCTTTCTTCAGCTACTTCATCCACAGTAGGAATGAGTTCCAACTGAATACGAACTTCATCAGTCACAATTAGGCGTAAAGCAGTAGCAATGTCAAGGGCCCAATTGCATAGAGGATGCACTAAGCAATGGGCAAGCTTCACTGATGTATCATAGGCCACATCACCAACAATTGGTGATCGCAGTAAAGGATCAACAAACTTAACCTGAAAAAAATAAAAGATCAACAAACATGACCTGAAGAATGTAAAGACAAAATCCATACCAACTAATTGGTGGAGAACAAATATGAAATTAACAGCAAAGGAAAACCAAGAATTCAACGTCACTGAAGGAGAATAAAATAGAAATCAAGTTCCTCTAAAGAATGTGTTAAAAGAGTATTGGCAATGCAAATTGAGATTGAGAGCAAATAAAAGTTGAGTTGAATGAGCAAAAAGGAAAAAGGAAAGGCACTCAAGACAAGTAGACGAAACTAATGTTAGATCTAAGAGAATTTTCAATAAGCTCACAATGAGGTATCGAAGCATGACATTTAATAGCATGAATCACTAGATTCACTAAGAAAAATCCAAGTTTTGTGCAGTAGAAAACTATAAAAAGTATGATAAGTGGATAAACTGGCTATGATCCAACCTAAAACAATTTACAATATAGAGGCTCAACTTAAATATATGGCCACAAAAAAGGTTAACTGGCGTTAGACAACACTGCTTAACAATCCCCTCACAAGTAGGCCCACTGAGAAAATGGACCTACAGCATGAACAGGGGAAAAAAGGCAATGAAAGAAGCAAATGACCTAAACTGTTGACTCCATATTCAGAACAGACCTAATAGGTGAAGGCGTAAGAAATTTAAACTCAACCACTATGAAATAGTACCACTCAACATGACCATAGGTAAGGCTTCTTATCTCCTGTTCCAAAAGTTCCCCAATGAAAGTGGATCACATATTTTAAATTGCCAACTCATCATAAAGTTTGGCTTGGGGTCCACACTGAATCAGCTAGCTGTTATTGGAAAACCTGAGTAAAAGTATAAGAAACCTTACCTAAATTGAACCCTCATAGTATGTGCCATCTGGCAGTTAAGATAGGAACCACATGGTAACAATATCTCACCTCCATCAAGGAGGATACAGCTAGAATTTAAGAGACCACCATGAAACATTCTCATCAATGGATGATACCTAGAAGGAAATTTAGGGCAGAAAATGGAACATACCAGGGAACGTAATTGACTATGTGCAAAAACAGGATTAGCAACAGCCATCTCCCCCATTGCATTCAGCATCAAAGATAGGTTCTTCTGTATTCCCCGAACCTTCTCGCGTATAGATGCCTCTTCTCTAAGAAGCTGCTCTCGTGCCTCTTCTTTTGCAGTCTTTCCTTTATCTGTACGGATTAATGACAAGGACAATTTTATGTAATTAATCAAGCAATAGAAATCGTGAAGCTATGAAATGAAAGCCAAGTTGACATGCCAGCTTTCTTTGTTGACTTCCCAGTATCCTTTCTCCCACCAACACCAGCTGCTCTACTAGATAACTCCCTCTTTCCATGATGGTTAGAATTGATATGGTCCTGGGAATAGAAGATAAAATAATATGAATGACTAAAAAGGTATGTCAAAAGAGAGCAGCAAACCAAAGAGGACAAAGAGAAAAGTAGAGGTGAGACCTCAATTGGTTTAGAATTCTTAGAAGTAATAGATTCTGCAACATAAACACCTTGCTCATTGGAAAGAATTCCTTCAGGAGTCCGGAAAATCTAAAACAACATATGAAAGATAGAATTAAGCCTTAACAAAAATATATATATATAAGAATAAGAATAAACAATAACCTAAAACTACATAGAACATAATAGGCAAAAAAAGGCTATCTTATGACATAGTATTCTTCCACCTAAATCATAAACCACAATTCTGTGAAAGCATATCGAGGGAATGACAATGAGGAAGTAAAAAGATGATCAACCAAGAAACTGGCATGAATGGAGTAGATAGCTTCAGAAGCCACACCTGAATGTCATTCTCTGAAAGCATATCATGGGAATGACGATCTGGAAGGTCTGTATGATGCTGCAAAGTGGAGGGAGCTCACGTCAATGATCAGCACCAAGAAAAAATGAAACAACTGACATTGACCAAGTACAAGCAAAATACCTTCTCAAACTGTGAGAAGGTATCTTCAGGTGCTATTGACATCAAAGTGCATAGAGAACATATTGCTGCCCGTTGTTCAAGTGGATTGGCACTCATCAACCCCATTGGTCCAATTAGACTCTAGAAAACACATCCCAAAAAGGTTAGCTACAGACGATAACAGAAACAAGTAAATGGACCACAGTAGTAATACGTTTAATGTTCCAACCATCAAACTGACATATTTCACAATAACATAGATTTTACCTCACAAATATTGCCTACATTAGTTGAGATAATCTCAATCACATCAAAGCCGAGTGTTCTCAAACATTTATGGAGCCTCTGAGGACAAGAAGAATGACAAAAAAGGCGTAACAAAAATTAATCACTGAGGCAGAATGATTTCATGAAACTAAAACAATAAAAGAAAAGAAAATCAATATACCCGCCACACAGCATCTCTTTTTGCAGTTCCAACTATGCACGGATGATGAGAGCAGAATATAATTCGTGTAGAATCACTTGGAGTTGTAGCTAGAGCTGTGGATGATATAACAGCTAAAGCTTTCACTAAGACCTCGACAGAAGGAACGTTGTGAAGTTGATTGTCTGGAGAATTATCTGCATCACTACAGATATACAGATTTAAGTTTTGCTCATTAGATCAGATAAAAGGCTAAACAAAAACTTGTAGTATATAAAAGAAGCCTCAGTAAATAAGAGAAAAAATATGCGAATGATAACTCACACTGCAAAGCCATAAAATAAAATGGATGGTGACCAAAGTAATTTCTCCATAATCAAAATGTTAAAATCACCGCAAGGTATTAAAAACACCAAAAGTTAAAAACTGTCATTTTGTACCTAATCTTCAATGTACTTATTTTCTCTCCAACAAGAGAGAGGAAGTCTGTGAACTCAAGCAGAAGAACTTCTGACAACTGTGGAGCAGCAGCAACTATCTTCTTTGTAGCATCATAAGTTTTTCTACGAACATCCCAGCTTGAATGGCACATTAAGAAGAGTAATAACTGCATCAATATTCAAAATCAATTTATCAAATACCGAATTCATCATTGGAACAGAGAAAATACCAAAGTCTTCCTCTTTTCCGTAGGTAAAGGAAAAAAGTAAGAGATACAAGGCAAATTGATCTACCTGTAATAGTAATTTAGCTGAGAAAGTTTCCAACACTCTGCATAAGGAAGGCAACTCAATTAGGTATAATCAAAATAATGTATATCTATACTAATAATATAACTCTTAGCTGAGTTGGTTCCATGACTTAACCGGAGCCTAACTCAATTAGGGAAATGTCAAAAAACTGAATTAAATAATAGATACATAAATACAAATAGGATATTTCAGCAATTTAATAATTTTCATTATTCTTTAAGTAACAAAAGAAATCCCTTGAGAAATTTACTCATCTGACTAAAAACAACCAACTTGTCACAATTAGCCACTCATTTCTTTTCTCAAAATATTTATTTTACCTTTTCTCTGTTTAATATTTTTTAAAATATAACTAGAACTAACATGCAACTTATGAAGTGGAAATGAAAAAAAAGATTATGTAAAAGAGATAATTATTTGTGATTTAAAAACTATATCATTGATAGTCTGTTTACTTATTTTAATTTAAAATAAATATATACTTCTTATTCTTTACCTTGGTTTTATTATCGTTTGTACATATTAAATTGATTACATTATATTTTCATCTATATATTTTACGTTATTGTTGTTATGCTTTATTACTCGTCATTTTTTACATTATTTTATTATATTATTATATCACATGCATGCGCTTGTGTCATGGTTTCCCGTATATATAAAAAGAAAAGAAAATTAGTGCATTATATATGACTTAGACCTGCGAGAATGTTCCACCAACAGCACTTCAAGAAGATCTACACATGACATGCAATCTTCAATTGATAATTTTGCGACCTACGTAATGTAGATAGTACAGGTCACAATAATCCAATTAAAAGAAACCTAAAAACAAATATTTAGCAACAGCTACCATTGAATTCGCAACAAGAGAGGGCTCATTCTGAGATATCAAGGACCAAATTTTCTCCTTTGCCAGAGTCTCCTCTGGGAAAAGACAAAGAACAAGGGAATCAACAAAGAGATAAAACCTTCAAATTAGCAAATTATTATGAATGGGAAGAAATGGAAGGCATTCCAATCAGTCAATCATTAACAAGGCAAACACCTGCTTTAATGTCAGCAGCTGCAATCTTCCCAACAATGTTTAATGCATATATGCCATCTAGACGCTGCACTGCTTTAGTGAAACCAGTTTTCACAAGTTGAACAAGAGGGACCAGTAATGATGATATCTGAAAATTTGCATTTAAAGTGCTTTAAGGCAATGGAACAAGAATACTGACTAGAAAGTTATTAATTACTGAACATCCATGAGAATAAATAAATAAATAATAAAATATTGTTAACCTGTAATAGGGCATCAGGGTTTTTGGAGATAGCTTGTAAACAACGAAGATGACCCCTTCGTAAAGCTTCCTTCTCCTTGAGGCCAGAGGCCAAAAACGACACTAAATCTGGTTGAAGTGCATCAGCAAAACGGGCTGCCCAAGATGCAATAGCCGATAATATTGCTAGTTTTACCTCTTCATTTCCTGCAAGAAAAGAGGACAGTTCAAAATGACCATCTTTTTTCAACATCTATCAATACATAAGTAGCACTCTTTTACATGTAAACAGAAGAGATAGAGAATCATCAAAACAAATTACCTTCATCTTTATAGTAAGTTAACAGAAAGCCACATACAGCGCGAGCAAGGCTGTTGAGATATTTTCCTTCAGGAGCATTAGACAACTCCAGCAGGGCATTGATCATGCCAATTCTTTGATACGGAAATGCTAGCCTTCCTTCTGAGCCTGCTTGTGATGAAAAGCCAAGAAAAAGTTCATGAAAAGATTAGTGAGTAAAGATCTTAAAGTTAAAGTATCATGCACGGTCTAAGGAGATCTATAAATGCCTTAAGAGGGAAAGGTCAAACCTCCAAGAACAGCTTTAACTACATTGAACATTGATTCACAAGCATCTGGATTACTAGACTTTTGGCTCAAACAACGTACTATAGCCAATGCCACAACCCTTCTTCCATCTTCTGCATGTCGAGCCTGTGGTAATATGACAGAAAGAATTTCCTTCGCATATTTACTTAAATCAAGATCAACTGAACTTAATAGTATTCCAACTGAATCCAACACAATCTCGGGGTTGCGTTTCAACATCTTCACCGATGATGGGATCACAACACTTTGGAGATCTTCATGTGACATACGTGCAAATAATGGACGAAAAGATTCACTAAGCCCTTTGGTTGGCTTTTCTCTTGCATTTAAAACAGCTTTAACATAGATGTCAAGAAATATGGGCTGTACAAAGCAAACAATCAAGTTATACCTTCCATATAGCTCATCAAATATAAGTTAACATTAAACTGAAAAACCTTAAAGACTCCCAATAGTTGGAATCCCAACACAAATAAAAAGGCTGAAATCAAAAAGCTCCTACCTTGCTTTGTTCAAACTTAGATGGCACTGAAGAAGAAAATTCCAGTAACAAACATAGCAATTCAGGAGTATCTTTGTATGGAATCCGTGCATCCTTTATTTCTTCTATATAACTGTCGTAGACATCAGGTGACTGTAAAAGGAGACAGCAATAAAATCTAAGTTTGTTTATTGCAATAAACAGCTGGGCAATTTCCTCAAAACCAGAAAAGGTTAGGCGTAGAAACCTGAGAAAACAAATGAAAAAATGTTTTTCTGCATGCCCTTCGCTCACGGAAAGATCTTTGCATGACAATATGAAGCAAAGATGCTTGAGCTGCAGCTACTCTACACAATGCATTTTTCGAAACTGTGGCAAATTGACTTCTGCTTAAAAGGAGACACGACCACTTGAGTAGACTATAGCACCCTACATGGGATTGAAACTTTGATTGCTTCTCCATCGCCTGAACAAGAGCTGCTGCAAAACTTTTCATGAATGTAACCTCACCTAAAGTCCTCACAATCACATCATTAACAGCTTTTCTCGACCCTCCATCATCATATATTGGGAATGTTGTAAATATTATATCAACCAAAAGTGATGTGAACTCAGGGGACATATCTGTTCAAAAAGAGCAATAGTACCAAAAACTGATCAGAGGATGCATGCGCATAAAATGAGTTTATGCTATTCTGGTTTCTACGTAATACTTGCAGGATTGAGTGCACAAATATTTAGTTATGGAGAGACAGATGGAGAGAGAAAATCAGAGAGGGCACTACCTCATTCACTCGTAAAAAGTTTATAGTTTTTTACACAGATAGCAATCAATTCAAATCAGCCAACTGAAGATTGTGTAGATACCATTAAACCATAGAAATCATGCATCATAGTGAAGAGCCTCTAATATTAACTCTAAATCCGGTTTACAGCAAACGACTACAAAGACCATGAACTCTCTGTTCAACTATTCTCAAGCTTTAATCATTGCACTTAAGCAACCTTCCTCTAGTATTTGTTCATGAAACAAAATTTCTCATAAATAACCTGAATGAGCCGAAATGCCATAACTCGCATTGGCTACAATTCAGAACCACAAACACAACCCAATTCACCTCATTGATGATCCACATTTTAAAGGCGCAAACATAAATAAACGCCTTCTTCATACAAAGACAAAAAAAATTATTTAACATTTAGAGGAACTAATAAAATTTCCAATTCCATAAACTCAACCTTTTGACTTCTAAAACTTCAAGAAATGCATTTCATTTGAAACAATAACATAAACAAAATTTAACGACAAGAATGAAAATAGAGAGAAGAAGAAGAAGAGAATCAGAGACCTGAATTGGCGATAATGGGAGGGAGTTCCTTACGGAAGATCCGAACCCGTTTTTTAGTTGAGGCAGTAGAAACAGACCCGGCGATCGAGATTAGAGATTCCATCGGAGAAGAATCCGCCATTTCTTACCGGAATTGATCCGGATTCGGGTCGCCGATCCAAATTTTCGGGTTTTGGAGCTCCTTCAGTTTTTAAGATCGACGAAATGGAGAAGCTTTTATCTTTTTCCCTTTTTTTCTTTTTTTTTTTTTTTTGTTTATTGAGTTTTTTGTTAGGGTTTTAGAGAAGTACAAAAGAGAGAGTGAAGGAGATATTAAATTGGGAAACAAAAATTGATCTAATTGGTGGAAATGAGACTGCTTTCCTGAGGTTCGGCTGCTGGACTTATGGTTCTGGATCTTTATTTATGGGTTGAGCTACGGTATGCCTGGCCCATGCTTTATAACTTTATTCGGCTTAATTCAAGCACTTCAATCTTTTTTTTTTTAACATAGAACTTGAAACTTTGTTTAGTTAGGTACTTGAAACTTTTTTTTAATTATCGCCTTTTACCCTTATTTTTGTTAAAAAACCCTTCGACCAATCAAAATTTGACATGTGGCATTTTAATAATATATTTTTAACCAAAAATAAGAAAGTTTAAGTACCTAATGGCCATGGAAAGGCCTATATGGAACTATAGCTTAAGTACCTAATTTAATAAAAAAAGTTTAAATATTTAAATAAGTGGCATAATTTGAGGTTCGCTCATCGATTAAACCTTTTAGTTTTTGCATATAATAACAAGTATTTTTAAACTTTTTGTATATTAATTTATCCTACTATTCACACCATTGGTTTAGTGGTAAACTTGTGTGGGTTTCAAATTAATTGGTAGAAGATTCAGGGTCCAATCCTTGTATTTATAAACCCTTTCCCCTTCCCCCAAGAACTTATCATTGCGAAGAGTTTGGTTCCTAGAATTGAAGATTACCTTTGGTAATAGGATTATCGAAATTTTAGATTACATTATAAAATTATGTTGCTTAGTTGACGGAATATAATATTACTTACAAGAACATTTTATTAAATTAATCTTATTATAAAATTTGCTTCATCTGTTTTTTAGTGAGTAAGAGAATAGAAGTTGGAATAATTTAAATTATTAGCTTATTAATAATTCTAATATCTTGAAGTTATTTTAGTTTATTTTATAAGTTCATTTAGTAGATTATGTTTTTAATGAATTATATATTATTAGTGTTAAATTGGACTCATTTTTGAGTGATTTTTACCCAATGTAGATTCGACAAAGCATGGTGAGAGGATAGCTTGAGATAAGCAATTAAGAGATATTTTCTCTCTAGCAAAAGGTTTGTCTGCCCTAGCAAATGCTGACAGACAACTTTTAGCTTCAGTGAAAATATTGTCTGCTGGAGCGACATACGTACCTAAACAATTTTCAAGAGTTGTAATTTTTAAGGTTTATAAAAAGGAAAAGGAGACCTAAACTCAAGTGAGGGACAAAGAAAAAGAAGAGAAGCCGCCAAAGCTTTGACACATCAAGAATCAACGAATTTCATCGAGAAGACTAAGTTTCTTCATCAATTTTTTTCTTGTTTCCTTTTTCTATAACTAGTTGTTGTTGTTATTTTAAGATGTTTTTAAAATTTTACATGAACTAAATTCTTTTTCTCCATCAATTTTCTTCTTGTTTCCATCGATTTTAAGACCTCATTTTCGTAAATTTAAGTCGTAAATATTTTTATTAAATATTTACAGAGTCATATTATATGTGAATTGAAGTTTGGTCGGGTAATTTTGATGATTTACTATTAAACTAAGGCAAAAGGATTAATTTGTAAAAGAGGTAAAAGTTACCCATTGTAGATTTTAAAATATCAAAGGGATTAATTTGGCAATTAGACCATTGCCAAAAGTCCAACCGTGGTGGATGACAATCATTCCACTAACCTTTGGGATATTTATTCATTAAGTCTTAATTAGTTTAAGGTTAATTTGTAATCAAGTTATTTAATATAATTGAAGGACCAATTGTGTAATTGGACCTTCTTAAATGGCCTAATAATAGGAATGATGTGGAATAATCTAGATTGTGGTAAATTGCATTTAGATCCTAATTAATTAAAAAGGACTAAATCATAGAGGTTGAAAAAGATAGTTTTATTAGTTAAAAAGGGAAATTAAAGGACTAGAATGGTATTTAAGCCATTAATGGCTATAGTGGACGGCTTATGTGATTAATTACATAGATTTTTAATTAAAATCAAATGACATAATGGCAATTTTGTAAATAAGCTAAGAATTTTCAAATTAAAAGTTAAAAAGAAACATTTTCTTCTTGTTTCTTCTTAAAAAAGAAACCGAATAGCCATTTTTGAAGGGGTGAAAACTTTGGTAAGCTAGGGTTTTCCAAATAGGCAAGTAAACCCTGTCCGTTTTTAGTAATTTTTATGTTTTTGAACTCGTATTAGCTTAATCTAGCTAATTCGAGGACTAATTTGTAAAACTGTCAAATGTTTTAGATTATGTCATGGATGAGTTTGAGTTATTCACGAAGTTTTATGAAATATTATTGAGTTTTGTTTTTAGTTAGGACTATTTTGTAAAGTAGTTTTGACGATTTTAACATTTAAGGACTAAATTGTTAAAGTGGTAAAATTACTTGTACTTGGTGTGTAATAATTGTAAATAGGGGCTGTATGGAGAGCTTTGAACTTTAAATAAAAATTGTTAAATTGCATGTTTTGGGCTTATGGACTAAATTGTATAAAAGTAAAATGTTGGGGACAATTTTGTAAAAATGTCAAAAATGACTTAATTGCATAAAATGAATTAATTTTTCTGTTGGAATTAGTTAATTAAATGGAATCATTATTTTAGATCAAGAACGAGCGGAAAATCGAGGAAATGAGAAAATTACCAAATAGCTCATGTACTTTGTCATTGCTACAATTTAGTCTGGTAAGTTCGTACGGTTTAAATTTAATAAATTTTTAAATGTATTATATGCCTTAATTGTATAATGTTTTAATTATATTGATGTGTATAATTGAAAATGAAAATAATGAATTGACACAAAGTCGATCATTGATAGAGCTACTTTGGATCGTTACTGCAAATCAATCCTGTAAGTTCGTTCGATTTGCAATTTAATATCTATATGAATTGTCTGATGATATGATATGAAATAGTGGATATTAATAGTTCTATTGATGATGTAAAGTTGTTTGGGAAAATGTTATTGAATTTCGATACTTGAGCCGGATGAACGCGAGATAGAGTACAACTAAATGACAACGTGATATGTGGGGATCGGAGTGGAGATTGGTGTGGTGTGCTTTATATATTTTTTCCTGAGTATATTGAGGTTTAGCATTTCTTGCGAACTCTCGTGTTATACTATCCTGTTCTAGCGTATTATGGGGTTGAATGTATAGGCCACGGGTTAGGGACTTAGTTTTGAGGCGTGTTATCAGTTAGATTAGCTCTTATGAGTGTTTGGTGTGTTTTAGTTGGATTACTTGTGTAATCGTATATGTAAGTCACTCATCAGGTTGTAAATTATTATATTATAACTTGTTAATGACTTCGAATGGCATGACATGTACTTGACATCTTGAATTGACTCCGTTGTGGATATGTATGTTTTCCCGGAGATTATTATTTAAGCTTTGAATTGAAATATGCTATTCACCGGTTTACAATTGTGGATGATAGGAAACATGTGTTGTTGAATTATTTTTTATTTTATTGTTATATTTACTTCGGTAAGATTTATTGTTTCTCTCCATCGAACTTACTAAACTTCAATAAGCTTACTTGTGTTAATTTCTATTTCTTGTAGATGCTTTTGAAGGTTGGACGGTCGGATCAACACTCAAGTTACACTATCCATCCAATTTTGGTAGTTTTTTAACGTTTATTTTGGATTATATGGCATGTAATAGGTTTGTTATGTCATTACTTTTGTTTTGGTATGTAAATATACAAAGTGTGCCTAAATGCAAGTTGAAAACATAAGCATCATTACAATGATTTTGATATTCATTTGGTAAATGTTTAGTTGATATCTTATTATGAGTTATGAATGATGGAAGATGTCTTTGGTACAAACTTTTAGCATATGTATGACTAATAGGATATATTGAATTGTTGTGAATTGAAGTGCTTATGATAAGCATATTGGTTAGAAATTTAAGTGGTGTGAATTGGTATGTTTTTGGTTGAAGATTTATACTGTTGTATAAGTGTGTATACTTGTGGTACCATTGAGGGTACATTGGTTAGGCAATTAAGATAGTTGAATCAGCATGATTTGAGCATGTTTAATGGCATTTTGAATAGGTTTAATGACTGGTAAATGGATTGCTTAGTGTCCAAGAAATCTTGAAATGGTAAACTTAATGTTTAAGGTTTATTTAGGTGCACACGGTCTGGGACATGAGCTGCCACATGCCCGTATACGGTTTGCGACAAGGCTGTGTGTATTAAGTTAGTGAGTTACACGGTCTGCGACATGGCTGTGTGTATCAAGTCAGAGAGTTACACGGCCTGACATACTGTTGTGTGAACTAAGTCAGTGAGTTACACAGTTTAAGACACGGCTGTGTGTCCCCTGTTTTTAAATTTTTTTATATGTTCTTAAAATTTCCTGATGTTTCAAATTAGTCCCTAAGGGTTTTAAGATTAATTTTTTAGTCCCTAAAGCTCGATTTAAGCCTCGTAAATGTAAGTTATAATTGTAATTCAATTACTTTATGGTATTTGAAAAATTATATTGTAATGATCATGATTTTACCTGTTTATTTCTGTTAAATTATTGTAGTATTCCCATAACCCTATTTCGGTGACGGATACTGGTCAGGGGTGTTACAAAAAAGTGATAGAAAAATTAAAGAAAAAAATAAAAAAATTTAAAAAAATTATGTGGGTTGAATTTTGTGCCTAAACTTTTCAGATCAGATCTACATTATTTATGGAGGCTCCAATTTAATTTTTGTGATTTTTGGATATCGAGAACACCTTGAACGAAGTTTGTCAAGTTGCTTCGCAATTTTTTAGGTTTTCGGGTTTCAACAATTTTCATTGACTCTTAGTCTTAGGTTTTCATTTGTTTTTGCTTTTTATTATTCCTTTACGTGTTCTAACACTTTCTTGTTTCTTGTGTTAGTAGGTTAAAGAACGTTGCATATTCCTTCCTTTGTGCAATAGAATTCTTTGGTGTCTAGCCGATTTTGGACTTGTAGTACTATTAGGTTTGCTTTGTTAATTTGATTCTAATACACTCTGATTGATTGATATAGACACTTTTAAAAATACTTACAAGATTAATTTTTACCTCATTGTGAATTCAATTTTTATTTTTAAGTGTATAACAGTGAGGTTTTGTTAAGTTTTTTTTCTTGAGTGTTTTGTTATTTTAGGCTTTCCTAATGATTCACAACACTATGATTGGGAAGTTGAGAAAGGATTAAGAAGTTGGAAATGCTCAAGATCAGCAATGTGACACTATTCTAGACATGATAAGCAAAAATTTAGAACGTTTAAGTACAATAATTGAGTGTCAGAATTGTTATTGGAAAGATAAGATTGATCAACCTCGTCTTCATGCAAATAATGCTCGACGCGTCTCTCATGCAATTGATGAGAGTTTGGTTAATAATGACCGTAGACAACATTTTTTTACCTAAACCAAAGTTCAATATTCCACCATTTCAAGGGAAATACGATCCTAAAGCATATTGTGAGTGGGAATCAAAAATTGAACTTATGTTTCATTACTATAAATGCCGGGAAGAGGAAAAAGTCTCATTGGCGACCCTTAGATTTTCAAATTATGCGTTGAGTTGGTGGATTCAACTTTGAATTGATCGTCAAAGAAACTATGAAAGGGTAATTGAAACATGGGAGGAGTTGAAGCCAGTGATGCGAAAGTATTACGTTTCTTCTCATTACTATAGAGAGGTCAAAACGAGACTACAACACCTTGCTCAAGGTAATCAATCTATTGATGAGTATTTTAAAGAGATGGAAATGCTTATACAAAAAGCAAACGTTCAATAAGATGACAAGACTACAATGGTGCGGTTTGTAGATGGCTTGAACGTTTCAATAGCCAATGTTCTTACACTACACCAAAACAGGCTTTTAGCGGCGCTTTTAGCAGCGTTTTGATAGAAAATGCCGCTAAAGATCGATCATTAGCGGCGCTTGAATTAAAACGCAGCTGAAAATAAGCATTAGCGGCGTTTTCCAGAAAGCACCGCAAAAAACCTAAGCCCAACGACGCTGTTTTACGAGCTTTCGGGGATTTAGCGGCGTTTTTAAGAAAGCGCCGCAAGAAAACATAAGCATTCCCTGAGCTTTTGGGGATTTAGCGGCGTTTGTAAGAAATCGCCGCTAATGCTCAGGGCTTTAGCGGCGTTTTTAAGCAAGCGCCGCAAAAAAACATAATCCCAACGATGCCATTCTCTAAGCATTTGGGGATTTAGCGGCGTTTTTTATAAAGCGCCGCTAATGCTCAGGGCTTTAGCAGTGTTTTTGAGAAAGCGCCGCAAAAAAACATATGCCCAACGATGTCGTTTTGTGAGCTTTCGGGAATTTAGCGGCGTTTTTAGTAAAGCGCCGCTAATGCTCAGTGTTTTGGCGGCGGTTTTGATAAAGCGCCGCAAAAAAACCTAAGTCCAATGACACCGTTTTGTGAGCTTTCGGGGATTTAGCGGCGTTTCTAATAAAGCGCCGCTAATGCTCAGATCTTTTAGCGGCGTTTGCTCAAAAGCGCCACTAAAAAAACTAAACGCAACGACGCCGTTTTCTTAGCTTTCGGGTTATTTAGCGGCGTTTTAAGTAAAGCGCCGCAAAAACCTAAGCCCAACGATACCGTTTTTTGAGCTTTCGGGGATTTAGCAGCCAAAAATCTGGGGGCTTTGGCAGCGTTTTTGGAAAAGCGCCACTAAAAATATTTTATCTTAATTGGTTTATTCATATTAAATAAAATTCAATTTATTTCTAATTGAATATTTAAAATCTTCAGAAAAAAATAATGACACGTAGAAATAATTTGAAATAAAACACATGGAAAAATTAAAATTCTATTATTTAAAATAATTGTAAAAGAGATAATAATAAATTTGTTTAGAGTTTTTAGTTTAGGGTATATGATTTATTTAAGATTTAAGGCCGATTTAGGAGTTCATATTTTAAGGTTTAGGGAGTATGGGTTTAGGGATTGTGGATTAAGGGTTGAGATTTAAGGTTTAGGGGTTATAGGGTTAGGGCTTTAGGGGTTAGATGTGCTAGGGGTTAAAAGTTAGGGATCCAGGGGTCGAGTTAGGATTTTGGGTTTAGATTAATTATTTTTTAATTTATATTTTAAATATTTTCTTATATAATTGTAAAAGAGATAATAATAAATTTGTTTAGGGTATATGATTAATTTAAGATTTAAGGCCGGTTTAGGAGTTTATATTTTAAGGTTTAGGGAGTATGGATTTAGGGATTATAAATTAGGGATTATGGTTTAATTAAGGATTGGTCGGGATTTAAGGTTTAGGGGTTTAGGGGTTAGATGTTAGTGGTTAAGAGTTAGGGATTTAGGGTTTAGGGTTTCAAGGGTCGAGTTAGGGTTTTGGGTTTAGATTAATTTTTTATTTATATTTTAAATATGTTCTTATGTAATTTAGGAAACTAATTTATTATAAATATTATCTAATTTAACATTAAAAATATTACTTGAAGGAAACTAATAAATAAGTTAAAAAAATTAATATATAACATTTGATAATTTAGGAGAGGACCAAATTAACAAATGGAATTAAATTAAAATAAAAAATAAAAATGAAATAAAAACACTAAAATTTATAATTTTTACTACTATATATTATAAATATTACTTAACAAAACTATGGAATACCAAAACGACACCGTTTCAATAGAAAATTTGATTTTATAGTGGCGTTTTCATTCAAAATGCCGCAATAAACGAGACATTAGTGGCGTTTGGAACAAAAACGCCACAAAAAATTCTTAATTTTATAGACGAAACGGCGTAGCTTTCCGCTACGATTTTTATGGCTTTAGCGGGGCTAGGAGAAAAATGCCACTAAAGGTGCGCATTAGTGGCGTGTTGATGAAAACGCCGCAAGGTTGGGCTGTGGTTTAAGCAAAACGACACCGTTTTGTCTGGGGCATTAGTGGCGCTACTGTAAAAACGCCGCAAATTTTCAATCTGTTGTAATTAAGACGCCGTCGTTTTTGTAACCCTCGAAATTATGGACTATTTACCTTAAATACAATTAATAAATAAGTTAATTTTATTAATTAATAAATAAAATTAAAATAGAAAAATAAAAATGAAATTAAAACACTAAAAATGTTAATTTTATCTAGTTTATTATAAATATTACTTAAAGGAAACTAATAAATAAGTTAAAAAAATTAATATATAACATTTGATAATTTAGGAGAGGACCAAATTAACAAATGGAATTAAATTAAAATAAAAAATAAAAACACTAAAATTTATAATTTTTACTACTATATATTATAAATATTACTTAACAAAACTATGGAATACCTAAACGGCGCCGTTTCAATAGAAAATTTGATTTCATAGTGGCGTTTTCATATAAAACGCCGCAATAAACGAGACATTAGCGGCGTTTGGAGCAAAAATGCCGCAAAATTTCTTAATTTTATAGACAAAACGGCGTAGCTTTCCGCTGCCATTTTAATGGCTTTAGCGGTGCTAGCTGAAAAATGCCACTAAAGGTGCGCATTAGCGGCATGTTGATGAAAACGCTGCAAGGTTGGACTGTTGTTTAAACAAAACAACACCGTTTTGTCTGGGCATTAGTGGCGCTACTGTATAAACGCCGCAAATTTTCAATCTGTTGTAATTAAGACGTCGTCGTTTTTGTAACCCACGAAATTATTTCTGCTTCCAATTTCCCCATACCCGAAAACTTTGGTTCTATTCCCCTCCCTATTTTCCCCAAAATTCCCCCAAATCAAGAACCCTAGCCTGCTGCCCTCGACGACCCGAACCTTCCCCAAATCTGCTGCATTGTCGTAGACCGTCCCTTCTGTCGGCGCTCGTCTATCGTCGCACTCGTGGACCGTCGTAGGCCTCTACCGTCACACTCCTCTGCCGTCGGAGAAATCGGTAAGATTCTTTAATTCTTCTATTTTTCTTATGTTTTTCCCTCTGCCCTTAGTTTCTATTTTAGTATTAATTTTTTTTAGACTTAGTTTTTTCTTTTTTTTTTTTGTGTTGCCTATGAGTTTGTAGTGTTTGAACCTTTTAACAAGTGATGTAGATGTCCAAAATAAACAATGGAAGAGGTGAACTCTTCGAAATAAATCATTTCAAAAAATTAAATCTAGAGATCTTCGAGACAAATATGGGAATAAATACCAACTATTTTGTTTATCTGCTAACCAATCCATCAATTAATTCCAAGAAAATGTTTAGATGAACATGGTTTATGGTTAAAGTTTAAGTGTGTTTTTGGATAGCTTGAGTCTTTTAAATTATAATGCAAGTGAAAGAATCAGATTTAAAGTAAAGAATGTTGAATTATGTGAATAGAATGTTAAGATTTTAGGAATGCTAACATTTAAATATTAAATGTTAAATTAAACGATGTCAGATTTAACTTGAGTATAGTTGATATACTAAACTCCTGCTGCTGCTTCATTCTAGCAGTACAATCTGCTTTGTAATTTCTCAACCTTGGAAACTTTTTTTTACCCCCTCACATGATGCTCTGTTTGGTAGCTGAGAAAATGTTAAAGAAATGCTACCTAACCTGATGATCCCCATTCTTAATTTTTGCTATTTCTCAGTGAATTACTAAGATTTGCATTATCTTTGGGAGGATTTATTTGAACTCTTGAGTGTTTTCTATACCAAATATGTAAGGCAGTTAGCTTTTGGTATCTTAGAACATGTTTCTGTTTATAGTCTTTGAATACGGTTTAAGAAAATTGAACTTGGTTTGAAATTGTTTTCATTTCGATTAGAAAAAGAATGTTTGGCAGCAATGGTTTAAGAAAATGTTTGTTTTCAATTTATGCACCAATGGTTGATAAAGAAAGGCTGCTATATTTGGCAGCAGATACCTTTGAACTTGTGTTCAAGATAAAGACAAGTAGGACAATTATTGATCAAAAATGGCTAACTATCGCATATTTTGTACAACAGTTTCTAGCTTTACATCGTCTTCCAAACAAGGCAATTCAACAATGCTATCCTTTTTATTAAATTGGAGGGAACAAAGAACAATACCTGCTTCAACACTCTCCTCGATTCATTCCAATTCCCACTTGTCTTCCTTATTTTAAAGAATATTTAATAATTTCGATACAAATAACAAACTCAATGCACTTAACTTGTTAATTTACTTTAATCTAGAAATGCCCATACATCAAGCCCGAATTTATGAAACCTTCAGCCGAACCTCACTTGGCTAAATCTAATCGAATCCAGCACATTGTTTCCCTCCCCCTTTCTCACTAAAATAAAGGTTTATAAAATGTTTTTAAGGACTGTCTTAATCATATATGAGAAGAGATAGTTTCCACAAAAACAATATATATATATATATATATATATATATATATACACACACACATCTAATATGAGAAGCTAGTTGCTATTAGTTTACATACATTAGACAATCCAAATAAACTGATATACTTACATAATACATAAATTACATAACAAAAATTTGTAATATATTACTTACATTACTTATTAATATTTTTATAATTTTAATATATATATATTTAAAATTTATATATTTTTCAAAACTTATAAATCATATCATAACTTACATAACTCAAATTTGTCAATCATAACTTATATATACACTTACATAATACATAACTTAAATAAAATTTTATTTATTCTTAAATAATACATAACTTAAATAATAACCTACATAACTTACATAGAAACTTATATAGAAACTTGCATAACTTACATAATAACATAAAAACTTAGATAATACATAGCCTACATAACTTACATAACTTACATAATACACCACTTACATAAAAACTTGCATAATACATAGCCTACATAACTTACTTAACTTACATAATACACCACTTACATAACTTAAATAACTTACATAATACTTAACTTTAATAATACACAACTTACATAACTTAATTACATTATACACAATATACATATATCATAATATAAATATTGGTCTTATTATATATTTCAACTATTTTATATGTGCTATTATTGTTGTAATTGTATACTAAGTTTTCAACTATTTTATTTGTTTTGCAGATAAAATGCCTAGAAGAAAAGTGCGAGAGCTAAGCATTCTTCAAGGGACTCCAAGCTCGGCGGAAACAAACAGCACTGAACAACAGACTGCTATTGGATCTTCGAATGTTCCGATTACACCTGAGGAACCTACAGAAGTTGAAAGTAATTTAACATTTAATTTACATGCGTGTTGACTTATTGTTTATTTATTTTTAAAATTCTTATATTACAATATAACATTTTTCAGCTGAAAATGGTGGGACGCGGAGAGTTCGAGGACGTACGCTACTGAGGGATTTATACGAGCTAGATCCAGTCGAGCGTGTCAAAGTATCCAGTAATAGCTTTGGTCAGCCTGTTGGATTAGAAGCTCGCCTTTTAGCAGGATACTTGGGCATTCTAGCACGAAATGCAAATATGTTGCCAATTAACTTCGAGTCATGGCATAAAATGCCCGAGAGTAACAAGAACCAAGCTCTCGATAACATTAAGGTAACAAAACGTTAATGTCATTTATAATACTTGGGTTTAAGTTTCATTTATATTTATTTTCTTAACTTGTGTTTTTTGTAGGCGAGATTTGCTTTAGAGGTCTCCGACACTTATGTAAAGAAGGCATTGGGAAAAAGATGGAAAGACCATAAGAGCACTTTAAAGAAAGACTATTTTAAGACAAAAAAAACACTCGATGAGAAATTACAAAATGTACCGCTGGAAATGCTGAGGTGGGAAGAGGTCGTTAGATTTTGGACTTCGAAGAAAGGAGAGGTATGTGTTACTACAAAAATCTTGTAATTATTTTGGTTTATTGTATTTACTATTGACGTACTAATAATTTCATAACGTAGGATCGTGAACAAGTTGGAAAAAGTAGTAGGCAGAAACAAAAATTCACTCACACAGCTGGGTCGAAAAGTTTTGCTTCTATAGCTCAGGCCGAGGTATTTTGAATTTTTTAATACTGGAAGATATTTATTACTTTCTATCAAATAATATTTTTACTACTGTATTGTAGGAACTATCGTCCGGTCAAAAAGTTGGACGCCTTCAACTTTTTAACATTACACATAGGAAGAAAGATGGATCTCCTATGACTCCTGAAGCTGTAGAAATTATGGTACGTTTGCTTAATACAATTTGACTTGTTTTAATTTTTTATAGTGTTTATTTTCTATTGGTCTATTTCATTTCTTGTAATGCAAATATTGTTATGTTGTATTTGTTTTTTTAATACATATTGCGTTCTTAACTATGTGATTTATTTTTTAGAAAAAACTAAAGGATAAAAAGGCGGAACATGAAGCGATTGCTTCCAATGATAGTTCTGTTCATATTGATGACATTGATAATCAGATTATCACTGAAGTTTTGGGTCCTGAAAGGTATGGTCGGGTTCAATTTCAAGGATCTTTTGTTAACCCATCCCAATATTTTGGATCCAGCTCGCAATAATACATGCCTTCGGGGAGTCAGGCTCAAGCTGAAGTTCAGATGTTAAGAGACCAGATGGCTCAGATGCAAGCGACAATAGTTGAGCAAATTACACAACTTAAAGCGGAGGCAGCATCGAGAGAAGCTGAGGTTCAACGAAAGTATGAAGAACTCCAGCTGTAGCTTAAAGCAGATGCGGCAGCGAGAGAAGCAGAGGCTGCAGCGAGGGAAGCAGAGCAGCGTAGAAAGTACGATGAACTCCAGCAGCAGCTTCAGAGTATGATAAAGATGTTTCAGCAATCGCAACAGCCGCCGTCTTAGACTCTCGTGTAAATATACTTCAATTTTGACTTTTAATTATCATTTTAACTTTTAACATTTTTGTAAGAATAATACGAATTTTATTTTATTTATTAATATTTATTATATATTATTCGTTTAATCTTAAATATTATATAGATTTATTGCTTTCAGTTGGTTTAGATTTGGTTTTTTCTGATTTGTTTTTACAGGAGGGCTGAAAATTTTAATTTTTTTTTACAAATTTGCCAAAATTAGTGGCATTTTTAAAAAAGCGCCACTAAAGGTCATGATCTTTAGCGGCGTTTGTGGAAAAAGCGCCGCTACAGATCATGTTCTTTAGCGGCATTTGTAGGAAAAGTGCCGCTAAAGACCCTGACCTTTAGCGACATTTTTTTCGTAGCGCCGCTAAAGAACATGACCTTTAGCGGCGTTTATAAAAATAAACGCCGCAAATGTTAGCGGCGTCGTCACTAGCGTCATTTTTTGTGGCGCATGTGAAAGCGCCACAATAACTTTTAGTGGCGCTAAAAAACACCGCTAAAGGCCTAAAAAACGCCGCTAAAAACCTGTTCTGGTGTAGTGTTAATCTTTAAACCTACATTGATTTTGAGGATGTGGTACACAAGGCCATTGAGATTGAGCAGTAGTTTCAACAACATCAGTCTCGTCTATTTAGTGCTTCATAATATTATAGAGGTACGAGTTATAATTCTATTTTAAAAAATTCGAAACCCCTTTATGCTACTAATAAGTGGTTGCCAAAATTGATGAGACTAAACCTTTTGAGTGGAAAAGTGGGGTTCCTATAAAACATTCTTCTACATCTTCTAAGCAACCTACTTCTACTAAAATTTCACCAAAACAACAAAGAGCTTGTGATATTTAATGTTTTACGTGCAAAGGGCTTGGGCACTATAGTCGTGATTATACTAACACTAGATTTTCATTGATAGAAAAAGATCATAAGGGTTTCCAATATCCAATTAAATATCCAACTAGAGAAG
Organism: Gossypium raimondii; assembly: GCF_025698545.1. NCBI lineage: Eukaryota > Viridiplantae > Streptophyta > Magnoliopsida > Malvales > Malvaceae > Gossypium > Gossypium raimondii. Next base: position 13,238,596 of record NC_068575.1, read on the forward strand.
AAAGTAAGTATGACTTTGTACCTTCTATTAACTCTTACTCTGGTGGAAAAGAGATTTGTGATGACGAATTTTGTAAACCAAAAAAAGATGAAAGTGAAAATTTCTTCCTCGAATCTATGTAGTTAGTTAAGATAGAAATGTCATGTTCTCCTATTGAGATAGATTGTACTGTATTGAATATTCATAATACTTGTGAGGGGGATATGGGAAGTGAGGAAAAATCATTTGAAAAGACAGAAAAAGACACATTGAGTGATAAAAGTCTACTTAATGGTCCAAATTTGGTAAGTGAAAATCCATATGAGGTAAAATTGGAGAGCTCTCAAATAGAAAAAGAAAATGAAAAGCAAGAAAATACACATACAAAAGTGAGGATGATTATGTTTTAACTAACTCTAACTCAAATTTGTTTAGTGGTGTTTCTTTGTTACAAGATTTCAATAATCTATTGACGAATTCTCAATTATATTATTCTACCATCGATAGACGATTTTACTTGTGAGAGAGAGATAGGTTGAATATTGATAATTCTCCACAAGTTCTAGAATGTAAGAAAAGTAATGATACATCGAAAATTGAAATATGTAAGCATACCTTGAATGTTTTTGATAAGTATGCTACTGATTTTGTTTGTCAAATATTTCCTTACATGTTTTCTTGTTGGTCAAATTTCATTAAGCCTTAGTCTGAAAGTTCAGTTGATTTTATAGGTTTATCTACCTTTGTAAAGGTTAAAAATAGTAATTTTTTGCATCAAATAGGTTTTTAAAGCATTTTATATATTTCCTCTTGCAACAAAATTTTCCATCTTGACCTTTAACGATGAATTTTATATAATAATATTAATTTTTTTTTTTTATAATTAAGTGAAATTCTTGACATATTATTGAAAATTCTTATGGATGACCATGCATATTCAAAAAAAGTTACAAGTTATTTTTTTACTTGAACACTCATGTCCATAATATTTCTTTGTTTAGTATTGATGGTTTGTTTTGGAAGGAGAGATACTTGATCCATGCTCATTTGGGAGATCAAAATCATATTTTTGACCCTGGAAATAGTTTTGCTGCACAAGAAGGCTTAGGTAAGTATTTGTTTCATTTTATTGTTATTTATTCTAATCCATTTTCTTTTTGTGTAGCTAAAGACTCGGGGACGAATCTTTTTGGGGAAGGGGGAATGATGCGAGTCTTAAAGCCCAATTTCACACCCATGAATGTGATGGGCTCACACTACCTCAAGGCCCAACAATAATGTCAAAGGCTAAGCAAATCAAATCAGGGTTCAATCAAATACAAGATTCGAGGACAAATCTTTTCAAGGAAAGGGGGAATGATACATGCACGGATTGGGTAAAATGTATTAAATTCCATTCACCAAAGTTGGCAATTATCAAGCTTGAGAAATTAGCAGACTTGTGATGGCTTTTTGGCTGGGATCCTGGCATTTCTAGGTTGAGATTCTTTAAGGAATTTGAAGATCTATCTCTCAGCTTCAAAATGTGCTTTAAATCACTTGATTTTGAGTTCGGGAGCTCAAGTTATGACTGTTTTAGTGAAGACTATGCAAACAGAATTTCTGAACGAGATTATGACGGGAATTACGAGTTTCATGCTTTTAATTTGAGTTTAAATCATATTGGGTTCGGGTTTTGGGCTTAATTTTTATTATTTACGAGTTCAATATTATATTTATCAACTCTTATTATTTTATTATTCTGAATTTTTAACAATTATTAAAAAGTTTAAGTTATTTAGGAGTTTTATGTCAATAAGAAAGTTTAGTTTAAAACTATTTCTTGTTTAGATTAATTAGAGTTCTAGTATACTTAAGAGTTTTATTTAGATTTATTTAGCTAGCCTATATATAGAAGTTTGTATTGTACACAAATTATTCAATTCATTATTATTCAACTTCTCTTTTGAGTTTATAAATTCTCTTTGAGTTTTCTTTTTTTTAAAGAATTTCTCTTAAGTTTCTTTTAGAAGAGTTTTAACAATCTTTTTAGATTGTGGAGATCATCTTCAAACTTTTTCTTGCCAAGTTTTCTTTCTTGGAAGGAAAATTAGCGCCGCTTGAAGGCGGTTGTGGATTCTTCATGTTTCCAAGGCTTATTAGGACTTCTATATACCACGTTCTATCTTTCCATCATCTTTTTTTTATTTTCTTTCTTATTATTCTAATCGTATATTTATTATTCTATTTTAATTATCTTAGTTATTTATTTTAATTGTTTTATCTAACTTGGATTTGATTGCGTTTCAGGTTGTGTTAAAAATCCAAGTTTCTTTCTGAACATTTAGATCCCTAAGTCAAATCCGCGACTTTGAAAAACTTTACTATCCGCTTCCGCATTCATTTGTCTCATTCTTTATCAATGTGGAATTCCGTTTGGGCTTAGAGATATCTTTCTATCTGTTGACTTTGTCGTTTGTTCTAGGACTTAGTTTTCTTTAATGTTCTTTTTTTTTTCTTTATGTTCTTAAATACTTTTTCTAGATTGACAAAACTATATGAATATGAACCTGAATTCTAAGTATATAAGTATAGTCCAAGCTTGGTTTGATGTTTTCCTAATTTACAAGTTTATGCTTAAGTATTTAATTCCTAACAGAGTGTTCTCTATAAGGAAAAGCATGAAATAATCAAAACTTACTAACTTATATAGAGTTCACCAAAGTGCTGCAAAGTGGCAGGGTTATCAAACTATGCAAAGTGCGAACCCTAACAATTGGCGAACTGCTATCTACGAACCTCTAATAATTTTTGATACGTGGAATAGGAGGGACCCTGCGAAACGTGTTTGTGGAATCTAATGCGTCGTTTGCATGACTTACCTTGTTTAATGAGACTTACTCTGCGAAGACTAGAATGCCTGACCTATGCAAGGGAATGGGAAGTTAAGTTTTTGCAAACGATGTAGGGTCGCATATTACTACTGCTGCGTACCATGAAGCAAGCAGTGTGAGTTTGCGAGCTTGTGCTTCCTCAAATATGAATATGTTTTGTGCTGTATGTTGGAAGTTCAGTTGGTGTTCGATCAGAAAGTCACTTAGGTGACTAATGTGATGTTCCATAGCTCGGATCCAACGATCAGACCGAGTACAGTGTGTTACATCTAAGATTACTTAATGAATAAATGGTATTGAATTTGTCATTTATATTCTGTTTTAACATTGTTTGAAATCTAAAATTACCAGCAGTTGAATATAATATTTAGATCTAAATGTGAAAATTATATGTTGGGATCTTAAATTATATTTGATAATCTTAAATTACTTGAATCAAGTGTTTCCTTAATTTATATCAAAATAAATTTTTAAATTTGATTTTTACCTAAAATAATTTTAAGATAAGTCAATTTTTATACAAAACAAGAGTTTATTTTACTAAAAAGTAAAAATATTTATTACTTAATAATATTTTTTATCTATCCACCTAATAGATATACAAAGACTACCATGGAGAGAAAATAACAAATAAAGATAGTGAAAATATGCTCTAGTAATTATGATTGTTTATTTCATGTGGAGATTGGCAATTAACATAATTTTATACTTTATACTTGTATAGGCATCCTTAAACTTGGTTATATCTTATCTTTTGTTGGATATGACAGTTGGTTTAATCATTAAATCATTCTCTACAAAATTTTCCATCTCTATATTACAACTCAATATGTGTTTAGCATGATTTTTAGCAGTACAAAAGTGCTAAAGAATAGGTTATTTACATTTAAAGCATTTTCTAAAAGTAAAGGCAAATTAAAAAAAAATTAGTAGGGTTGGTTGAATTATAAATTTTAAGAGATCAAAATATAATTTTATTATTTATTAATTGATGATTTCATTATTTCTAAAAAGATTGAAGATATAATTCTTTTTCATTTTTGAGGGATCAAGTACAATTTTACCATATACTAACTTAAAATTTCATTATTTAAAATTGAACTAATTGAATATATTGGCAACCATCCATATTTAAAAAAGTCAAAGATATGGGTATCAAAATTTTGGCACTAGAAATAAGAGATTTAAGGCACTGAAAGTGGGATTGAAATTTGGTATGAGGTATTTGTAATTTTTGGTCCTTAATTGTATAGTGACTTTGCAAGTTGATCCCTGAATCTCAACTATAAATAGGCCTAACCATCTCTCATTTTCATTCATCCCCACATTTGCCATTCTCTCCTTAAGGCATTGTTCTCGCTCTTTATTGTTTATTTTGCATATTTTGTGAGTGTGATTGTAGTGATTTATTGTGCGGTTAAATTACGATAGAGGGATATTCTGGCTAGGAAAGACCTGGTACTTAAGTGATCCACGTGATCCACCTCTCTTTCCTGGGAATTGAACTTAGTGTGATTTTTTAGTATAATAATTTTACTCTTTTACATGCTTCCGCACAACAATTGGTATCAGTGCCAGGTTTGTACTAGGGGAATATGACAGTTTACAATACTATTTGTGTATACGGTATTGCTCATCCATGTTACTATTCACGTTGATGGTACTATTTACATATACAGTAATTGGGATTGAGGAGAAAAATGGCAGAGGCATCGTCATTAGGAAAGACTACTGTGACCAATGCAAAATTTGAAGTAGAGAAATTAGATGGTACCAATAATTTTGGTATCTGACAATGTGAGATCCTGGATCTCTTATGTCAGCAAGAGCTGGATATAGCCCTTTAAGAAAAACCTGACAATATAGATGACAAGGAGTAGGCTAAGATCAATAGACAAGCGTGTGGTACAATCCGCCTATGTTTGGCCAAAGAGCAGAAGTACTCTATCATAAGGGAGACATCAACGAAAAAGTTGTGGGATACACTGGAAGGAAAGTTTCTAACGAAAAGTCTTGAAAATAGGCTTTATATGAAAAAGAAACTTTATCGATTCACGTATACACCTGGTATGTTGATGAATGACCATGTGAACTCATTCAATAAAATTTTAGCAGACTTGCTAAATTTGGATGAGAAATTTGAAGATGAAAACAAGGCATTATTGTTGTTGAATTCTCTTCCTAATGAATATGATCATCTTACCACCACATTGCTTCATGGGAAGGATACAATCACATTTGATGCAGTCTGTAGTGCATTGTATAGATCTGAGACTCGAAAGAAAGATAAAAGAGATCACAGAGATACAACTACTGAAGTCTTAACAGTAAAAGGTCGTTCGCACAGCAACAAACCTGGTAGAAGGATTAAGTCTAAAGGGAGACCTGCCAAAGATGAATGTGATTTTTGTTGTGAGAAAGGGCATTGGAAAAAGAATTGTCCTAAGTTAAAAAAGGGCAAGGTTATTTCTGATGCATGTGTAGCGGAGCATGATGAGGAGTCAGACTTTAACTTGGTTGGCATGGCAATGGCATGTCATGCAGATGAGTGGATTTTGGATTCGGGATGTAGTTACCATATGTGTCCTAATAAAGACTGGTTTTCTAGTCTTAAAGAACTAGAAGGTGGAGTTGTTTTTATGGGCAATAACAGTGCTTGTAAGACAATGGGAGTAGGTACAATCCAATTGAAGAATCACGACGGCTCAATCCAGTCTTGACAAATGCTTGCTACGTACCTAGCTTGAAGAAAAATCTCATCTCATTAGGGGTCTTAGAATCTAAAAAGCTTACAATCACTTTGAGAGATGGATTACTAAAAGTAGTAGTTGGGGTATTGACGGTGATGAAAGGCGCAAGAAGAAATAACATGTACTATTTAAATAGAAGTAAGTTATTGGATCAACATCAACAGCTTCTCTGAAAGATGCAGATTCAAAGGCTACCAGGTTATGGCATATGCAATTGGGACATGTTAGTGAAAAAGCTTTGCAAAATTTAGCGAAGTAAAGCTTGTTGAAAGGTACAAATTCTTGCAAATTGGAATTCTGTGAACATTGTGTTCTGGGCAAGCAGACGAGGGTAAAATTTGGTTTAGCAATTTACAATACGAAAGGAATTCTGGACTACGTTCATAGTGATGTGTGAGGACCTACCAAAGTGGCTTCATTGGGAGGTATACATTATTTTGTTACTTTTGTTGATGGTTATTCAAGAAAAGTATGAGAGTATTTAATGAAAAGAAAAAGTGAAGTTTTGGATGCATTTTTCAAATGGAAGAAGATGGTTGAGACTCAGACTGGTCGAAAGGTCAAACAACTTCAATCAGACAATGGTACTGAGTACAAAAATGATCCATTTCTACAAGTATGTCAAAATGAGGGCATTATGTGACACTTCACTGTTCGGGATACACCACAGTAGAATGGGGTGGCAAAACGTATGAATCGGACTATACTGGAGAAAGTTCAATGTATGTTGTCCAATGCTGGATTGAGTAAGGAATTTTGGGCTAAGGCAGTTATGTGCCATCTAATTAACCGGTTGCCATCAGCTGCAATAAACAAAAAAACTCCTATGGAGATGTGGATTGGTGAATCTGCTACTGATTATGATTCTTTACATGTTTTTGGTCCCACTGTATATTATCATGTAAAAGAATCTAAGTTAGACCCAAGAGCTAAGAAATCATTATTCGTAAGTATAACTAGTAGAGTAAAAGGATACTATCTCTAGTGTCCTGATACAAGGAAGATTGTTTTCAGTAGAGATGTGACTTTTGATGAATCAACCATGATGAAGAACAATGATTCACAAAAGGATGACAAAACCAGTAGTACTTTGCAGTAGGTGGAGCTTGAAAAGGTTAATGATGACCCAGCTAATATTGAAGGAACAAATGATGAAGAAGTTTCGACCCATGAACTTCTACAGTAGCAAGATTCAATTGCACATAGGAGGCCAAGAAGAGAGATTCGTATGCCTACTCGCTTTGATGATATAGTGGCCTATGCACTTTTAATTGCAGATGATGATGTTCCTTCTACTTACACAGAAGCAAGATGTAACCCTAATGGTGTAAAGTGGAAGCAAGCTATGAATGAAGAAATGCAGTTTTTTCATAAAAATAGGACTTGGAAGTTGGTGACACTGCCCAAAGGAAATAAGGCAAATGGATGCAAATGGGTATATGCAAAGAAGGAAGGATTTCCTGGTAAAAATGAAATTCGATACAAGGCTAGATTGGTAGCAAAGGGTTATGCTCAGAAAGAAGGAATAGATTACAATGAAGTGTTTTCTCCAGTTGTGAAGCATTCATCTATTCGGATTTTGCTAACCTTGGTTGCTCAATATGATCTTGAACTAGTTCAGTTCGATGTGAAGACCGCGTTTTACACGGTGATTTGGAAGAGGAAATCTATATGACTTAGCCAGATAGACTCAAGGTTGTTGATAAAGAAAATTGGGTTTGCAAACTGACAAAGTCGCTTTATGGATTGAAACAATCTTCAAGGCAGTGGTACAAGCGATTTGATCAGTTCATAAAAGGGCAAAGGTACACAAGAAGTAAATTTGATCATTGTGTGTATTTTTAGAAGCTACAGGAAGAAATTTTATATATTTGCTCTTATATGTTGATGATATGTTGATAGCACCTAAGAGCAAAGTTTAAATTGAAAGATTGAAGACTCAACTCAACCTTGAGTTTGAGATGAAAGATCTAGGTGAAGCTAAAAAGATTCTTGGCATGGAAATATGTTAGAGATAGAGCTCATGGTAGAGTTAGCTTGTCTCAGAAGCAATATTTGAAGAAAGTACTACAACAATTTGGCATGAACGAGCAGACAAAACCTGTAAGTACCCCGTTAGCTTCTCATTTCAAGCTTTCTGCACAACTATCTCCTTCGACGGATACGGAACAAAAATACATGTTACAAGTTACGTATTCTAATGCAGTAGGTAGCTTGATGTATGCAATGGTGTGTACAAGACCCGACATTTCACAAGCAGTATAGTGAGCAGGTATATGCATAATCCTGGAAAAGGACATTGACAAGCTGTGAAATGGATTCTACGGTATATTCAGAAAACCATGTATGTTGGATTACTGTTCAAGAAGGATACTACACTTGGTAAAGGTGTTATTGGGTACGTTGATTCTGACTATGCCGGTGATTTGGACAAATGATGATCAACCACCGGTTATGTATTTACACTTGCTGGAGGACCAATAAGTTGGAAGTATGCACTGCAATCTACAGTTGCGTTGTCAACCACAAAAGCCGAATACATGGCTGTAACAGAGGCTGTAAAGGAAGCTATTTAGTTACAAGGTATGGTTAAAACCTTGGGATTGGTTCAAGAGCATATTAATGTGTATTGTGATAGTCAAAGTGTTATTCATTTAGCAAAAAATCAAGTCTATCATGCACGTACAAAGCATATCGACGTACGATTCCATTTTGTGCGGGAAATTATTAATGAGGGGAAAATTCATCTTCAGAAGATTAAGACTGCAGATAATCCCGCAGATATGATGACCAAAGTGGGAACAACAACCAAGTTCGAACATTGTTTGAACTTGGCCAATATCCTGCAAGTTTAACAGTTGAAGAAGGCACTATCAAGTATTGTTGTCAAAGGCAGAAAGAATTGTGTGAAGATAAGATTATCCTAATCAAATCTTCAAGGTGGAGATTATTGACAACCATCCATATTTAGAAAAGTCAAAGATATGAGTATCAAAATGTTGGCACTGGAAATAAGATATTTAAGGCACTGAAAGTGGGATTGAAATTTGACAGGAGATATTTGCAATTTTTGGTCCCTAATTGTATAGTGACTTTGCAAGTTGATCCCTAAATCTCAACTATAAATAGGCTTAACAATTTCTCATTTTCAATCATCCCCACATTTGCCATTCTCTCCTTAAGACATTGTTCTCTCTCTTTATTTGTAAATTTTCACTTGTATTTTGGAGTGAAATATATTTGTTAGTGCCCGAGGACGTAGGCAAAATTTGCTGAACCTCGTTAAAATTCGTGTGTTCTTTATTGTTTATTTTGCATATTTTGTGAGTGTGATTGTAGTGATTTATTATGTGGTTAAATTACGATAGAGGGATATTCTGGCTAGGAAAGACCTGGTACTTAAGTGATCCACGTGATCCACCTCTCTTTCTTGGGAATTGAACTTAGTGTGATTTTTCAGTACAATAATTTTACTCTTTTACACGCTTCCGCAGTACAATAATTTTACTCTTTTACACGCTTCCGCACAACAGAATATTTTAAATTTTTTAGGGTCCAGGACTGTTGCAAACCGTTTAAATTCACCTATGTTTTAGAGGAAAATGATGATCATTATTTACAATAAACATATAGAGGTTTTGAAAAACAAAAGAAGATCTATTTTTCACCTTCTTTTCTTCTTATTCAACGTGTGGTAATCTTCTTTGAGGTAGCTTTTTTATTTTTTATTTTGGTATTATCTTGTGATAAATTATGATTATTCTAGTGTTTGTTATTTTTTTTTGGTTAGTGTGATTGTTATCATCCATTGAAATCTATGAAGCAAAATGTGCATATCACATTTGTATTTCGCAATTTTGGTCGAATTTTGTTTCCATGATTATAGTTAGCATTTGATTGTAACTAAATTATTTTTAATCATTAATAAAAGATACAATATAATTATCTCATCTTAGTGAACTTAACGAAACGTTAGTGTCTTGATTTGGTTTGCAATTGTTTTCACTCAATACCATCTCTACACAATTATTGTGTAAAATCATATATTCACTAATAGGTTAATGCACCTTCATATTCACTAAGTTATTAAGATTTTTGGTTGAATTTTTCCAAATGAGCCTTTTGGACATAATGTTAAAATTTTCTATTGATAAGAAAACGTATTATATGTCCTTTTTTTATTTTCTATTCTAACATTCATTTTGTTTCAATATGTTAATATTTATTTGTAATAGGCAAGTACAACATTCAAAAGTGAAAAGACAAAAGCAATATAGGATAGGAGTGGCCACTCAAAATTATACATCATGATTCGCCATTGGACACATAGTTGATTTTTAACTTTACTGTGGAGTTAAAAAGCTCTACTGCCTATAATTTCTTAAGCCTTAATAATTTTTTTGCCAGCGTTAACATTAAGTTTGATATACATTGCATTCATATTATTTTTAGGCATAAATTTGAAGTTTAGTCTTTAAACTTTTGTTTCTAGGAACTTAGCCCCTCTATTTTTCATATTTTAAAATTCAAGTCCAATTGTTAATACTGTTAAAATTATTTTGTTAAATTTAAATTTACTACAACATCATTTTTAGTTATATTGCTAACAAGAATATATTTTTTATTTCAAAATGTCAAACCAACAAAGTTAAAAAAATAGTGTTAACAATTGAACTGGATTTTGAAATTTGAAAAGTAAAAAAACTAAATTTTCAAAAATAAAATCACAAGGAATAATTCCAAATCTGTGAAGAGGATAGGGCAATGGCATATTTTAATATATATTTATGTGGTTTTGTTTTTAATTAATTTTCATATAATTTTGTGTTATGTATTAATTCATTTACATTTTACATAATTGATGATTATTCTATATTAACTTAAATCAATCTACTTAAAATGGAATCATTATATTTACCCTACATTTAATTTAACAAACTTCTAATGTTACATGCGTTGCATATGATTTTACACGTTTAATATTTAATCAAATTTTAAATATTATATTTTAATTGTAGTATAATATTATTATTTGAATTATTAAATATAATTAAATATATTAACTTATCAATTCAAATATTATAATAAAATTTTTAAATCAATATAGTTTTCCTTTAGATAATTAATGCAAAGTAATTGTAATTTAAGTTATAATTATCACAAATTTTTTCTTATATTTTATGCTTATAGTTCTAAGTAATAACTCTATTTTAAAATTAGCACAATATTTTTTAACTAATAACTGTAAATTAAATTATAACATTTTTAAATGTGTAATAATTATCACAATTTCTATTAAATATTAATTCTTTTTAAATGTATAATTACCACAACTTCTATTCATTTTAAAATGAGAATTTAGTAATATAATGGAAAATAAAGGTTATTCTCATTAATCATTTATACATTTAATATTTAATTAATTTTAAAATATTGTATTTTAATTACAGTAATTAACATCAAATAATATTTCTTATTTGAATTTTGAATATAATTAAAATATATTCATTTATTAATTTCAAAGTTTCTTTTTGTACATTGTAAGTCTTGAACTTTGTATTCAGATCTTCCTTTTATCTTTAAAAATTAATCTAAACTTGTAATTTTATATATTATAGAATTATAGAATATAGAGATTTAGTAAACTAGTATTTCAAAACTCAAACTTTAATGACTTTTGTGTTTCACACAATCAAATAACACAACCTCCTCAGATAATTTTACAGCCTCACCAACTTCAAGAAAAAAAAAAGGAACTAAACACTTGCATAATTTATGAGAACAAGGAAGAAACAAAAGAGTTCTCTTCCTTTATTGTATAGGGACATGGGAGTGGGCTAAAGATAAAGGCATGAACAGATATATTGTTCACCCCCACGGTTCATTGAAGAGGTCAGCAATTGTCTTCAAGCTTCAACCACATCCATGGATACGTGTTAATTATATTAATATAAAAGATATGAAGTTGAAAATCATGCTTGTTTCGAAGGCAAAGCCCACAATTTAATGCTCCCCGAAACCAGGACCTAATATATTTGATATTTCCCATTCTTCATTGAAGAAACAAAAATCCCAGTAATAATATAAAGCTAACAGGTGGCTTTTCCTTCATCATCTGTCACTGACATGTGCCCTAATCATCTTCAATGTTTGGAGAACATATCATATATATTCATAGAAGTTTGTTTTTTCCTTTCTCTGAAAAAAAAAAAAAGAAAACTAATTAATTTAATCAGCTCCTTAAGGATGAAGGACTTCACTAGATTGAAGACAAGTGTTTTTGTCAGCTTGACACTGGTCTTATCTGGATAATTAGATCTCATGCAAAGCCAACAGCCAAGCAATTCCTTTACATGTGTCAAAACCCAGTTCCTTTGACTAAAATGAAACTGCCACCATCGGGTTACTTGGTTCCCTTTAAAACTCCAGTAAATTAGTGTAGCCTTTTGCTCTTTGGTAGTGCAAAATTTTACAATGGAAGCTCAAGGCAAAACAAATGGGGAGAGGCCTTCCATGGGGAAATCAAGGAAAGGTTGCATGAGAGGGAAAGGGGGTCCTGAAAATGCTATGTGTAGATATAGGGGAGTGAGGCAAAGGACTTGGGGCAAATGGGTGGCTGAGATCCGTGAACCAAATCGAGGCAGTAGGCTTTGGCTTGGAACTTTCAATACATCTTTTGAAGCTGCACTGGCTTATGATGCAGCAGCTAGGAAATTGTATGGTTCATCAGCTAAACTCAACCTTCCCCAACCTCATGATGATCATCAAACCCCTTGTTTTACCTCTTTGCCTGGAAATTTTGTTGCTTCATGCAAAGAAACTGGAATAACAATGAGACAGCCTCTGGGGAATGGTCTTTGTGTTGTGGAGTCACCACCAGGTTCTAGTGTGAGTTCTTCTCAAAGTAGTGAAGAGAGGCTGGTAAGAAGAGAAATAAATACCAATGAGTTTAAGGGGTCAAGTCTAGGTGATGATGGGGAGGAAGTATTTAATTGGCCTGAGTTTTCATTAGAGAATGATTTCTTGGAAATGAGCGATATTGATGTTTTGATGGGTCAAGAGTTTAGGGATAATTGGAATGGAAATGAAATTGCTGGAATCCAGAACCAATGGTTCTTTTAAGCTTTTACAGGTGTAAAACTTTTCACGCTTCCTTGCACATTTTGAGGTCTTGAGAGATCCATAGGATGATGAAGTAATGCATAATTTCAAGGGTCTGTTTCTTTTTCTTTTCTTAGTTCCTCGCTGCCATTGAAGCAGCTTCTCTGTATTTTTTTCTCTGCTTCAACAATGGCACTTAAAACTTGCAGCTAACTGCAGTTTTTTTTTCTTTCCAAATGGGAAGTTCGTTTAGATTTTATGTAGTTTCAAAGAACCTTGTACTGGCATAGGCGTTAGGCCTATTCATGTTCTCAAGCCTTTTCAAAACATGAAGTAGCAATGTACCCTAAATCATTCAAACATCAGTGAAGAATTAATGGTTCTGGCATGGTGGTAGCAATTATCGTGGTTGTATCGTCTGCTTTGAGACTGAGGAGGGATGTCCTGCCTTGCTGGTGCTTCTAGTCCTTTGGTTTTTTAGGAGGTTCAGACCTGTGTTATGATGCTGTTCTGGTTTGTGCTATGCTGTCTCGATAGCAAACCTGGCTATTTGGGTGTTTGAGGTCTTATCCTCTTTTTTTATTAATAATAAAATTATTTCCCTGAGCAAAGCAAAAGAAGAAAAGAACAAGAGCATTGATATCACTATGTTTATATGTTGTAACGGTATGATATCAAGGATCTGGAATGTTGAGACATATTTTATGGGGGTAAAGAGGAAGGTAAAAAGTTTGCCAACAGCTAAAAAGATTACAACGTAGTAGCCATCAACTTGTTTGACACTCGTTAGTTGCTGTAAAAATAAATAACAAAACGACATAATGATGCACAGAACAAGTGAATAAGTATAACCAACAACTTTTGCAGGGCAAAAGCTTCCTTTGTTTCTGCTATTTTAGGAGCCAATGATTAAACCATACCCATCATGACGTGACTCAACTAGCCAAAGTTCAAATTACATAAAACAATACCTTACAACCTAGTTCTGCAGGGGCAGCCATGTTTACATGTAGCTATTGGTACCAACTTTTATTTCTATGAATCTGTAACGATATTACATATTACAAAAGAAATTATCATTGTTTCTGTAGGATATATAACCTTCTAAATATGATATTACAACGCATATTATCAGCAGGTCTCTTTGGGTGAATCTGTAATGGATCAAAGAACTGAGGTCCAAGAACAGTGGAGATTGAGATTGGGCTTTTCCGCATTAAAAATGATGATGGTCTCCAAATCTCATACGGGCCAAGGCCCAAAATTTTATCCAATTAAATACAACTAGATTATAACATATTCAAAAATAAATTTTATTAAATTTTTGGATTTTTATTTTTTATTCTGGGTTTTGTTTATAAGTTTTGAACATTATTCAGTAAAATTTCATGGGTTTTGTTTATAGATTTTGCATATTTTCAGTAAAACTTCATAGTTTTCTAATTAAATTTTCAGGAAAAAAAAGTAACTCCAATATTGGATTTATGAATAATATTTTAAGTTATTTTGATTTTTAAATATAAAATATTTATTTTAAATCATAAAAATTAAATTAATTATAAATTAAATAAAATTAACTCAACTCAATTGCAAAATTTTAATTTATAAATCAAAACCCACCCAAATACTTTGTTGAAGTAAGGTTTTGATCTTGTTATAAAATAAAGAGAGATGGAGAGAATAAAGAACAAAGAAAATATGAAAGTAATAGAGAATGTACTTTATTGATAAAATGGATGATTACAATGCTTCATTAGAGTCTCTATTTATAGGCATAAGAAGTATAAAAGAAGTAGAGATCTAATTCTAATAACTATTAGAATTTAAAGTACATCAAAACTTTATCTTGATCATGATGGACATCCACTTAATAAGATATTCATAACACTCTCCCTTGGATGTCCATTGGTAGATAATGTGCATTGTTAAAACCTTATTAAGAAAAACCCTATGGGATAAAAACTTAATGAAGGAAAAATAATACACAATCTTCTATTACAAGCTGCCTCATTAAAAAAAACATTTACCAGGAAAACCCAATGGGACAAAACCTTGGTTAAAGAAAAATAGTACAACTTGTTTTTAGAGTCCCCCTGATGGCAACATTACATTATATCTTTGAGTCGACGCATTCCAATCTTGTGAAGTAGTCTTTCAAATGTTGTAGTTGACAATGCCTTAGTAAAAAGATTTGCTAAATTCTAACTAGCACGAATTTGTTGAACATTTATATCACCTATTTTCTCAAGATCATGGGTGAAGAATAACTTTGGTGAAATATGTTTCGTTCTATCACTTTTGATATAACCACCCTTCAATTGAGCTATACATGCTGCATTATTGGAATGACGAAAATGTGCAAGTGTACACAATCGCAACAAGTAATAAAGTGACAAGTAAATGTCGAGTTATCGTACCCACAGAGACTGTAAAAAGGAATATTTATGAAATTAATGTTAAAACACTTTGGTGATGGAAAATATTTTGGTTTAAAGATGATTAAAAACTAAAGGTTAAAAACTAAGTAAAAAAAATTTAAAAATAAAAAAGATTCTAATACACGATTTCAAATAAGTTATTAATCAAGATGATATAATTGTGTTGGATTAATTACATTCCTTTAACTTAGAATTATTAAACTTATGTTTATACTGCTACGGACAAATTCATGGCAACTCGGTAATTTGCTAACTACTGCTCATACATACTTATTAAATTAATCAATCTCTTGAACATTTTCAATGTCAATCCAAGCGATTAATCAATCTTCACAAGCATATAAAAGATCAAGTGAGGTAACATAGTATATCTACCTTAAAACAGTTTAATCACAATAATCTTACAAGTTATACAAGGCATATGTATCGCCAAATACAATGCTAAATTAACTTCAGCTACCTTAGAAGAATAAGCATGCACTGATTAAGTATTCTGTCGATTAATTATAATTTAAATAATTCAAGCAGGCAAAACATAATCAACCCAACACAGATTAAATTCAAGCTAGATTGATTAAAATAACAATTTCAATAGCATAAATATTCATAAACATGTTTGTCAAAACAACAATAAAATTTAAAGAGATAGGGAACAAGAAGCAAATCCGATGTTTCTCCGTGGCTTGACTGATTTCTCCGTTCTTCGTTCTCAGTTGTCCTCGGCTATCAAGGTGGCTTATGAACACTTTAATTGCTATTCAAAAATGGCTGATGAGGACCTCTTTCCCAAGAGAAGAAATCGGCACTTGAATAAAAGGGAAAATGGGAAGGAAAAGTTGAGAGAAAGTGAGAGAGGAGAAGAGAGAAATGGAAGTGTGAGGGATGATTTGAATGATCAGCAAGGGGTGGCTTTTATAGCTGATTGTGGCTGCTAAAAATAGAAAATTCCATCAGCCAAAGAGACCCCCTTGGCTGGCCACACACATGGCAAAGTTGAGAGATTCAACTTTGCTAAAAATAGCCTGGGGCAAATCCATAACGCCACATTTTTTGGAGGGGTTTGAATGCAAGGTTGAAAGTTCTTCAAGGGCTTTTTTGCAAGCTTATTTAGTTAGCTAAAATGCTGATTTGGGTCAGCATATGGACGGTTCTGGGCAGCCCAATTGGTGGCTGGTTCGGTTCACTAGATTCGGTTCAACCAATGCGGTTCAACTGGACCTTTTTTTTCCATAATTAATTAATAATAATGTATTAAGCCCAAATTAAATTGGGGATAAATTAAAATTAATTATATTATGAATTAACACACATTTTTGGACCATCTTAGGCTAGAAATAAATTTTTCTTGATGCTTCAAATTGCTTCTCGATTTTATTTTTCGAGCATTGTCTGCCGAGCCAATTTTCGCCCTTTGTGTGAATCTGTCAAAAATAGTCAAAATTAATCAAAGTTAACTATAAAATTAATTAAAATTAATTATGTTCTTATTTTAACATAATTTAATTATTTTTCGACAAGAATTTAACCGAAATAGCATGATTTTAAGTTAAAGACGGCATGTAAAAACACATAAATTTTCGTGTTTCCTCACCCCCAAACTTATTTCATTGCTTGTCCCGAGTAATGCACAAATTTGAAATTTTTTTCTCAAAAAAACTTTTTGAAAAACTTCTTCAGAACAACATTCTTCCCAAAATCATGAAATCAATATACTTATGCTCAAAAACAAGAAATTTGATAATTATGCTACTGAAGTATATATATCGTTCAAATTAATCTCAACAATTACTACAATAGCAAAATGAGACTAAATATTTCTTAATAAAGACATGTTAATCCCTACCAATTTAATTTTAATCCCTTATTCAAAATTAAACTACAATCATTAAGCTTAATTGATGTCTTCATATGTTGAACAAAGCAATTTCTCTCCACTAATGTAGGTAACATTGGAACTTTGAATCAATAGGTCTTTAACAAGGTTGTAACGTGGCTGGGCTTAGGGGTAGGTAAAAGATAGATAATTTTAGGTTAAAAAAAACCCTAGACTCAGCTTGTATCGGACCTTTCAAAATAATTACCTTCAATACATCAACTTTTCTTTCCTTTTCACATGCTCTTTAATGCAATTTACTTCAAGTACATATGTTTTTTTCGAGTATTTTACTGCATGTACTGTAATTTTTAGAGATTTCATACTTCTTTGCAACTCCCCTAAATTTATTTTCAAAGAATACTCTGAATAGTACTGAGTCTAGTGTTTGGGACATTTTTAAGATAATTAAGAAAAATGATGGCTAACTTTGTAAGGGTTCAAATCAAATTAGGCCATAAAGTCTCAAAGTTGTGTTTCAAAGGATAAAAAATTTATCATGGTTGGCTTGAAAGGCTCAAATGGTCCAAACAACAGTTGCCTAAATCATTTTCAATGTTCCATGCTTCCTAGGATTTCGCCTCAAGAAACTACTAAGTCAATTCTAAAGACTTAAACTTTCATGCATTCCTAACTTTCCTAAAGAACTAAAATTTTATGGTATGATTTGCATGCTTTATTAGAAATACATTTCATGTCATTATTAAGCTAACATAACAATTTATTGAAATAATCAAACTTTATTCATACTTAAATTTAGCATACTTAACAAAATTCAAGTTTATTGAACAAAAATATATCATATTCATAATTAAAACAAAAATTTTATTTTGAGTGGAAATAATTTCAATTTTCGGTCCCCCAACTTAAAATGAACAATGTCCTCATTGTTTAAAGTGAATAGATACTATACATCAGGTAGGATTCCCAAAAAGAGGAGGTGAGTCAATTTGACTGCTTAAGTACCAAGCTCTTCCTAGATCCAATCCTAGACATGTATATATCTATTGCCACACTTTAGACTTTACTACTTGTCCATATTTACTTTTGATTCCCATATCTTACTTTATTGTGAAGAAATAAAAAATTCCTAATTAATCCTAATTCTAAGCTAAGTTGATAAAATTAATATGACCCTTTTATTTGAAACTAAAAATTTACTTTTCCATTTAGGGGATAATTTCTTGGAAAATTATGTTAAAACAAATTTCCAGGAAAGATTGGAGGGGTCATAAACGGTCCTGCTTAAGTTCCAATCTCCTAGACAGAATTTATTTAAACATATTTTACCCGAAAATATACCCTAAATCATTTATTCAAAAAGAAAAAAATGAAAAATTAAGTATCCTATAAAATGAACGAGATTTTATTCCATTTAATTTTATCTCCCTAATAATGTTTCAGGCGCTGAGCATTAACTCGAAAATTACCTCCCTTACCTTTGAGTTCAACAACTCTCTATGGATAGACTTGGTGAATCATAAATGGACCGGACCAACATGATTTTAGCTTACTTGGAAAGAACTTCAATCTGGAATTGAATAACAAGACTTGCTGACTTGCTTCAAATTCTTGAACTCGAATGTGGTTGTCATGCTATTTCTTGAGTCCTTCTTTAAGTAATTTGGCATTTTCATATGAGAACATTCGGAACTCTTCTAACTCATTGAGTTGGAACATTCGTTTCTCTTTTGCGAGCTTAGGATCCAAATTAAGCTGTTGAAGAGCCTAGTAAGCTTTGTGCTCTAACTCCAATGGTAGATGGCAGGCTTTCCCAAAGACCAACCTATAGGGTGACATCCCTAACAGTGTCTTGTATGCTATTCTGTAAGCCATAAAGCATCATCTAATCTTGTGGACCAATCTCGTCGG
Organism: Gossypium raimondii; assembly: GCF_025698545.1. Taxonomy (NCBI): domain Eukaryota; kingdom Viridiplantae; phylum Streptophyta; class Magnoliopsida; order Malvales; family Malvaceae; genus Gossypium; species Gossypium raimondii. The sequence goes on from NC_068575.1 coordinate 13,257,482, forward strand.
TTCGGGCAGGCTACCTTCTCAAGTATGCCTTTGATCTCCTTATTTTTCAGTTCAGCTTGCCCATTTGTCCACGGATGGTAAGCTGTTGCAACCTTGTGTTTCACTCCGTGCTTGTCTAATAACCATTTTAACCACTTGTTCACAAAGTGGGATCCTTCATCACTGATGATAGCTCTTGGAGTTCAAAACCTTGTGAACACATGCTTCTGCAGAAACTTCATCACAACCTTAGCATCGTTTGTCGGAAATGCCTCAGTCTCGACCCACTTAGACACATAGTCGACTGCTACTAGTATGTACTTGTGATCGCAAGACGGATGAAAAGGACCAAGAAAGTCAATACCCCATACATCGAACAACTCTACCTCAATGATGTTTGTTCGAGGCATCTCATTTCTGTTGGTGACATTTCCAACCCTTTGACATCGATCACAGCTCTTCTCATAAGCATATGTATCCTTGAATAATATTGGCCAAAAGAATCTGGCTTGCAATACTTTGGCTGCTGTACGTGTACCTTCGAAGTGTCCCCCACTTAGAGCTGAGTGACAATAGTATAAAATCTTTGGTATTTCATCTTCTACCACACATCTCCTGATCATATGATTTGCACACTTTTTAAACACATATGGCTCTTCCAAGAAATAGTACTTCATATCGTGAAAAAACTTTTTCCTTTGTTGATACGTCTTATCAATTGGCATCAAACTACAAGCTAAATAGTTAGTAATATCAGCAAACCAAGGGGTATTATCGACATGATTTACCTTTAGGATATGTTCGTCTGGAAACATCTCCTGAATTGATATAAGAGGAGAATTCCTTTCTTGTGGCTCTAATCTAGACAAGTGATCTACTACTTGATTTTCGACTCCCTTTCGATCTTGAATTTCTAGATCAAACTCTTGAAGTTGAAGTGCCCATCGGATCAGCCTCGGCTTAGCATTTTTCTTTGCAAGTAAATACTTAATTGCCGAGTGGTCCGTATAGACAGTCACTTTGGTACCTACCAGATAAGATCGAAACTTGTCGAAAGCAAACATAATAGCAAGTAACTCTTTTTCTGTTACCGTATAATTCAGTTGAGCTCCTGTTAGGGTTCGACTTGTGTAGTAGATGGGATGAAAAACTTTGTTCCTTCGCTGGCCTAAGACAGCTCTAATTGCGAAGTCACTTGCGTCACACATCAGTTCGAATGGCAAATCCCAGTCTGGTGTGACGACTATGGGTGCCGTGACTAATTGACTCTTCAAATCGTGGAAGGCTTTTAAGCATTCCTCATCAAACTTGAATATAGAGTCATTCTCTAATAATTTGCATAAGGGTTTAGCAATTTTGGAGAAGTCCTTGATAAATCTTCGATAAAAACCGGCGTGGCCCAAAAAGCACCTAACACCTTTTATAGAAGTTAGAGGTGGGAGTTTCTCAATAACGTCTACCTTTGCTTTGTCTACCTCAATCCCATGTCTCGTTATTCGATGTCCTAGAACAACTCCTTCTCGTACCATAAAATGAAACTTTTCCCAGTTGAGTACGAGATTCGTTTCTTCGCATGGCCTTAGTACCGTAGTTAGATTGGCTAAGCAATCATCGTAAGTATCTCTGAATACTGAAAAATCATCCATAAAAACTTCCAAATATTTCTCAACAATGTCAGTAAAAATAGACATCATAGATCTTTGAAATGTAGCAGGTGCATTACATAAACCAAATGGCGTGCGTCTAAATGCAAATGTACCATACGGGCAGGTGAATGTCATTTTGTGTTGATCTTTCGATGCTACAGTAATCTGATTATACCCCGAGTGTCCATCGAGAAAATAATAGTAATCTCGTCCTGTGAGTCTATCCAGCATCTGGTCCAAGAACGGCAAAGGAAAGTGATCTTTCCTAGTCACCTTGTTCAGCTTCTAGTAATCGATGCAGATTCTCCATCCCGTAACAGTTCTAGTCGGTATCAAATTGTTGTTCTCGTTCTCTACGACGGTGATACCTTTTTTTTGGTATGCACAGGACCGAGCTTACCCATGAACTGTCTGAGATGAGATAGATGATACCCGCATCTAACCACTTAATGATCTCTTTTTTTACCACGTCTTTCATGATGGGGTTCAGTCTCTGTTGTCCATCGATCGTCCCTTTTTTGCCATCTTCCAGGATAATCTTGTGCATATATACAGATGGACTAATGTCGTGAATATCGACTATGGTCCATCCGATGGCCTTCTTAAATTGTTTCAGAACTAAAATAAGTTTCTCTTTTTGCTTAGTGGTCAATTCTGCTGAAACAATCACAGGTAGAGTAGAAGCGTTACCTAAATAAACGTATTTTAAATGAGAAGGTAATACCTTGAGATCTAATTTAGGTGGCTCCTCGATCGACGCTTTTGGTTGATAATAGCCCCTCTTTTCTAACTCCAAAGATTCAAAACAGGATTGAAGATTAAATCCCCTTTGATTAGCTTCTGGCAAAGCTAAGTATTCATCCTCCTCTTCATCATTTGGAGGATCCGATGTCAAAATTCTTTCCAGTAGGTCCTCAACACAGTTGAGTTCCTTTTCCACTATTAAATTCTCTAAATTGGACACTGTAGAGCAATCATCCATTGTGTCAGGAAATCACATAAACTTAAAGACGTTAAATGTTACCTAATCATTCTGAACATGCATAGTGAGCTCGCCCTTCTACACATCAATAAGGGTCCCTCCAATTGCTAGGAACAACCTTCCTAGGATGATTGGTACTTCTTTTTCTACTTCAAAATCTAGAATTAAAAAGTTAGCAGGAAAGATAAACTTATCTACACGTACCAATACGTCCTCGATTTTTTCTTCTAGATGTGCTAAGGATCGATCTGCTAGTTGAAACGTAACTGTACTTGGTCTAACTTCTCCTATCCCCAACTTCTTAAATATTGACATAGGCATCAAGTTGATACTTGCACCTAAGTCACATAATGCATTACCACAATATGTTACTCCAATGTTGCACGGTATGGTAAAACATCCAGGATCCTTCAATTTTGGAGGTATTTTGTCTTGAAGATATGCACCCATTCCTTCATCAGAGTTACCGTCTTAAATTCTCCAAGTCTTCATTTCTTAGAAAAAATATCTTTCATGAACTTGATGTAGTTCGGCATTTGCTCAAGTGCTTCAACCAACGGGATGTTGATGTGAAGTTGCTTGAGTACGTAAAGAAATTTCTTGAATTGAATCTCCTACTTCTGTTTTTAAAGTCTTTGAGGGTAGGGTGGTGGTGGTTTCATTACTGGGATTGATTCAGGTTGATTCATCTTTGGCGGTAATTTTGCATCTAACGACGTTGTTAGTTGATCAGAATTAGCTGGTCCTGAGGTTACTTTGTTGGGTTTTGCAGATTCTGGTTCTGGTGAAACTAGAATTTCAAAACTTGGTTGAACTTCTTCTGAATCTTGAGCTTCAGCTGGCTCTTTTTCAATGTCGACAGTGTTAGGCTCTACTGTCTTTCTGCTCCTCAATGTCAACACTTTACAATGTTCCTTCCCCAGATTTCTTGGATTCTTTGTGTCACTAGGTAGAGCACCTTGTGGTCGGTTCCTGAGTTCAGTAGCAAGCTGACCCACTTGATTCTTTAAATTCCTTAGAGTGGCGTCATTTTTCACCACGTATGCCTTCAATAGATTCTCTAAGCTATTGGATGGTTCCGCTTGGGTTGGTTTCTAAACTTGTTGGGGGAAACTAGACGGCTGAGTTGGTCTAGGTTGGGCGTAAGTGTTACTGGTTCCAACCCCTTGGTTACTCTAGGAAAAATTTGGGTGATTTTGCCACGATGAGTTATAAAAGTTGGATTGCAGTCCTTGCCTTCCTCGGTTTTTGTTTTGGTTACCCATGTAATATACAGATTCAGGGTTCGATAGACATTCTTCAAAAAAATGTCCTTCCCCACATACACTTAGGCTATATTCTCAAATTGGTTAGGTGGTTGGGCTACAAAACTGTTAGACCCATTAGTGGTAAGATTCTTAAGCAATGAAGATATTGAAGATACCTGAGATGCAAGTGAAGTGAGAACGTCCACTTCATGTATTCTAACGACTCGTCTTCCTGACGCTGCTCGATTGGTTGGCTATTGATAATTGTTGCTGACAATCGTCTCAATAATTTCGTAAGCCTTATTATAAGACTTAGAAAGGAGAGCACTATTAGCAGAGGCGTCCACTACCATCCTCGTGTGAGCGTTGAGACTATTATAGAATGTTTCAAGTTGAATGCAATGTGGGATTCCATGATGAAGGCACTTTCATAATAACTCTTTGTACCTTTGCCATGCCTCATACAGGGACTCATCATCCATTTGTTGGAAGGCAGTGATCTCATTCCTCAACTTGGCATTATTGCTCGGTGGGAAATACTTCATGAGGAATCTCTCAGCTAACTCTTGCCATGTAGAAATGGAGTTCGGTGGCAATGAGTTCAACCAGGCAAAAGCTCTGTCCCTTAGCAAATATGGGAACAACTTTAGTCGTAATGCATCTTCGAGTATTCCGACTAACTTGAAAGAATCACTCACTTCCATAAATATTCTTAAGTGAAGATGAGGATCTTCAGTAGGCATTCCACTGAATTGGCCAACAGTTTGAAGCATCTGGAACATGACTGACTTTAGCTCGAATTGTTGTGCCTCAATTTCAGGTCTCATAATACCCAGATTAATATCGTTAAATACTGGCATGGCATACTGTCGTAAAGCTCCATCCCTATCATCAGCAATAAGGATAGGATTCTGAGCAAGGTTTGCTCCCGTTTCCTTGATTCATTTTCTCAAAGTTTATCTCTTTGGTCCTTCTCTGGTTAGCTTGTCTTCTTCGCTGTTAAAAGGTTCGTTCTATTTCAGGGTCCACAGGGAGTAAGTTGATAATCTGGTCAATACTCATAAACACCTGAAATAATCACAGAAAGATTAAGTAAGTAAAGATTTAAACAGGAAAATAAATAAACCAAAATGTAAAAACAGATTCATAAATAATGGCTTTTTTTTTAAAAACAGTCCCCGGTAATGACACCAAAAACTTGGAAAGACAAAAATGTGCAAGTGTACACAATCGCAACAAGTAATAAAGTGACAAGTAAATGTCGAGTTATCGTACCCACAGGGACTGTAAAAAGGAATATTTATGAAATTAATGTTAAAACACTTTGGTGATGAAAAATATTTTAGTTTAAATATGATTAAAAACTAAGGGTTAAAAACTAAGTAAAAAAAATTTAAAAATAAAAAGGTTCTCATGCACGATTTCAAATAAGGTTTAATCAAGATGATATAATTGTGTTGGATTAATTACATTCTTTAACTTAGAATTATTAAACTTATGTTTATACTGCTATGAATAAATTCACGGCAACTCAGTAATTTGCTAACTATTGCTCATACATACTTGTTAAATTAATCAATCTCTTGAACATTTTTCAATGTCAATCCAAGTGATTAATCAATCTTCACAAGCATATAAAAGATCAAGTGAGGTAACAGAGTATCTCTACCTTGAAACAGTTGAATCACAATAATCTTGCAAGTTATGTAAGGCACATGTATCGCCAAATACAATGCTAAATTAACTTCAGCTACCTTAGAAGAATAAACATGCACGGATTAAGTATTGTGTCGATTAATTACAATTTCAATAGGATTTAATAATTAATTCATTAGTTATCTAATAATTAATATTGCAAGAATAACTTAGGCATGATTTTACTTAATCAAGCATCTTACCGAGGCCTATAACAGCACAAACACAATTTCAATAATTCAAGCAGGCAAAATATAATCAACCCAACACGGGTTAAATTCAAGCTAGATTGGTTAAAATAATCATTTCACTAGCATAAATATTCATAAACATGTTTGTCAAAACAACAACGAAATTTAAAGAGATAGGCAACAAGAAGCAAATCTAGTGTTTCTCCGTGGCTTGACTGATTTGTCTGTTCTTCGTTCTCCGTTGTCCTCAGCTATCAAGGTGGCTTATGAACACTTTAATTTCTGCTCAAAAATGGCTGGTGAGGACCTCTTTCCCAAGAGAAGAAATCGGCACGTGAACAAAAGAGAAAATGGGAAGGAAAAGTTGATAGAAAGTGAGAGAGGAGAAGAGAGAAATGAGAGTGTGAGGGATGATTTGAATGATCAACAAGGGGTGGATTCTATAGCTGATTGTGACTTCTAAAAGTAGAGAATTCCATCAGCCAAAGAGACCCCCCTTGGTTGGCCACACACATGGAAAAGTTGAGAGATTCAACTTTGCTAAAAATAGCCTGGGGCAAATCCACAAAGCCACATTTTTTGGAGGGGTTTGAATGCAAGGTTAAAAGTTCTGCCCAAATTAAATAGGGAATAAATTAAAATTAATTATATTATGAATTAGCACACATTTTTGGACCATCTTAGGCTGGAAATAAATTTTCCTCGATGCTTCAAATTTCTTCTCGATTTTATTCTTCGACCATTGTCTACCGAGCCAATTTTCGCCCTTTGTGTGAATCTATCGAAAATAGTCAAAATTAATCAAAATTAACTATAAAAATAATTAAAATTCACCATGTTAATATTTTTAACATAATTTAATTATTTTATAATATTTAATTATTTTTCGACAAGAATTTAACCGAAATAGCATGATTTTAATTTAAAAAGGGCATGTAAAAACACATAAATTTTTGTGTTTCCAATTATCTTCGTATAAGATAGTTGACATATTTTCCTGTAAAGGAAAATTATATATCTTCTGGATATTTTGGGTCAATAGCCTTAGCCAAATACACTCTTGACTTGCCCCATGCATTGTGATTATTTTTGCATGATTTGAAGAAGCAGCAGCTAATGTTTGCTTTGTTGAACGCCATGATATGGCAATACCCCAACATGTAAATAAATATACTTTTTGAGATTGACCTTTATGTGGATCCAATAATTATCCAGCATCAGCATAGCCGACTAATAAGGATTTTGAATCATTTGAATAAAATAACCCCATATTAATAGTCCCTCTTACATATCTAAATACATGTTTAATTCCATTCCAATGTCTATGTGTTGGAGAAGAACTAAATCTTGCTAACAAGTTTATAGTGAAAGGTATATCAGGTCTTATGTTGTTTGCAAGATACATCAATGCCCCTGTGACACTTAAATATGATACTTCAGGACTAAGAAACTCTTCACCATCCTCGCAAGGATGAAATTGATCTTTATTCACATCTAATGATCGTAAAACCATCAGAGTACTTAATGGGCGTGCTTTCTCCATGTAAAATTTCTTTAATATCCTTTTCGTATAAGTTGATTGATGAACATGAATTCCATCTTTTAAATGCTTGATCTGTAAGCCAAGACAAAACTTTGTTTTTCCAAGATCTTTCATCTCAAAATCTTTCTTTAAATAATTTACTGTATTTTGGAGCTCTTCAGGAGTTCCAATAATATTTAGATCATCAACATAAATAGCTGTTATCACAAAATTTGATCCAAACCTTTTTATAAAGACACATAGACAAATTAGATCATTTTTATAACCTTCTTTTAACAAGTATCCACTAAGACGATTTTACCACATACGTCTAGATTGTTTTAATCCATATAAAATTTTCTTTAATATGATCAAACAATTTTCTTGAGCAACTCTATATCCTTCTGGGATTTTAAATCCTTCAGGGATTTTCATATAAATTTCACTATCAAGTGTGCCATACAAATAGGCTGTAACAACATCCATTAGATGCATGTCAAGCTTTTCACGTACTGCTAGACTAAAAAGATATCTAAAAGTGATTGCATCCACCACAGGAGAATATGTCTCTTCATAATCATTGTCGGACCTTTGCAAAAATCCTTGTGCTACAAGTCGTGCTTCATATCTTGCGACTTTATCTTTTCATTTCATTTTCGCACAAATACCCATTTATATCCTACCGGATTTACACCTTTAGGTGTTTGGACTATACGTCCAAAAACCTAACGTTTAGAAAGTGAATTCAATTTTGCTTGAATTGCATCTTTCCATTTTGGCCAATCTTTTCTATTTCTACATTCATCAATAGATTTAGGATTAGGATCATCATTTTATTTTTTTACTTCAATAGCAACATTATAAGCAAAGTTGTTTTCGGCAACTATATTTTTTCAGTTCCATCTTTTCCCCAAAGTAACATAACTTATTAAGATCTCTTCGTTATCATCATTTTCAGGTACCTGAATCCCTTGTGTGGTTTTATGATTATAATTAGTTATATATTTGACATCTTCTTGGGAACTTGTCTCCATAATATAATCACCTTAAGTATTTGCTCTTTTCTTTTTACGAGGATTTTTATCTTTGGAACCAACCGGTCTTTCACGCTTCAGGCATGAATTACTTTCTTTAGCACTAACAGTTTGCCCTATTAGGATATCAATTCGTATTGGAGCATTTTCAGTTGGTATGTGAGATTTTGTAATTCTCTTTAGGTCAGTAAATGATTCTGGCAGTTGATTGTCGATGTTTTGCAAATGTTTGATCCTTTGAACTTCTTGTTCATATTGACTTGTACGAGGATCTAATTGAGATAATGATGATCCATTCCATGCAATTTCTTTTACCAGCTATATTTTCTCTCCTTTTAATGCTGGGAATATTGTTTCATTAAAGTGACAATCAACAAATTGTGTAGTAAATAAATCTCCAGTTAATGGTTCAACATACTTAATTATAAAAGGAGGTTCATAACCAACATATATTCCCAAACTCCTCTGAGGTCCCATCTTTGTTCGTTATGGTGGAGCAACTGGAACATATAATACAAATCTAAAAATTCTAAGATGGGAAATATTTGGCTTCTGACCAAAAAATAATTGCAGTGAGGAGTATTTATTATAACTTGTTGGTCTAATGCGCATAAGTGCTACTACATGCAAAATAGCATATCCTCAAGCTGTAGAAGGGAGCTTTATTCTCATAAGTAATGACCTAGTTATTAGTTGGAGGCGTTTGATAAACGATTCAGCTAAACCATTTTGTGTGTGAACATGAGCTACAAGATGTTCGACTCTTATCCTAATTGACATGCAATAATCATTGAAAGCTTGAGATGTAAACTCACCAGTATTATTAAGATGGATATCTTTTATTGCATAATCTAGAAATTGTGCTCTTAATCAAATTTTTGAGCTAGTCTCGCAAACACCAGGTTGCGAGTCGATAATAAACATACATGTGACCATCTACTAGATGCATCTATCAATACCATAAAATATCTAAATGGTCCACATGGTGGATGAATAGGCCCACATATATCACCTTGAATATGTTCTAGAAATGCTGGAGATTCAATCCCAACTTTAGCTGGTGATGGTCTAATAATCAGTTTACCTTGAGAATAAGCATCACAAGAGAAATCTTTGAATTCAAGAATCTGCTGGTTCTTTAATGGGTGCCCAATGGAATTCTCAATTATTTTTCGCATCATAATAGATCCGAGATGACCTAACTGGTCATGCCAAATGGTAAAAGTATGTGGTTATACAAACTTTTGGTTTCTAGTAACGTGTGCCTCAGTTGCACTAATATGTGTATAATATAAACCTAATGAAAAAGCAGGTAGTCTTTGCAAAACATATTTCATTCCACATTCAACATTTGTAATATATAGATGTTCAATATTTTTCTCATTCATAGTCTCAATATGATATCAATTAATACAAATATCTTTAAAACTCAATATATTTCTTTGAGACTTAGTGGAAGATTAAACATCATCAATGACAAATTTTGTACCTTTAAGTAATAATATAATTGCTCTTCTGGAGCCTTCAATAAGTTTTGAACTACCCGAGATTGTATTAACATGAGCATTACTTATTGTTAAATGAGAAAAACATTTTTTTATTTGAGTATCGTATGTGTTGTAGCACTATCAGCAAGATATATGTCTCCATTGATTTTGGATCCAACAAAATTTTGTTGATCATTCATATTCTTCATAAAATAAATAAAATATAACATTAGAAATGTTGCAAATATTTATTGAATATGTATAACTTGCAAAATAAGTAAATAAATAAACATTTTTTGAATCAAGAAAATGAACATATTTAAAATAACATAATAACACCAACTTATTCTTTATGCAATAAAACGAAACATACTTAAAAACATATAAAATGCTAAAATAACGCCAACTTTTCTAATGATTCTCAAAGAAATCTATCACATCAAGGTGAGTTATATTATTAAGGGCATGAATTACATCACCTTTCTCTTTTGCCTCCATTTCATCATTTTTGGATATAAAATTTGTCTCAATATTATTTTTCTTCCCTTTGATAGATGCTTGATAAAGTTTCACTAAATGTTTACGCATACGACAAGTACGTGCCCAATGCCCCCTCATACCACATCAGTAACATAAATTCTCAATAACCTTTGAAGGATTATTTTGACCACCTCTTTCTTGTCTTCCATTACTAGTCTTTTACTGGTGGTTAGAAATACCACTATTATGAACACCATGATAGCGGTTACTAGTACGTCCTTGACCACATCCCCCACTATGTCCACGACCACGACCACGATTGTGACCATTATATTTTTCATTTCCATACTTATTGTGTACTGCAGCATTCACTTCAGGGAGTGGTGTAGTACCAGTGGGGCAAATTCCATGGTTTTTCATCAAAAACTCATTATTTTGTTCAGCCACTAAAAGGCATGAAATCAATTCAGAATAATTTTTAAAACCTTTTTCACGGTATTGCTACTACAGAAGCACATTAGTAGCATGAAAGATTGAAAAAGTTTTCTCTAACAAATCCTTATCAGTTATGTTTTCTCCACATAATTTCAGTTGAGAACTAATTTTGAAAAGTTCTAAATTGTATTAACTTACAGTCTTAAAATATTGTAGTGCATCTAACCATATCGAGCTTTAGGGAGGATCACCATTTTCTGATGGTCAAGTCTTTCTTTCAAAATTTTTCACAACTCAAGAGGGTCTTTCATAGTGAGATATTCCACTTTTAATCCTTCATGTAAATGATGAGGGATGAAAATCATTGTTTTTGCCTTGTCTTGGTTAGATGCTTTTTTATTTGCTACTATAGTATTCCCTAGACCTTTAGCATCTAGGTGAATTTCAGCATCTAACACCCGTGACAAATAGTTTTTGCTTGAGATTATAATCACTAAAAAAACTAAGAAAAATATTAATAAAATAATAGTAATCATATTATTTGTCAAATGTAATTATAATAATGTATTTAAGAAAAAAAAGGAAATAACATAAAATAATTTGTGATATAAAATTTGGGATTACCTTAATTCGATAGAGAAATTAAATTTGATTCCTCCCAAGAACTTGAAGCAAATTGCTGCACAAGTTTGAACCCCTCTTTTTTTGTCAATTTTTCGTAGCCAAGCAACCAATTTGAGTGCTAGGTTAGAAAAGAATGAAAGTAATTCAACGAGGGATTAGAAAAGGATAGAAAGCAATTGAGGTATGAGTTTGAAAATTTTTGGGGAGGTATCAACTGAAAAATAAGAACAAGGTGGGTTTAGAAAAAAAATTTGAGAATCGTGCTGATAACGTGTTATAAAATAAAGAGAGATGGAGGGAATAAAGAAAAAGAAAATATGAAAGTAATAGAGAATGTACTTTATTGATAAAAGGGATGATTATAATGCTTCATTAGAGTCTCTATTTATAGACATAAGAAATATAAAAGAAGTAGAGATCTAATTCTAATAACTAATAGAATTTAAAGTACATCAAAACTTTATCTTTATAATGATGGACATCCGCTTAATAAGATATTCTTAACAGATCTCTCATTTTTTCTTAGAACTATTTGTTTATTAACTTTAATATAATAAAATATATTATTATTTTCCCTCCTAAGTGTATCTAAACTTATTTTTCCAAAATACGGTTTTTTGGACCTCTATCTTGACATTTAGAGGTGTCGAATTCCTTTGCGAAATCTATGTCGTAAAGTTTTCATTGCCCAAATTGATTCTGATTAATAATTATGCAACGATTTAAGTTATCTTAACATACATGGATGTCAAGTTTTACATAATATGTAAGAGATAAGATTAATTTTTATTGTTAGGAGTTGAACCCTAATAAATGCATTATATGGAATTTAAGTATCTATTTTAATCATTTATCATAAACTTAACCCTGATAAATGCATTATATGAAGGAACTCTATACTAAGGGGTGTCGAGTTTAAGCATATTTAATTTTTCACCATTTATTGTAATACTAACCTTAATAAATGCATTACATGGAACTCGGGTGTCGAGTTTAGGTTGAAATTAACTTTTAACCATTTAACTCAAATCTCATAAATTAGTGCGGGCACTCATGGGCATCAACTTATTTTGATTTTCTTTTTACCATTCCTATAAATATCCCTCCCCGATTTTATTTTTTCACCCAAGCTAAAGCTGTCTCTTATTATTGTCGACTTCTTAAGTTATAAAACTCTCAAAAAATTTTTTAACTTTAAATTCGACCTATTAAACTCTATTATGGCTCTCTTGACATAAGCAAATCATAAAACTCTGGTAGCATGTGATATGGTAATTTTTTTTTATTAAAGTATTACTTAAGCAAGTATTTATTTATTTTCCATTTATATTTGATTTTAGTATTAAATTATATTTATATTGAATTTAGAATATTTGACTGTTTTATTTACTTGCTAGGTTGATGAACGAAACCTCTAGGAGTAATGTGTATTATCCAATGCTGAAAGAAGAGTACACTTTTTCACTAAAAAAAGAAGAAGAAGAGTATACTTTACTTATAGAAAAGCACAATAACATAATCAGGCTGCAACATAAATAAAAATTTTACCAAATACCAATATTTTAGAAATCGTACTGGACCAACCAATCGGTCTGTGAACCGACCAATGCACCCATCCAATAGATAGGAAAAAAATTAGTTAACTTGTGAACTGGTCTGAACCACAGTTGAACCACTAACCGTCCACTGAATGAACTGTAAAAAATCGATATTTCTAATATTTGGGTCGAATATCTTGGCCCAAAAGAAAAAAAATTCTTGTTTTCGCCCGAAATAACTTAAAACGAAACCTTTGTATTTTCCAAATCCAACCGTCATATTTTAATTCAAAGTAATAAAGAGGCTTAATTCAAAAATTACCCCTTAAACTATACCCGTTTTTCCATGTATGTACTTAATTTTTTTTTGTCTTGGGTACCTAAACTACAATTTTTTCCATTGGTCAGTTGTTAGTAAACTATTAGTCAGCCATTATTAATGATGACATAGCCCAATCACTAATCGACATATGGCAAGAAACCCACATAAACAAACCACCTTATTATATTTATAAAATAATTCAAAAAATAAAAATATTTATAAAATAATTATAAAAATAAAAATAAAAATATTCTAATATTATTTATATTAATATTAATTAAAAATAATATAAAAAATATTTCCCCACCCCCTCTTCCCTCTTGGCTTCCTCCTCGCTACCACTCTCCCCTCCCTTTCCCCCTACTGTCCATTCACTCGCTTTCTGTCGAAAAAGCTAAAGATTTGAACTCAGGAGGCCAATCAAACGATTTTCCAAACTCATTTTCTGTCAATATTTTAGGGGGAATATTCCAACCAGCCAAAATAGTAGACACATTATTATCAACTGGACCAACTTTCATATGAATTTTAACCATACTGTAACACCCCTTACTCGACCTGATCGCCAGGTCAAGGTACTGGGATGTCACATTCGTTGCTAGAGAAACTACAATAATCCCATATAAATTAAAAAATCATAATAAAGTTATTAGGATCATAATACAATTAAAATCTGAATTACATACATACCTAAGCTTAAACGATCTTACGAATGCTCCCAAGGTGATTGGAGGTCGTTTAGGGACCAAATTGTAAAGTTCCAAAATATTGAGTGCTCGTCACGACTTCATGGATTCCACGTCGCAACGTCACTCTTTGAGTTGTCGCGACCATGAAGGTACCACGTCGCGACGTCACTCCCTATGTAGGGCTCATCACAACTTCATAATCCCAACATCACAACTTCAATCTTACTACTTTGAAACTTAAGCATTTTGCTCCCTATCACTTAGGACAACCTTTATATAGTGTATATCAACCATATCAACCAATAAACCATTCAAATATGCCAATTTCTAACCTTAGACATCATTTAATTCAACTTAAAAAAAATCAAACATGTCCAAGATACAAATTTTACAAAGAAGATAAAAAACCATCAATTTCTTCCATTGAAATCATCCACAACATTCTTAACATGTTCCTATGTACATGCCATGGACTATTACCGAAAATCTAGATTCATAGTATTTTCCAAGGCTTGATTTGTGGAGATATGAGTAGAGATCAACCTTCACTGTAGAGCTTCAAAATGAGTCTTCACCTACATGTTTGAAAAGAAACGCGTTAAGCTCACAAGAGCTTAGTAAGTACATCAAGAATTAAACTTTGCAATGTAGACCAAATTATCATTTATAATTATGTGTGTGTGTGTAAAACACTAATGAGCCAATGTTATCATACATGAAATTGTTTCAATAATAGGTATAATATGGTATCTAATTAACAAGTTTATAAACTACTCATCAAAGTTATGCCCATTTATAGACTTGATAGAACATATAGGATATGCGGAAATGTAAATAATTTACATTGAATTGCCACTATTATTTGCATGGGTATGAGGATGTCACTTTGTATCGAAGTGCCACAACACTTGCATCGTAGTGTCATTTTCACTTGCAACGTAGTGCCATTATCACTTGCACGTATAGAAATAATCCTAATGGCATGCCATTTATATTCTACTAGTTCTTATTTTGTCTACATGGGAATTTAAAATATAATTTTATTACATTTTCCCAACAAATATAAACAATTCAAACTTTACTCTTTTTACAATTTAGTCGTTATCCATATAGAATTATAAATTATCAAATTTCACTTGACATTTGTTTTATCGACATTTGTTTTATCAACATTTAACACTTCACTTAAATGCTTTATACTAATATCTATCTCACCTATCTAACTTTTACAGTCTTTGAAATTTAGTCCTTTTCCTCCCAAGACACTACACAAAACTTTTTAATTTATTATAACCATTCAACTAATCTTTCAATTAAATCCCATAATACAAGACATCATTTTCATATACAATAAGATTCCATGAATATTACTAAATTAATTCATCAAATTTTCATTTAGGGTTTAAATTATATAAGTAAAATTCTTGATATACTTACAACAAATTTGCTTGGAATGAACCTTTCCTTCTTCCTTCGCTCCTTTGTTATTTCTTCGCCTTTATCACCAACTTGATGTTCACTCTTATTCTCCTTCTCTTTATTAACATAACTCATATACAACATTTAATATCACAACAAAATCACATACTATTTCTATGCATTTTGATGAGATAAACATGAAGTCCTATAGGAAACTTTATCATCCTTACCTTAACATTACTTAAAATCCCTAAACCTTTCGTTCTCTCTCTTCAAGTATGTATTCTAGCTAGGTTCATGAAAGCTTATCATGCCATGGAGTCACTCCTGTGGTTTCACTAAAAAATTATGGAGGAAATTTGAAGTTTAAAGCTTGAAAGGGTTGGAAATAGAGGAAAAAGGACTAGAATGAAAGAAAAGGAAACTTGGTAGAAATGGGGAGTCAAAGATGTGGAGAAGAAGATAGAAAAGATAATGATGATTGACTTTTCTTCCTTTTTCTACATCTTCTATTAGAAATATCTATTAACCCTTTTTTAGTAATAATATTTAATTAAACAAAAATCTAATCATCATCATTTCAAACAAATGGTGGCTATTCACTCTCAATATGACCCACATTTTCATGTAATTTCATGGTCAATTTACCCTTCCAGTCCTTCCTCCTTTTCTCATCCATCTAATCTAGTCTTTTCTTATTTCTAATTTTTATACTATTGCCCAACACTTCTCACACTTTTACGATTTGGTCAATATCTCAATTTTATTTCTCTAAATTTAGAAGCCTTTTTAATTCCTTATAATATCCAACTATCCTCTCCACCAATAGTAATAATTTCTATTTTATCTGATTCAAAAATTCTAACATGTGCCAACCCAAATTAACACTGCTCTCGTTTCAGGGGGTGTCAGGGATGTTACATTCTCCCCTCTGAAAAAAAATTTCTTCTTCAAAATTTACCAGACTCGAATAGTTGTGGATACTACTACTTCATTACTTTTTAACTTTCCCATGTCTCCTCCTCGACATTATGATGTCTCCATAGTATTTTCACTAAAGGGACTCGCTTATTTCTTAGATCCTTTATGTCTTGATCGAGAATCTAAATTGGTCTCTTCATTCGTCGAATTTGACTGAACTTCAACAACTTCCAATGTAACCACATGTGATGGACCAGATCAATATCTTTGGACCAGATCAATATCTTTGTAATAGAGACACATGAAAGGCGTTATGAATCCTATCCAATTCTGGTGGTATGGCTAATCGATAAGCCACTAGACCAATATGCCCCAAAATCTTATATGGTCCTATACATCTCGGACTTAACTTTCTTTTCTTTCCAAATCGAAGAACCTTTTTCCATAAAGACAATTTCAAAGATACTTTTTCTCCCACAGTATATTCAATATTTTTTCTATTAAGATTAACACATGAATTCTTTCTATTGGAATGCACTTTAGTCGATCTCTAATCAACTTCACTTTTTCTTCTGTTTCTCTTATCAAATCCGGTCCCACTAGCTTATTTTCGCTTAACTCCGTCCAGAACACATGTGTTCTACACTTCCTTTCATACAACACTACATATGGTGCCATTTTAATACTTGATTGGGGTTACAAAGCATTACAATGCATATCAAATCAAATGACAACATAAAACCATTCAATTATTAAATTAAATACTAAATATTCAAGACCAATCATAATTCATAGTATATATACGATTACAGGCCTAATACAAAGCTTACAAAGCTTAAAAACCAATTTAGGAATAATTAAAAACTTATTTGAAACAAAAATAGAAAAATGTAGAAAAACTTGAAAACAGGGGTCACACGGCCATGTAGCCAGGCATGTAACATAGCTCGGGCCATGTGGCTCAAGGACATGGCCATATGGCCAAACCGTGTACAGTTTGAAAATAGGGTCACACAGTCGTGTCGCAAACCGTGTACCCATCCATGTACAAATCAAAATAGGGTCACACGGCTATGTTGTAGACTATGTGCCAGACTATGTGTGAGTCGAAATAGGGCCACATGGCCTTATCTCTAAGCCGTGTAATAACTTGAGACCGTGTGGGATAAACCTGCACCAAAATTAAATAGTCCACACAACCGTGTGGTGTGATCGTGTATGGCACGTGGCTTTTTGATATCCCGTGTGCACCTAAAATAGCTTCCAAAATAAGGGAAAACAATACCAATTCCTTAGTTGCCAAGCCAACCAAAATCAACCATTAACATGCCTTCAAAACACATTCAAACAAGTTTAAAACATACTAAAACATTCAACCTAAGTGCCTAACTGATATGCCCTCATTGGCACCACATTTCATACACCAAACTAATTCACATTCAAAAGCTCACAAATCCTTACCTTATACACATGCCAATACACAAAGTTCATTTATTCCATTCATAAATAATTTATCATATTTCATCCCCTTTCAAGTGGTACCAACCAAATAGCCAAAGACATACATATATGGACATTTACAAGCCACAAAAAAATATACACATAATCGTAAGTATGCCTTAACTAAAGTGTAGCAGCAACATCATAACAAAAAGACTTTAAAGTTCCTAGTGTAACAACCTATTTTTAGTGGTGTCGGAAATAATGGTTTTGAGACCACAATTTCGATGAGAGAGTTGGCATTTGAATGTGTATTTAATGTATATAGGATAATATTAGGGTTGTACTAAATTTCTATTAAGAAATTTTAAGGTTTAAATGGTTAACTAAGTATTAAGGACTAAATTGAAAAAGGTGCAAAAGTTGAATTCTATTAGTTAAAAGGATCAAATGGATATGGAATCTTAAGTTAACGAATTTAATGAATAAATTAACGGATTTAATGAATAAATATACCATATCATTAGTTAATGGATGATTATGGCATGGTTTTTGTGTTATTTTGATAATTTAACAAGGTTAATTTTGTAATTATGTAAATTAGAAATTAAGTAAAAGATTACAAAAATGTATCATCATTTTTCTTCTTTCTTTCTTTTTTCTTACTGAAACCGTGAACACCTTAGTCAAGGGGAGAACTAGGTTCAACCAAGCTATTTGCTATTGCATGGTATGTAAATTTGTCTCATTTTTTAGTGATTTTTATGTTTTTGAGCTCGTAATAGCTTAATCTAGCTACCCTGGGGGTCATTTGTGAAATTATTAAAAGTCTAGGGAATTTTCTTGAATGAGTTTGTAGTGTTAGTGAATTTAATTGATATATTATTAAGCTTGGTTGTTAAATAGACACATTACGTTAAGTGATTTTTAATGAATTTGAGCTTAAAGACTTATTTGAGAAAATGGTAAAATTTAATGATAATTTTATGAAATAATGAAAGATATGGGCTGTAAAGGACCTTAGAGAAAATTGACTATCATAATATTTCATTAATTGTGGTTTAATTGTGAGTTTATAATTTAAGGATTAAGTTGCACAAAAGTTAAAATGTTAGGGGTAAATCCATAATTTTACATTAAAATGGGTTATAAGTTAGAATCTTTAAATTTATGCTATTTGAATTATTTAATTGAGTTAAGTTACTATTTAGATCAAGAAACCAATCAACCAGACCTAAACCGAGCAAAAGCTAAAGTGTTGGAATAGTCATCGACTTCGTTTCTACAATCGTTTTTGTTGAGGTAAGTTTGGATTTCATTCTAAAATATTACATTTGAATTTATAAGATTAATTGATAGCTTTATATATGCATTTATGTATTTATGATTAATATTTTTTTGATTTGATAAAAAGAAAGGACCGTGATTGAAATATATCATGGTATTATACTCGAAAAGGAAAAGACCATGGTTGAAAGGCACTATGACATTACATTGGGTATTTTCGAATCCATGAAATGGTTGAAAAGGAAGTTATCCGAAAAGAATAACACATGAAAATGTTGAAAAGAAAGTTATCCGAAAAGGATAACACATGAAAAGGTTGAAAAGGATATATTCAAAAAGGATATCAAATGAAAAGTTTGAAAGTGATATCTGGAAAGGATAACAAATGAAAAGGGATGTGTTTGAAAAGGGAATCATTGAATGAACCATTTAGTAAAGGTTTTCATGTGATTTGGAATGATTATGTACTTTTGAATTGAAAAGAAAGATGTTTGATTGTGTGATTGATGATTTATATATTGATATCTTATGCATGATATGTGATAACTCTTGAAAAGAGTTATATTTTATTCCTTTAGACCTAGCTAGTTGCCTATACTTAAGTAAATTTAGTTACATTTTAGGACATTGCAATCGTAATTTTCATTGCATTACATTAAGATGATTGGACTGTGTTTCAATGTTATTATATGTTACTTTTACTTGTTTGAGGGAATGATTTGTTTGGTAGTAATTGGCAGATGCAGGTTGAGGAACGAGAAATAAAGAAGGAAAGCTTTGCTGGGGCAAAAGGTTGGACATTTTTTCAGCACAAATGCCGTGGCAATTCCAGGAAGATTGAGTCAACACTTAACGCATACCAGTTTCAGCCCAACTGTACTTGTAGTAGAAAAATCTGCGTAAAAAAATAAGACAATCTTGGGTTGTTGGTTTTTATCCTAGAAAAAAGAATTTAAAAAGAAGATAACCTTGGGTTGTTGAAAAAAGAATTTAAAAAAAATGGAGAAGATAAACATGAGTTGTTGGATTTATCCGAGGGAAACGCCTATAAAAAGAAAAAGGAGGAAACCTAGAAAGAATGAACAGAACGAAAATGAGTGTTTGGCTGCGCAAAGGATAGGAAGTTGAAGGGAGTCCTTCTTAGCCATCATAGGACGCTGTGCTACCGAAGTGTGGAGTGAGCAAGTGAAAGCTGCTTCCCGAAGTTCTTCCGTTATTTCCTTCGAAAGATTGAATTGAAGTAGCTGAACACAATGTCAGATAATATTTTCGTTTGGAATTTTATTTCCCAGCCCATGAGCTAAATCTCACAGGGTTGGGATTACTTTTGATGAAACCTTAAACTATTTTTGTAGATGTAGTATATCTCTAATTTACTTTACTGTTTCAATTGATTGTTCTTATTTCTTAATTAAAATGCAACGATCTCTAGACATAGAATACTTTTCGTACTTATAAACTGATTCTAATTCTGAAAGGGTTGGATTGGTTGGATTAAAATTAAATGAAATAAATAGGTATTCAATAGACACTTGGAGTCGACTTTAGACATAGAGTCACGATCATACAGAAGGAACCCATGCAAGATATCTAAAAAGCATATAGACATAGGCAAGGTAACTTGAGGTTTTGTTTTTGAGAGAGGTAGACCATTTTAGAACTCTTCTGTGTATTAAAGTAGATACAATTTTTCCAAGGCATTATTGATAGTAAGGGTCGATTCTGGGTAATCCCAACCTTTCGAATCAACACCATTTTATCCTTATTCTTTGTTGTAGTAACTTTGCCACAACATATTTAGTTGTTTATTTCTTTGTTTACATTCTATTCAGATAATCACTTTCTTTATTTCCATTACATTTTTGCTCTTACTTTTGCCACAGCATTTCCAATTATTTATCAATTCCATCTATCAAATACATTATCATTCCTTTGAATTATCATTGCGTACTTACCTTAGTTTCCCATAACATCTTATTTGTCAGTCTTGCCATAATATTAACCATATTACAATAACTTGACCAATTTTGTGCCTTAATCCGATCCTCATGTGAATGATACTCACTCATTGCTTTATCACTTGAACCAACGTGTGTACTTACACAAATCACATATCATTTTACACGCGACAAGTTTTTAGCGCCGTTGCCAAGGATCAATTTGGTGAAATTTGGTTTGGTTTTTTACTTAGTAGTTTTTTTTTAACTTAGTGTTACTTTTTACAGGCTTGCTATCAGTGTATGAGAAGAGGTGGAGAAAGAGAAAAGAATTGAGAAAAATGGCTGGAAATAGGAATGATCTTAATGGTAATCCAAATAATCGCAATGAAAATCCTTCCATTCGACGTGTGATAAATGACCGAGATAGACCAATTCGAGAGCATAGTGTACCAATGTTGGATGATTTGAATCTAGAGATAGTCAAACCAACTATAGGCTTAACAATTTGAGTTGAAACCAGTAATTTTCTAGATGTTACAAATAGTAGGATAGTTCAGTGGATTGCCCATTGAAGATCCGAGATTACATTTAAGACTCTTTCTAGAAGTATGTGATCCATTCAAACAACAGGGTGTTTCTGAAGAGGCCTTGAGACTTAAGCTATTCCTATACCCTTTAAGAGATCGTGTGAGTTCATGGCTAAGTTGAGGAACGATATTGTGTCTTTTCAAAAAATAGAGGACGAGACGCTATATAAAACATGGGAACGATTTAAAGATTTAATTTGGAAATGTTCAATTCATGGATTTTAGCATTGGAATTAAATGGAAATATTCTATAATAGGTTGAATGTACTTACGAGAATGGTAGTGGATGCATCTGCAAATGGTACATTGTTGGATAAAACTTACAATGAAGCATATGAGATTTTGGAAAAGATTGCCAACAATGACTATCGGTACCCTACCACAAGAGTTGGGATGTATAAGAGAGCTACTGGTACCATAGAGCTTGATGCAATCACTTTGTTGATAGCCCATGTATATTTTCTAGCTAATATGATTAAAATAATGAAAAATCCAACTGCAGTCCAGGAGATGAAATTAGTCGAGATGTCATGTACTTATTGTGGTTAAAATCATGTGTTTGACGAATGCCCATCAAACCTAGCGTCAGTGTACTACATGGGTAATTTTAACTGGAATAATAACCCTTATTCCAACATCTACAATTCATGGTGGAAGTAGCATCTGAATTTCAGTTAGAGGAATCAAGGTGTGGGGAATTTTAGCAATGCCGCAAGATAAAATGCCAACAATGCACCGTCTGGTTATAATCTTCCTATGTCGAGGCAAAATGCTCAAAAATGTCATGTATCATCTTCTAATTCTATTGAATCTTTTTTAAAGGAGTATATGGCAAAAAATAATGTTGTGAATCAGAGTCATGCTGCATCTTTACGAGCTCTTGAGAATCAAGTGGGGCAAATAGTACCTGCTTTAAATTCGAGGCCACAAGGAGTATTGCCAAGTGATACCGAGAATTGGAGAACACAAGGGAAAGAACATTGCAAATCGATCATTCTTAGAAGTGGAACTCAGTTGAATGACATTGTTCTAGATGCCATGGCAGAAGAGAACGACTCAAGACTTGATCATGAAAAGATCTTAGAACCAAATGAAAAGTATGCAGCACGTAAAAGGGTAAGTAGAAGAATGCGGTGGCAGAACCAGATCAGGCTACCAACAAAAATGCAACAACAAAAAAAATATTAGCAACTTGAAGGACGACCACCTTTACCATTTCCTCAGCGATTCCATAATTCCAAACAAGATGCTCATTTTAAAAGATTTTTGGAGGTTTTGAAGTATCTCTATATTAACATACCGCTAGTCGAAGCTTTGGAGAAAATGCCTAATGACGTGAAATTTATGAAAGATATACTATCAAAGAAGCGCAAATTAGGAGAATTTTAGACTGTTTCTCTTACTGAAGGGTGCATGACAATATTGGTGAATAAACTACCTCCAAAGTTGAAGGATCTAGGGATTTTCACTATCCTATGTTCCATTTAAAATCATTATGTTGGTAAGACATTATGTGATTTAGGATCAAATGTAAATCTAATACTTATGTCTATTTTCAAGAAGCTGGGAATTGGGAAAGCAAGACCTAGTACGGTTACTTTGTAGTTGGCTGATCAATCTTACACACATTTGGAAGGTAAAATTGAAGACGTGCTGGTAAGAGTAGATAAAGTTATTTTTCCTGCGGATTTCCTTATTTTAGAATTTGAAGCTGACCAAAATGTGTCAATTGTTCTTGGAAGACCTTTCCTTACTGCAGGTAGAACTTTAATTGATATGCAGAAAGGTGAATTAACTATGAGGATGAATGATTAGTAGATCACGTTCAATGTATTTAATGCCCTAAAATGTGTTATTGAGAATGAAGAATGTCGTGGCATTGGATTGATAGAAATAGCAGTGGAAGAGTTCACGAGATTTTGCCACAACAATTCTGATAGTGATGAAGAATCATTTGAGTGGAGACCCTTGTGCACTTTGTTGGAGAAAAGTAGACCTTTCAATTTTGATGAACAATGCTTGGTAGCTCATGTATATCCTCATGGAGCTGTTGGTGTCAACGACATGAAAACGGGGGGACACATTTAAAGTTAATGGAAATGCTTGAAGCACTACTGGGGTGCTCATGTAGAGAGAGAAAAATAATCCATTGATCTTCGAGATGTTTAACTTTAACATCTTGAAAAATCTTTTTATTTTTTTTCATTTTATTGATTTAGATTCCTTTTAGTTATTTTGTTTCCTTTCTTTAATAAACTATAGAAGGGGAAGGGGTTGGTGACGTCAAGCCCATTGAGACAAATCTTTCCAATGAAAAGAATGCACCCAAAGCACCAGAGGAAGAATAGGAGAAAACAGAGTCTGTCAGCATTGAGACTGACTGTGAGGACGAAAAAGAAGCAAATCCCTTAGTTGCACCACCAATGGACAACACTGTATCGTGACATTGATCGATTGATTGATGAGTTCATGGAGACCGACAAGGATGGGGCTGAATTGACCTTAATGAAGAGGAAGGAGAGGTACAAGGTTGCTGCTCGTAAATTAACTCGTTGGAAGAATGAAGTATCTATAATATAGTCCAAGAAAGGAAAGTTTTCATTATGTTTTAATTAAGTTTGTTTAGTTTTATTTACATTTAATAAAATATGGACATTGAGTCTTTTATTAACCTTAAGGGTTGAATGAGGCCTAAGGGAGAGCTAATGTACTTCGTTAGTGTACAGGAGACCACTAGAAGGCATTTCGGGTCAATACTAGACGCTATGTCGTAACATGGGAGATTCGATGTTGCAACATAGAGAGCAGAATAGAGAAAGTGAGAAATTGCCTTCAATGTCACGACACAAGCTGAGGGTGTCGTGACATACCGTTGAAGATAGCTACAGAGGAGTACACTGGCTACTATGTCGTGACACAGTTCTTGGTGTGTTGTGAAAATGACTTTGTGAGTAGAATAAAACACAATGCAGGGGCATTTTGGTTTTTACAATTGAACTTAAAGCTCGAAAACATCAGTTAACCTAGGGTTAAGGATGACAATTACCTGAAGGCTATAAATAGGCTCCTTTGGCACACATTATAGAGACATTACATTATCTTAGATTCTCTTCTTAGGTTTAAGTTTTGTTTTCTTGCTTTCTTTAAGTTTTCATAGTTTTAGTTTATTTGTTTTTTTGTTTATTTCAAGAGTTCTGATTTATAAAGAATATCAATTGTTGTGGATTCATGCTTATTATCAATATCAATTAGGTTTTTCTTAAACTCTCTATTTCGACCTATTCCTTATAATTAATTCTTCCATTTATTCCATATTGTTTATGAAAGCCATGAGGAACTAATCCTTCTATGGGGGATTAGCAAGTGGAAACATGATCTCTTAACTATTTTGTAGGGTCACTCAATGGATCAATTATTTGGGAAAGGAAGAATGTGAAATAAACCTTAAGCCTGTCAACCCCGGGAAGTCACCAATGTGAGAATTAACCCAAAATTAGCATTGCCCATTCGTGGACACCTTTACACCAAGCCAGTCTGGACTGTGAGGTCGGAAGATATGTAGTCATTACTGACTTTTTATATTAGTGGAAGATCGAAATATCCTACTAGGGTAGCGACTAGTTGGTTGACAAGGAACCAGAGATGATAGTTGATTGGGATTGTTGAAGCGAGCTAATCACCCATCTTTAGATTTGATTCACTTTATTCTTTATATCTCTTGAAATTCAATTCTTTTATGTTATTTTATTTAATTTAAGAAACCCTAAAATTATCTCTTATTTACTTTTTTACTATAACTGACTTAAAGTATTAATTAGATCTTTAATTGTTTAGGTTAAGGTTGATTTAGTACTCGCTACCCTTGGGTACGATCCTCGGAGTACTCACCTACTTCGTTGTAAAATCTATATTACAACCCGACCCATATACCTACGGATACCGCCTCATAAATCTCTTTTTTATTACAGTATTCACACTCTGGACGTACTAACGTCCAGAGGCGGTCAAGTTGTTGGTGCCGTTGCTGGCGAGGCAACATCACTAGATTAATTCTAACTTTTGCATGTTAAATAATAATTAGGAAATTTGTAGGTTCTAGTACACCTTTCAATTTATTTTAAATAACACTTCTAACATTTGTTTCATTTTAGGAATCCTAAACACAAAACAATCAATCAGCACAAGTCATGGATGACTCCTATTATATATGGTCCGATGAAGACTTCAATTATGATGAAGATATTTACGACAAAGGAGTCTATGAAGATTGAGAAATCCAGGAGAATCAATGATTGCTAATGCTTGAATTAAGTCAATTCTGAGGAGAGACCCCAGCATGTCCCTCAAATAATAACGACCACAATAATATGCCATCAGAAAGGTACCAAGAGGTGCCAAGTCTTGAATTACTTAGAGAGGAGAATGTCATCATAGGAGCTTGTAAAGAAGAAGAATCTTTAGATTATTATCTCTTCCAGCCGACGGAAAAATATTTAGATAACTTAAATGGAACTTCAGAAAGAGGAGATATGGAGTTAGCAGATAAAATGGACAGTGAATTGAAGAATCAAATAGATTAAGAAAATATCGTCCTAGAAACCTCGAGCGATACTAACAAAGCTAAACCATAAGAATAGTATAATAAAGACCAACCAATAGAGACAATGATAGTTAGGACTAAGTTAATAGAAAAATGTCTATCGATTTAGAAGTTCATAGGACAAAAAGACAAGAAATCGGCAATTCCGAAGGATGAGCCTAAATTGACCATTCTTTTCGCGTCCCTAGTCCTAAACCAAGCAACCCATAAGTCTATAGATCCAGGAATTTTCCAACTACTGAAAGGACTAGGAAAAATATATATTGACAAAAATTATGATCATATAGTAGGTTACCGTCAGATCGAACAGACGGTTTGTATAAACCTTAATTTATGGCTGTTACGAAACGTTCAATTCCTCTAGAAACCAAATAAGGGAATTATCAAAAAGCCAATGAATGAACTAAAAAACCCACAGAGATAGAACTTCAGAAGCACAATACCATATTTTTCTTCAATTCCTTTACCAAGCACATCACTAAGTTTTCTTGAAAAGTCATACCTGATTGATGAAAAAAACAGAGACCTCGTAGGCAACACTTGTGAGACGTAATTTTCAAAATTCTTTCAAAACAAAAATGTTGAATATCAAGTAAAACAATTGTGTGGGCATATGGTTTCATCAATCACCAATAATTACGACCTGCGAAAAGGGTTGTCGGTCATTAAAGTAGAATGCAAGGGTAAATTCAAAGAACGAGACAACCACGGATGAATAGAATGACATGATGGGTGCTGGACTAATACAGATAGAAACAAATTATAGAAAGCCCTTCGGTGCATATTGACTTAGCTGACAGACGAGTCCGGCAGCAAAACCTAACTTTTTCTACTAATTGATCATTACTAATTGTACTAACTACATATTTTACTAACAAGATTGTTAACATGTTATAGGTGGGTCAAAGAAGGGTCCAACAAACGTTTAAAGTATGCCAAAGGACCAAAAATATGGAAAACAAGGTCAACATTGCAACAAAGACAACTCAGTGTTGCAACATCAAGGGCAGTAACGAAGAAGTTCACAAATCGACATAATGTCACAACATCACTTACTTATGTCACGAAATAGAAGACAATTTCTTCAGAATTTTAAAACTGCAGGGTGTGTCGTGACATCAAACCTCAATGTTGCGACATAGGTAGTCTGCTAGGGATGTCGCAACATGGAACCTTTGTGTCGTGACATCACTGCAATTTTCTGTAGGGTTGACCTAACCCGATTACGTAACCCGACGTCATAACCATGATTTTACTCTAATTTTAACCCTAAAAACACCCTTTTTAACCATAAAACTATTCCTCTAGTTTAATCTAACTTCATTCTAAACATTTACTCCTCTAAAACCTCTCAAAATCCTTAACCTTCAAAACCCTTAAATTTTTAATCCCTCATTCCATATTCTAAGAAGCTATTTTGGAAGGAATTATCAACAAAAAAAAAGAAGAGAGGGAAGTGCATACAAACCAAAAATAGTTGAGGTTTAAGTGTTTTCAATCTTTTATTGTTTTATTAATTATTGTTCATATCTCTGTTGGAAATATTATGACTCCTAGAAAGAGCAAGAGAAATCCTATTCCAGAAACTTCATGTGTTTCTGATCCTGTTAGATTCCATATTGCCAATATGGAAAAATACATTTTGGAGTTAGAGGGAAGACCTCTAATTCAGGAATGAGGGTTCGAATCCTCAATGGTCCATTACAAAGTAATTTGGACTTTGGCCCGTTATCATCAATGGGAGCAATTTTGCGTTACTCCAATGAATAATGCAAATATACCTGTGGTCTAGGAATTTTATGCGTCCCTTAATGACCAAATAATGAAGAGAGGCTATAATGCAATAATATTTAACGTTGAAGCACGATGGGAAGATGTTCCAATTTCTTGTAATGACATCTGTGAACTTTATAACATCTCATTTTATGAAAAAAGATTTTATTGATAGTATAGATTTAAAGAGATTTCATAACATTGACATGGAAGATGTTACAAAATATCTTACACAAGGCAGGGGTAGTTGGAATTACATGCCAGATACTGAGCTTCCCACGAACTTTAATCAGGCCATTATGTTTCCTGTTGGTAATATGTGGATGCAATTCATTGGCACTAGAATTGCACCCTCATTGAGTGTATCTAACGTTAATGTTTTTCGATCAATTTTGTTATATGTTATTCTACAGCAAAAATAAATTTGTGTAGGACGCTGGATCTTTCCATTATGGTCCTATTCATTTTCGTCATGTTGCCTTAGTGTCTTTCAACTAAGGTCTTATTCATTTCCGTTATAGTG
This sequence comes from Gossypium raimondii, assembly GCF_025698545.1. Lineage (NCBI taxonomy): Eukaryota > Viridiplantae > Streptophyta > Magnoliopsida > Malvales > Malvaceae > Gossypium > Gossypium raimondii. Next base: position 13,285,843 of record NC_068575.1, read on the forward strand.
TCATAGTGTCTTTCAACTATGGTTTTATTCATTTCCGGTATAGTGCCATAATGTCTTTCAACTATGGTCTTATTTATTTCCGGTATAGTGTCACGGTGTCTTTCAACTATGGTCTTATTCGTTTTTTCAAGCGAATGAAATCGATCCCCACATACATAAATAGATATTAAATTACCAAAATAACAACAAACTAATTTAACCAATTTATGAAATTACCTACACAAAAACGATTGCAAAAACAAGGCCAATGACTATTCCCTTACTTTAGCTTTTTCGCAGTTCAAGTCCGGTTGATTTACTTCTTGATCTAAATAATAAATTTTCATTCAATTATTCAATTCAAACAAATCAAATAATTAAACTTAAGCTTATAACCCTTTTCAATATAAAATTACAAAATTACCCCTAACATGTTACTCTTTATGTAATTTAGTCCCTAAACCCGAAACTTACGAATTATCCAAATCTAAGGAAAGTACAAGCTAGCTGATTTCTATATAGTCCCTATCAGGCCAAAATTATCAAAATTTCACAAAAATTTGAAGAAGTTTTACTTTTTTAACGTTTCAATCCATAAACATTAAAATTATTAAAAACTACTTTACAAAATAGTCCTATTTCTCAACCAAGCTTAAAAATCTACCACAAAATTTCATAAACTTCTCAAACACATCAATGGATTAATATAAAATGTTTAACATTTTTACGAATTAACCCTCGAGTTAGCTAGATTAAGCTAAAACGAACTTAAAAACATAAAAATCACTAAAAACAGACAAAAATCTCATACCATGCAAGTGAAATTATCTTGGATGAAAGCTTGCTTCCCCTTAGCTATGAAGTTTTGGTTCTTCCAAGAAAAAGATGAGGAAGATGGTTTGTTTCATCTTTTGTTTTGTTTTAAGTTTAATTATTTATCAATACATCATTGCCCTTTAAAATTTAATTAAACTTCATGTTATTAGACATCAAAACCATCCACTAATAAAGAAATAGGTAGATTTACCACCTAAGGCCTTTAAGTAAAATTTCTAAAGCCATTTGACACCTTTAATCAATAAAAGCTAACTTTTGCAGCTTTTACGATTTAGTCATTTTTACTTAATTAACTATCTAAACATTAAAATTTATTAACCAAATTTTAATATGACATTGTACTAACCCTATAAATAATAAATAATTAAAAAACTGATACACTAGTTGGAATTGTGGTCCTAAAACCACTATGTCTGACACCACTAAATCAGGTTGTTACAACTCTCCCCTTAAAGGATTTTTTTCCCTAAAAATCTTACTAGAGAATAGGTTCGGGTATTGCAATTTCATAGCTTCTTTCAGTTCCGAGGTAGCTTCCTCGACCCCGTGACATTGCCAAAGAACCTTAACTAAAGCTATGCACTTATTTCACAATTCTCTGATTTCTCAAGGTAGAATTTTAACTGGTTTTTCACTATATGACATGCCAGGCTGTAATTCCACATCAACCGGTGAAATCACATGTGAGGGATCAGATCTGTACTATCTCAATATTGACACGTGGAAAATATATGAATTTTCTCTAATTCTAATGGTAAAGTTAAACGATAAGCTACCGACCCAATTCTCTCTAGAATTTTATACGGACCAGTGAAACGTGGACTAAGCTTTCATTTCGGCTAAAATGGAAAACTTTCTTCTAGGGCGATACTTTCAAAAATAATTTGTCTCCCACTTGAAACTCGATGTTCTTTCTTTTCAAATCAAGGTATGATTTCTGGCGATCAAAAGTAGCCTTTAAACAATCTAGTATCACCTTCATTTTTTCTTCAATTTCGCAAATCAAATCAATACCCAAAAGCTTTTTCTCACTCAATTCGTGTGGATCATCCTACACCTAAATTGAACAGACCACATGGTTGTGTCCTACAACCGTGTGTGGCACACGACCGTGTCACAAACTTTGTCATAAATTGTGTGAGCCTAAAATGCCTTCTAAATCAAACAATCTCTCCCCATTTCACTTATACCACAAGCCATGCAATACACCAATTATTTAACCTATTCAATTGCCTAAAAAACCTGCCAAAATACACTATTTAACATACACCTTAAGTGTCTAACCAATGCCATCAATGACACCACAATTCAAACATTAAGCATTAACCATTCAAGCACAAACTATTTAACATTTCATGTTCATTCAACCATCAAATATACTTCATTTTCTCATGACTATATTCATCAACCAAATTTTACCAACTAACCAAAACATAAGAAACATTTCATAGCCAAGATAACATGAATAATACCAAATAGGTATATACCGTCACAAGCCATCAAAACATAACCAAATGCTCATAAACATACATATACCAAAACCCTATTTACATGCCACTTATAACTGGATCGAAATAAGTAAATAACTACCAAAAGAGTTGACGGATAGTGTGATCTCCAGAAACAATCCAATCAACAGATTCAATCCAAAAATCTATTAAAAAGAAAACGAAATGAGGTAAGCTTAATTAAAACTTAGTAAGCTTGTAAAATTAAACATCACATACCCGCCATTTAAAGAATACAATTCAAATTAACATATAGCTAATGTTCCTTGCCAAGTTTCACATTTCCTACCATACCAAATGGTTAGACATGAACTAATAATATCATCGAGATCTCAAGATAATAATGACCCATATTATGTTTCTTGATCAGCTACCAACACCATCACAACAAGGACTACTCGACAACTTTTCCTTTTTCGCGGTTATTGACCGGTTGATCTGTTTCTTGATCTATATATAATAATTTAGCTCAATTAACCAATTCAATACCTTAAAATATCTAAATTTGTGTATTTGATCCTTTAATGACATTTTACATTATTACCCTAAATTTTTACCTTTTATTCAATTTAGTACCTAAACATAAAATTAACCATATTCTCTTCACAAAAAAGTCCTAAATCAAAACAACTCTTCAAACTCAACCATTTTACATCTAAAGGCTTCAAATTCATTAATAGTAAGTTTCAAAACATTTGACAGTTTTACAAATCAGTTCATGGGTTATCTAGATGAAGCTACAACGATATCAAAAACATAAAAATTAATAAAAATCAGCGTTTAATGATTTATTATGTTTGCTTTGGTTTATGGGTTACTAAAAACTTAAAAACATAAAAATATTTAGTTTATGGGTTCGTTATATTTGTTTTGGGTGTTGGGGTTTTTTTAAGTTGGTATTTAATATTTTATTGATTTTGATGCGTTTTTAGGTGAAGAACAAAGACCAGTAGGCTACCCTTTAGCGATTTAATTATTGGGTGTTTACTGTTGCGTTTAAGGGCAAGTGATTATTGTTATTTACGGGTTGTTGATTGTTGAAAATAGGTTCAATTAGTTTGGAATTTTTGTGAATTGAGTTTGATAAATCGTCTTGATTTGGGTTATTTGACGTATTTAGGTTATGGAGTGCTTGTGACGGATTTTGAATTAGAATTGAACCAGGTGAGTAACAAAAAATAGCGAACGACGAAAGTTGAAAAATTGCACAGGCAACGCCACACGATCGTGTGCAGGGCCGTGTGTGGCACACAGCCTTGTGACAGGCCGTGTGTTGGACCATGTGAGACACATGGTCTGGGCTATTTGGGCCATGTGGGACACAAGGGCGTGTGGGCCTAAAATTTTAAAATTTTCCCTAGGGCCGTACACATCATTCTGATCGATCGTATGCCCTCCATGGGGTCGGTATGTGATCAAATAGACTGTAAAATATGAAATTTGATCATATGTTAGTATAAATTCTAATATTTGTTCGTATATTTGAGACGTCATATGATAAGTAAACCTTGTAATAGGCTATAAGTAAACTGAAAAATGCTATGCATGCTTTGTATCCGTTATGTTATGCATGTATAACCGTATCATGTCTGATTTCCATTCTGATTTGTATTTGCATTTGGGATGGGTTATATTATGTGGAGGAAGTGTTTTTGTGAATGGCGATAACTTGCCTATTACGCTGGTAGCTCAGCTGCAAATATTTTGAAAAGTGTCATATCAACACTAAGTGGTGCGTAGGGTTGGATGGGTGTTTCATACCCCATATGGTGTGTTGGGATGGTTGGAGAAGGCGTGTAACAGATGGGGTTAGAAATATATGTCTGCATTTGTACTGCTCTGATATGATTCTGTTATGCTAAATCTATCTTTTATAAATTAACTGTTTAAATTTATACGTTATACACTGAGTGTCAAAAACTCATTTTCTGTTTGGCTAATATTTTCAGGTAATCCTCAGACTTAGGTGGGTCAGTGTGATGAGAGCTTGGTTACAATAAATTTGTTACATTTGATTCAATTAAATTTGGATTTAAGCGTTTTGTAATATTAGGACTATTTTGGACTGTTTCAGTTTTTGGGATTTTATTTTCAATTTTTGCATGATACTATTAAAAACGTTTTATTGAAAATGTTTGGTTTCCTGCAAAATAACTAATTTCGAGAAAATAATCTTGGTTTTCTAAAACAGAATGATTTGAGAATTTCTGCTGCAAAGTATTCATTTTAGAAAAAGTAAGCAAACATCTTTTTCAACTATAAAGTTAAGTTAGATGTATTTTTCTATAAAACCATGGTTTAAGTAATAAAAGTTTACGATACTTTTCCAAAACTTACAAAAACTTGGATTTAGAACCGTTTTACGTAACATCTCCAGATTTGGCCATAACGTCTAGGCCGGGTTTGGGGTGTTACAGTTTCAGCGGGAATAGGTTGAAGATGATGAAAATAAAATGGCTATTAACATTGTTTTTGTTTTATTACACTTTTAACATTATTATATTATAAAATAACATATAAGTTTATAAAAAATCATTTATAAATCGTCCACCATACTTAATATGTGTTAATTACCTTACAAAACCCTCCAATTATGATTTTATAAACATTTTGCACATATAAACTAATAGCGATTAAATTTTTAACTTTTACAATTTAATCCTTTTCATTAATTAACTATCAAATCACTAAAATTTTAGACCAAACTTCAATTCGATTTATAAAGCGGGTCCTAATACCTCATTTTCTAAAACCACTTGTACTTAACAAATCATTCAATTAGAAAAAAGTATCAGATCAAAATTTAATAAAATACTATATTTGACTCGTAAATTTTAAATAATAATATTTATGGACTCACACGTCAGATTGGTGGTATCAAAACCACTTTTCCGACACCACTGAAAAATGAGCTATTACAAATAGAATGGTTTGAAATCATTATACATTTTATTTTCACCTAGATGCATCGCATAAAATTGCAATGAGTTTCATGGAGAATATCTTGCTTCTACGCTGAATCATTCGGTACACGTAATCTATTTTAGAAGTATAAACTTCCATTGTCGCTTTTATTAAATTATTGGTTTGATCATTTTTGCCTAACTTGCATTTAGCTTCTAACTCAGCATCACCTTTTTGTAATTCTCAAATTATCTAAACAAATACGGGTTTATCTCTAAAATAAGCTAAAATGAATCCATCTCGCTCAAAACTCAAATGTGCATTCATTGGTTCTAAAGCAGACAAGTTTTTTCCTCAGGACGTCAGCCAAAATATTGACTTTTCTTGGATGATAATCCATGATTTGATCATAATCTTTAAGCAATTTGAGCCACTTATGCTGTCTCAAATTCAACTCTTTTTGCGTCAATAAGTACTTCAAACTATGTTGATCAGTGAAGACGTGTCATTTTTCTCTGTATAGGTAGTGCCACCAAATTTTCAGAGCAAAAACTACAATTGCGAGTTCCAAGTCATGAGTAAGATAATTCTTCTCGTGTGGTTTAAGTTTCGAGAAGAATATGCAATCACTTTTCTTTCTTACATCAGTACACACCCTAAACCATTGAGAGATGCTTTGCTGAACACGACAAAGTCCTTTCCCGACTCAGACTGAGTTAAAATTGGAGCTTCAATCTATATGGCTTTTAACTTTTCGAAACTTTTCTGACATTATTCGAACTATTTAATATGAAAAATAAATTGAAACATGTTATATGATACAATTTATTTGTGTAAATGATGAATTGGGATGAAGTTGTGAAATTGAATTGAAATGTAAATAATTAAAGAGTATAAATATGAAAATGTGAATAATTACAGGGTTGATAATGAGATAATGTATATTACGCGCCCATGTGAACTTAGTAAAATGTTAGGATACAATTGACATGCCAATAAGGTCATATGCACACTTGTATGAAGATTATTATAGGTTTAGCTCAGACGAGTAACCTAATGTGATATGCTATAGGTTTAGCCCAGATGGGTAGCCTGATATAAATTCAACTTGGATGAACAACTTGGTGTGGTGTAGTTTACTCGTGTATCTGAATCCATTTTACTAGGGTTCCATCGGACGAAATATTATAATTGGAATTGGAAACTTAAAAATGTAATGAAATAGATTGATAACAGAGTATGGTAATAAAATGAATTATGTGAAATTGGTATGAGTTTTTGAATTAATAAATGTATATGGGTCTATGTGTAACACCCCTCACCCAACCCGGTTGCCAGACTTGAGTTAATGAATGCTACAACAAACACCAAAATATTCATACATAAATTATAACATTGAATTCAATTAAAATAATCAAATTAATCCAAATTCATGCATAATAGAAGTTATTAGTAAAGCAATGATAGATTCGAGCGTACAAACATAGTTTAACAGATTCGAGCATGATTAAGGACCAATCTATAAATTTTTAAAACTTTTGAACTAGGTATCGATACCAAAATAACAAATATCGATACTTTTATAGTAGGTATTGATATTATAATTGGTACCAATATAGTTTTGGCATTCTGTCATTTTTAGCTAGGAGTTTTAAGGGTAAATGGGGATTTTAGCTCTAACGAGCTTAGAAATTTCGTTATAATGGTATTCGAAAATGTTTTTGTCTATGGCATTTTGGAAATTAAAATAATTTTTGAAAATAATATTCAAAAGAATTTCAATTTTGAAATAAGACCTGATTTGTAAAAGGGTCTAAACTATGAGTTTTTAAAAGGCAATTAAACCAAATTTTAAATTTCACCCTATTTCCCTCTTCAACTTTATAAAACCCACGTTAGTCTCTTCTTCATAATTTTGCTTTGCCGTCCATTGCATTCCAAAGCTCCTCTCTTTAAAATTTGATTCCCAAACCTAATTCCCTAGATTTCTATCATTCACCAAGCCATAAATATCCGTAGTATTTTAAGAAAAACATCCAAGAACACCATAAATTTCTCTATTGTTGAATTTTTGGGATTTTTAGGTTTTCGATCAAACATTTTATTTTTCATCAACTAAGGTAATGGTTCGATTCCTTATTAGTTTTTGATGTCATTTGATCCTTTAAATTGAGTTTTTAGCCATTAAATCACATGTTTTAAATAAAAGCCAAAACTTGGATCGTTCATGGTGGATTTTGGGATTTTGGGTAAAATCATGGTTTCAAAGTGTTTTTCAATTTGTTTTGACATGATTAGAAGGTTTCTAAACTTACTTTAAAGATTTATTGAAGATTTCCAACGTTTTACTGAATTTTCATGAAAATTACCATAAACATATCGAATATTTTGACACCATGAATTGGGTAGTTTTGAGTAGTTTAAAGGTTGAGAATCAGCCGTAAGTGAATAATTAGATGAACATAATTAGTTTCAGATAAAAAGATTAAGTATAGACCGAAATAATTGAAATTCAAGTTTGTTATGTCGAAGGTTTTAATTATATGAGAATTTAGCTTAGGCTTGTGTTTTGATTGTTTGAAGTGCATCTTTGGTTGAATGTTGATTTTGTTGTTGTGTAATTTACCCTTGTTGAATCTTCGGAACTGTTAGGACCTTCAACGAGTAGAGATAAAGGAATGGAAAAGCTAGTTTAAGCTTTCAACAATTAGGTGAAAGCGTGATCGATGAGTGTTTGGAATCGTTACTTGTAGACACAATTCATAGAGTTAATTGGGAGCTTGGGAATAGCCTAAACCCTTATTTTCTAAGTTCCAAGTGTAAGCTTTATATTTCCCTTGCTTTATTTTGACAAATCATGTGATTATGTGAATAATTGTGGATTGATTATTATGATGCGATATTGTGATATAAGACATATGTGATGACTATTGTGAATTGTGTAGTGGGCACGATATACATACTAAATAACAGTGATAATGATATGCTATTAATGCAAATATGCAGTGGAAGTAAGCGATATTTCGATAAGTACATATGTGTTGAATTGTGGAATATGATATTATTATGACAGGTTATATGTAAGAATACTTGTATGTGATATATGATGTACTGATTTTAATGCACACATATGTGGTTGGATATGTGATAGCTCAATGAGCATTATTGTGGCACTTAAAGTGCAAAAAAATGTGAACATGATAAGTGCGTAATATGTAATAGACTGCGATGTGAACTGATGAATATGAATAGAGATGATGTGCATTAAATCAGTAATTAAAATTGTGTAATTGTGGATATTTTGGCCTTATAACCTCTTGAAACCGTTGGATATATTTGGCATGCCATAGGGTTGTAAGTACTCACCTATATGTATTGTGTTTTTGGGCATTGAGGCCCTGGGACAGGTTGAGAGATAAGGGAATATGAGCTAAGCTCCATTCAACGGGACATGTTTGGTTTGTTGGAGAGTGTTAGCTTTATGCTTCACCTTGTTGGATATGTTCGACTCTATGAGTCAATCGGTGTGTTGGAGATCCTTGTATCCGACCTGTGGTGATAGAGCCCACTTTTATGTTTCATAACTTCATGTGCCAAATTATAGTTTAAATGTGATCTTTTATATTATGATAATACGATATAAGATGGCTGCATAAACATGTGAATAGTATGCTAAATGAGTTGATTTAAGTTTCATGAAAATGTTAGTATGTTCTTGTAGTAAATTGCATATGTAATTGTGGTTTGGGTCATTTCCATTTAAATTGTGAATGCATTTGAATATATCAGCTAGACTTGTGAGTTATTAAAGCATGTATAGGTTGTTTAGTCTCGATGAATTATTGTTAAATGAATTATATATATAAGCGAGTTAAGTGTAATTGCATGTAGGAGTATATGTTAGTTTTATGATTTGATGAAATGTGAATACGTTATTTTGACTTGGTTAAAATATAATTGTGAATGTGTTGTAGTATGCTCTTGTTTAACCTTTGATATCGTGTTTACTTTGTGGGCATTGAGCTTGTTTAAGCTCACCCACTCTTTCTAACCTTTGTAGATATGAGCGTTTGCGATGTGAGTGGTGCAGGGATACCAAGGAAGTGATCCAAGTTAGGCTTTAGTATTTGCGTAGGTGGTATTAATATTAATCTTTGAACTGTGGGGATAAGGCAATGTGGTTAGACTTTGATTGATTATTCTTGTGGTCTTCATGATATTCTATGGGTTTAGTTTTCTGGAACTTTTGATGGATGTCATAATTATTTTATTGGTATTGTTTTGGTTTGAATATTTGCTATGTTGAAGTGCCATGAACTATATGTATGGTCAATGGACATCGAATAATGTGGTAGAACTATTGCATAAATGTTGCAATGATGTTTTGGTTATTTTCATAGCTTATTTGCTCTTAGGATTTATGGACTTAGAACTTGTTATGTTGAATCCTTACTTAGACATGTTTTCGACGAATGAGCTGTTATTATGGTTGTTTTGACAATGGTTTGATGAGGTAAAATTTGCATGTTGAATAGTTATTAGTTAGAATGGATTATATGCCTTAAAATGCTATATTTTTGCTATTTAGAGCAGGGGTATCGATATTCGTGTTTTAAAAACGATACCCCCATGATTTTTCAAAGTGTAGGAAGCCAGTAACGTAATTTGGTATCGATACCATATCACGAGTAACGATACTCGAGGTAAAATAATCGATATTTTATGAAAGGTACTAATAATTTCCGAGGTTTTAATTTTTAAGCGAGAAACAAAATGTTATTTTGGTATTGATCTTCCAAGCAGTATTTGAGAGAAATATCGATACCTTTGATACAATATCGATACCTACGAACTTGTTTTGAAATTTTGCTGAAAGATTCATATGCATGTTGTAATTGCGTTCTAAGCTCGATTGATGTTTGTATGGCTTAATTTAACATTGCTTTGAGTATTCATGACTTAGGAACTCTATATATGTTTAAGATTGATAATGTGACATTAATCGCATGTTCGATGTGATGTTTGGCTATGATTGTTGAAGAGGCGGTGGTGTGAAATCCTAATATTCGGGCTTGACGTCTGGGCTGGGTATAGGGTGTTACACATAATATTTAAAATGCTAAATTCAGTCAAAGCATAACATATACAATCACATAGCCCTCTTAGGTACATGCCAAATATTATATACCTCTCTTTCAAACCAACTAATCTATATCATGACATCATATTGCCTATACAATTGCATACTCAAAATGTCATCTCAAATACCAAATACACAATTCAAACCATTTACTAATGCATATGTTTTCAACAAACATATTCTGTCATAATCACAACAACAAGGATTTCAAGCCATACCACTATATAAGTAAACCAAAGCAACTCCTAAGTACATGCCACACATAATCGAGAGATAATATGGTTAAAAGACTACCAAATCAATACCGGGATAGTGTGAACTTCTCGACGATAAGCTTGGCACATTCTGCAAGTTGACACTATAGGGAAAAAGGAAACTACGGAGTAAGCATTACAAATGCTTAGTAAGTTCACAGGTATTTAATACCAAGTAACTTACCTCAGGATATAATTATACACTACATGTTACTTAGCTTGGTAAAGTTTGCCTATCATGGCAAATCAAATATAAAAAAGGTGAGTTCAACATTTATCATACCATATAGTAACTCAATCATATAACATTTCAATTCACTTAATTTAACACTTCATTATCATTCACGAGACAAATAATCATTTAATCAATTCACTATTTTAAATATATCATAAAAGATAGAATTGGAACCGACAAAAGCAGCTTAATAAAATAATTAAAATACGTCATTAGATAAAAATTATATAAACACATTAAAAATACATGAATATGTAAAGTAAACAATATAAAAGAAAATCTAACACAAAATACAGAACGAATGTGGGCAACATAGACCGTGCCAGCTACATTTTCCCATATATCCTACTTTTATTATATTTTACTGATTGTTAATTAAAATTATTTTAAATATTCTACAAAAAGATTTTATTGGGTTTGTAAATTAAATTGTAAAAACTTCAGTTACCTGGCAAGTAGAGATTAACGGGGCAGAGGGTGGAGGGCAGACGAATTTGGTTTCGATATGATACATTCAAAGATAATTGGTAAGCTGATATTGCTCGAAGTACTGTAGTTGCTTCGGAATTCGGATTATATTGATCTACACATCTTTGGTTGCAGTATACATTTGATATTTTGATTAATTAATAAAGATCCATACATTAAATAGAAATTGGACTTACAAATTGAATCCCAGTGTCATTGAGAATTCCAATTCCTACACAAGCAAAGTTGGCACCAACAAGAAGCTTCTCTCCACTCAGGTATGGCAATGTTGGCCGTCCAGAACCAATTTGCTCGCCTGAATACCCCCACAGTATATATACATTAACATAGTCCTCTGATATCAAACCAAATTGAATGAAAGAACTTACTGATAAGATCTGGGATGTTAAGACCATTAGAGAAACGGTCGGTAGGCCTATGAATCGGATTGTCAATGCTATAGGGGTAATGCATCAGCTTCGGCAGTGGTTGCAAGATAGTTGTTGTTACCGTTATCAATTAGTGAGTCTCCGAACTCGAAAAATGCCCTTGTGGCCTCAGCTTGAGGAACTACATGTCCCAATTTAATTAGCATACAAGAAAACACAAGAAAGACGAAAGACTTCTCCATTGAAATGGCTCTAAGATACCCTACCAAAGTATAGTTCTCTCCCTTAACAGTGAAAGCATAGACGGTACCGCTTAATACATTATATACACAAAGTTAGTTGGATTAAACTCTGGGTTTATTCCATTTGATGAAATTTAATGCAGTGTGCTACTATCTATGGAGTTAGCTAGATAAGAATTATTTAAATATTTATAATATTTTTTTGTAGTTATAATTTATATTTATATCAATAGTTATTAAGTCAAATAATTAATTCGATAAACTAAACTTAAATGTAGATCTTAAAATTTCTAAAACTTAAACATTTTAGTAAAATCTTAAAATTCTCGATATTAAAATTTTTGTTAAATCAAAATTTTATTTATATAATACAAATATAATTTTTACAACATGTATTCTATATATTATCCACAATTTAGAAGTTTTTTTATTTTTAAAGTTGGTTAAGTTATAACTCTCATGAGAACCTTTTTGCATAAAAGAAGCATTCAGTGCTCTCATCATCAATTATTGATCAGTGATGCCCATTTAATAAGGTATAGCACTTGAGCTTATATTATGCCCAATTATTAAGGAGATGCTATAATTGATGAAGCTGGGAATCTAAAAAACAAGAATACAATTAAGCGGCCCGTCTGATCAACAATACATATTTAGTAGTCAATTTAATGATGTGTCCCAGACATATAGACATTGATTGTGATAAACTGTTTTTGGATATGGTATTCATAAACATAAAAAACAAAACAAACTTCGGCATTCAATTCAAATTTAAGCATAAAATCGAAAACGTACGTGCTGATTCCTTTCAAAGTTTAAGTGTCTCACCTCATTATCATGACAAATGTAAATTGATAGAGCATTGTCACGACATCATTAAAGACGGTCAGAATATTAATTTCGATCTTATTTAATGATTCCACTTTCTTGGCTAACTAGCCTTAAGGAGGTCACATCTAACCTATACTTTAAGTAAGACTCAAGATTAGACTCTACGAGATAATCATGAGACAAGAGATTAAGGGTCTGTTTGATTGCCAGTAAAATATTTTCCGTAAAATGATTTTGGGAAAATGTTTTACTTTTCTGTAAAATGATTTACTGAAAAATATTTTCTGGTGTTTGATTGAATCTGTGTAAAATATTTTCGGCTGTTTAGCAGATTTCCTGGAAATATTTTTTGAAAAAATTGTTTTTACATATATTGATATATATTAATAAATTTTTATATTTTAAATTATTTTTACATATATTGCAATGATTTATTTATAATAATACTCAATTATTAAGCTACAATATTAATCGTTATAAATTGAAAAAAATTAATATCAAATAAATTATTTGTAATTGTGTTAAAGAAACAAGTATTGAATAATTAAAAAAATAAGTTACTGGAAAATCGATAAACAGAAGCAATTTTTTACCGGAAATGAGGGAAAGAATGAAGGAGGCGATAGAGAGGAGAGCACAGAAAATGTCTTACGGAAATTGAAAGGGTAAGACATTTTCCCTAAAATGTAACCCATTTTCCCTTGTTTTGGGGTTCATTTTCCAAATGGAAAATATTTTCCGCCAATCAAACGTTGGAAATGTTGGAAATGATTTTCCAGAAAATCAATTCCTTCAATCAAACAGACCCTAATTTCAAGTCCTAATTCCTCTATAAATACTCCCTCCAAAAAAGAAAGGGGTAGATAAGAAAATATTAAAACTATGCTCAAATACGATTTCAATCTCTTCAAACTACTATTATAGCAACTTTTCGCATCATTCATTGTGTGAACCGCTTCCATTTTATTGGTTCTTTACGAACGGAAATTTCCTGCTCCAATGAATACCACTATTCGTGCCCTTGTAATAGCATGACACCACCTTTTTTTTGAGTTGTAAAGTATTTTTCTTTTATAAAAGATTTTTTCTCAACTGATTTTTCAAATTTTATATTACAGAACTTAAAAAAATAAAAATTATAGTAATAAATTAAAATTAAAAATTAAATACATGATAATATTTTAAATTTATACAAATTAGAAATAAAAATAGTTGAAGATTGCCTCAACAAATTTAGTATATCAAATTTTGAAATTTTGATTTTCAATTAAATTTGAAATATTAAACCAAACAATTAATTTTTATCCATTAAGTTTTTATATTTTAATAAGTTTTGTATAATTAAAAGTTAGATTTAAATACATATGTTCAAAGATTGAGTTGTCCATTCAAACTCAAAAATCTACTCAAATTTTGAGAGGGTTTCGACAAAAGTATTATTACTAAACCAAATTTAGGTGAATTTGAGCAAATCTTGAGGCTTGTATCCCGGGTCAAGCCGAGCTTGAACAACTATATAAGGCATTGACACTATGCATAGACTCGACTTGAATTTGAGTTAGCTCAACTCATGAACATCTCTAGATTTAAAGCAAACCTCATTACTTTTTAAAAAAAAAAACTTTTCAAATTAAATATTTTTTTGCCATAATATATATACTTTAAATTTTTTTATTGATGGCAAAAATATTTAATCTGAAAAATAATTTTTAAAAAGATGGAATTTATGGTTGAGATTTTCTTTAAATATAAAAGTGTTCACGAGTCGAGTTGAGTCAAATTCAAGTCAAACCTATGCACGGTGTCGATACCATATATAGTTTTATCAAGCCCAGCCCGACTTGAAATAAAAATCTCCAATTTTACAAAAATTCTCCCATATTTATAAATTATTAAACTAAACTTGTTTAGGTTTATCCGTTTTTTATTTTTAAAAACAATTGATTTTATTTAATATTAATTAATTATATTTTACTACCATTATTGAGTTGATATGAGATATCATACTCATTTGTTTATCTTAGTCTACTTGAGAATAAAGAAACAAGAGATTAGACTATGCAAGATGTCACTCACTGTTTGTAACATTGAAATTGTTTTAATGTTTTGCCAATATTGCAAGATCCTATAGGGTCAAACCTTATGGTTGAAATTATCAGAACCCATAGGTAGTTGGAATCATATTTAACTGTCACATGCACTAAATTAATTATAGAAATGTTTTTTATGATTAATTTAATTTAACAAAGTTAAATATTAGATACGATATGTATACGTACTTGATTTACAAACATAGAGGATACAATTAAAATAATATATGAAGTAGATTTCACACAAGTTTTAACTAGGAACATCTTTACTGAAATTATTAAATAATGACATAATTTTCAGTTTGTTGGGGATCGACCCGATTAAGCAACGAACAAGTAAATATAACGGAAGAAATTGAGAAATTGAACACACAAATTTAATGTGGACAAACCCGTCCAAAGAAGATAAAAAACCACGAGCAAAGATAATTTTACTATAATGGAAAAAGAACGAAGAGTACAAAAGATGGAGATGAAAACTAAACCCCGAAATACGAAAATAAAGAACCCTCAAACCGTAAACACAAAATTCTCCAAAAGTGTTATGAGTTTTAATCTTTTAATCGGTGTGTTTTCTAAGGTTGCAAAAAAGCCTATTTATAAGCTAAATTCGTAGGTCAAATAATAATAAAATAATCTAAACTAATCAGAGTTCAATTGAAACAAATAATTAGAATTTAATCGAGAGATTATCTCTCAAATCTGACTGAAATATAAGGCATGCTCAACAAATCTCCACCTTGACTCATATTTCCACAACGCCATCTTATCCAAAGCCTGCCATGGGTCTATCTTGAACTATGCAGAGAATTAACTTAGTTGAATCTGTGTTTAGAAGCTGGATCCAAAAGAGAATTAACTAACCCGAGTCTAATTTTTACGAACACAATGCCCTAACTTTTCAAAACCTGCATCCAAAAGAGAATCTCTCTTCAACGAAATGACCATACCATTTCCCCTCCTATGACTAAGTTGCCCTCACTCCAAACGAGTTGAGTTTGACTCCGTAATGGACGAGGGACATCTGATTTCACCAGTCATTGTAGCACCTTCCAAAATATAAAGATTACCAGTTATTTTACCTTTTAACAAAATAAGATCCCCACGAGACACCTTAATACCGCTCGACTCGATGTTGATTCTGCAACTTTTCAAGTCTAAAATAATCAATGAGATAAAATTCTTTCGTACATTAGGTACATACCTGACATCTAAGAATGTCCTAATTTTCCCGTTGTGCATCCTAATTTTAACAGTACCAATACTGGTTGCCTTATCAGATGAATCGTTTCCCATACGACAAATCCACCTTCAACTGAACTGTATGTAGAGAACCATTCTCTATTAGAACACATGTGGAAAGAACATCCCAAATCAAGAATCCACTTAAACATAAGCTTGAAGCGATCGTTCGTTGACACTAACAAGAAATCATCACCACTTTAGTCAACCAAATTAGCACTAGATAGATCTTTCTTGTTACTCTCAGCAACCCTTTTATTTCGCAGTTTATAACAATTTGCTTTGACATGACCTAACGTCTTACAATAACGACACCTTTTGTATTGTTTCTTTGATGCTACCAAAACAAGAGCTTGCCTATCTGCCTTGCTATCCGAACCAAACTCATTGTGGAGTTTGTATTTACTTAACAAATGACCCGTCACATCTTCGAATGAGAGTTTGTTTCTGCCATAAATCAGAGTCTCCCTGAAAGACTTGTATGAAGAGTGTGAAGAGCATAATAATAACATAGTCTGATCTTTATCGTCAATATTAACCTTAACATTCTTTAAATTATTCAAAAGAGTAATAAATTGACTAATGTGATCTTTAAGAAGCTCATCTTCATTCATGCGAAACATAAATAGACGTTGTTTCAACACTAAATAGTTAGCCAAAGACTCAGTCATATAAAGAATTTCTAACCTTTTCCAAAAGATGGATGAGGTTTTCTCCATCATTACCTCTTGCAATAACCTATTCGCGAGGCACAACTAGATCACAGACAATCCCTTTTCATCAAGCTCTTCCCATTCTGTCTGATCTAGATTCTCAGGCTTTTTCATGATAACAAACTTTTTCAAGCCAGTCTAAACTAAAATTGCCATCATTCGAACTTGCCACATATTGAAATTTGTAACACCATCAAACTTCTCAATGTCAAACCTTATTGCTGCCATATATGAATGGGCTGATCTACGAAAATTGAACTAGCTCTGAAACCACTTGTTGGAGATCGACTAAATTAAACAATGAACAAGTAAAAATAGCTGAATAAAATGAGAAATTGAACACAAAAATTAAACACGGAAAACCCCCTCTAAAGAGCATAAAAAACCACGAGCAAATGTAATTTTACTATAATGGCAAAAGAACGAAGAGTACAAAAGATGGAGACAAAAACTAAACCCCAAAACCCAAAAACCAAGAACCCTCAAAATGTAAACGCAAAATTGTTAGCTCGAAAGGGTCAACTCAAAATCATCGAACTTGCCACATATTGAAATTTGTAACACCATCAAACTTCTCAATGTCAAACCTTATTGCTACCATATATGAACGGGCTGATCTACGAAAATTGAACTAGCTCTGAAACCACCTGTTGGAGATCGACTAAATTAAACAATGAACAAGTAAAAATAGCTGAATAAAATGAGAAATTGAACACACAAATTAAACATGGAAAACCCCCTCTAAAGAGCATAAAAACGACAAGCAAATGTAATTTTACTATAATGGCAAAAGAACGAAGAGTACAAAAGATGGAGACAAAAATTAAACCCCAAAACCCAAAAACCAAGAACCCTCAAAATATAAAAGCAAAATTGTTAGCTCGAAAGGGTCAACTCAAAATCATCGATAGGGAGTGTAACGACTCATTTTTAGTGAAATCAGAACAGTGGTTTTGGGACCACAAATCTGATGTCATAAAATTTATTTTAATATTATTGTAGTATCTACAGCATGATAATATGATAGTATAAAAAATTTTGTTAGGAAATTTTACCGTTTCTATGCTCAATTTGTGAAAAAGAACTAAATCGCGTAAAGTGCAAAAGTTGTGTTCTATTAGCTAAAGGTGTTAAATAGCTATAGAACTTTAAAGTGGAGGTCCTTATATGGTAATTAGCCCATTAAAAGTGATAGTGGATGAGCATGGCTTTGCAATTTTGTTATTTTTAAAGTTAGGTAAGGTTAAAATAGAAAATAGGAAATAAATAGATAAATTAAATAAAACAAAATATCAACCCATTTGTTTCATCTTCTCCACCAAAAAACACAAGGAAAATAGGGGTTTTGAAGGTTAAAAATTTAGCCACTTAATTCCCTTGCGTGTAAGGGATCCTTTGTCCTATTTTTGTTGATTTTTATGTTTTCGGGATCATTGTAGCTTAATCTAGCTAAAGAGGATTAAATTGCAATATGGTTAAAATTTTAGGTTTTTCCATGTGAGCATGTTAGTTTTTTCTGAAGTTTAATGGAAGAAAATGAATTTTTGTTGTTAGTTAAACAACTTTTGTAAAGAGAATTTTAATGAAATGGTCAATTAGGGGCTAAATTGAGAAATGTAAAATTTTTTTGCTAAATATATGAAATTGTGAAATGTTTGGGTTGCTATGAGCATATATAGAAATTGGCTAGGCTTGGGTATGGATGAAATTGCATAAATTTTATTTTACGAGTCTAGGGACTAACTTGTGAAAATGTCAAAAGTATAGGGGCAAAATAGTAATTTTTCCAAAACATGAATTTTGGATTGAATTGAATAGAGTTGTGATTAAAGTAGTTAAATTTTATTATATAGATCAAGAAAAGCAACAAACGAAATTAGATCGAGGAAAGGACAAAGTTATCGAATAAATAATCATTTTCCATCATACAAGTTCGAGGTAAGTTCGTGTTATTAAATTGAGTATTTATATGCTTTAAATGAAAATATATGTATGCGAATGATTTAATTATTATGTATAATTATCGAGAGCATAATCGACCACGTACGAAGAATACCGAGTCCCGTTTGAACCTTAGAAATTCGTAGGATACAAATGACATGTCATTAAGGTTACCATTTTGGTTGAGGTCTTGCATTTGTTGCGGACTCATCGCAGCTCGTATGAGCTTACCGATATTTAGCTCGGAGGAGTTTACCGATTATTGCTTGTAGGAGCATACATGTACAAGAATTGACGGATAACAGTTCAGTACACCTCGTGTGTACCACCCGCGTATCTAATGATATTCTAAGTGGTTTAACGGCCATAGTGTTATTATGAGATTATACAAGTTCTATATGAACAAGTACAGGTATTTACATGGAAATGGATGATATTTGATATATGTTTACATGTCTTAGATGTTACAAGTACATGGAATTCAATTAATTAATTAATTCATATATAATTCTCAATTTTATGTGAGTATCTGACTAACATGATTATGGATTGTATGATGCACTTTGGCCAAATTGAATTGTGCGTTGCTTTGAGTTGCTTACTTAAATGGTAGTCAAATGGTAAGTCTAATTTCGTATCACACGAACTTACTAAGCTTAATTGCTTACTCTGTTTATTTTTCTGTGTCTTATAGTGTTTCAGCAGCTCGCTCAGATTGAAAGTTTTCAGAGATCCCATCACACTATCAAACGTTATTTTGGTATTTATGACTTTATATTTTGGGTTAAATGGCATGTATAGGTCATTTTGGCTAATGGTAGCCTTTATGTTTTATTGTGTATTTAGCCATTTGATTTGGCTTGAATTTGGTATATTTTGTAATGTAAATATGTAAATGGCCTTATTGTATATGATGTATGGTTGACATTTAATGCTTTGTTTGTGAATTGGTATTAGGGTACCAAATGGTTGAAGTTAAAATATGGTATGCATGTTGAATTTAGGCACTAGATCTCATAGGTGAGGTTGACCATTTAGGTATACTTTGGAAGTATA
This sequence comes from Gossypium raimondii, assembly GCF_025698545.1. NCBI lineage: Eukaryota > Viridiplantae > Streptophyta > Magnoliopsida > Malvales > Malvaceae > Gossypium > Gossypium raimondii. The sequence continues at coordinate 13,305,672 of NC_068575.1, forward strand.
TTTGGTATGTTTTAAAGTGATCATTTGAATGTACTTATGGATATCATGTTGTATGTGTGAAAGTACGTGTTATAAACTTGATATTAGTTGGTTTTAAATTCCTAATTATGCCTTGGTTCTATACAAATTAAAATGTATATGTTGGTATCAATGTGGGTGAGGAATATGGCTTGGAAAATGGCTTATTTTTGTCTACATGGGCAGAGACACGGACTTGTGTCTCAGCCATGTCTGACATACGGCCAAATGACACGGTCGTGTGTCCCTTGATACTTCTCTATAAATCAAGTCAGTAGCTTTACACGGCCTAGCACACGGGCATGTGGCTTGGTCGTGTGGCACATGTCAATATACTCTCCAATTCTCACACAGCCTGGCACACGGGCGTGTAAGGTCATTTCAAAGGGTACACGGCCTAGCATACGGGCGTGTGGTTGGCCGTGTGACCCAAGTCAGTGAGTTACACGGGGTCAGACATGGGCTGGGACACGGCCATGTGATCCCATTTCAAATGTCCACACGGCCTAAGACACGGGCATGTCTCTTGGCCTTGTGAGACACACGACCTGGCCACACGACCTGGCCACACGAGGATGTGTCCCCTGCACTTTGAAAAATTTTCAATTTTTTTATAAAAATTCCTTTAGTACTCGGTTTAGTCTAAAACCACTTTTAATGTGTATTTAGGGCCTCGAGGGATCGTATTAAGGACTATATGATTGAATTTGAGTGAATTTTGTTTACAATGAGAAATGAACATGAATTGTATAATTGTATGAGTTATAAGTCCGGTAATGCTCCATAATCCTATTCTAACATCAGATATCGGTTAGGGGTGTTACATTTATTGGTATCAGAGCCAGGTTTAGTCGATTATCAGACTAACGTAGCATATGTGAGTCTAGCTATACATGTCATTTTATAACCTGTGATAGTGTGACATCTCCTGACAATTTAAAATTAATTTTTTCATATAGTAATAGATTCCAATCGAGCAGACTCTGATGATGTTGAAAGTATCGCACCGGCCTCCTTTCGTAGGGTAGTGTCGCCTAGATCTAGACTCGTGTCTGAGGGTCGTGGAGGAGAGGCTAGAGAAGCCTTCTTCCATATGATGAACGAGCGGTTCATTGAGTTTGTCTGAACTAATCCGGCTGCTCAGTAACCTCCACCCCCACATTTTCCCCGACCGGTCCCTATAGCTCCTCAAGTTTTAGAACCCGTACACTTGAGCAAACTGCTCGTTGATAAAATTCAAAAATATAGAGTCGAAGAGTTTAGAGCTACAGTTGATGATGACCCTGAGAGAGCCGAGTTTTGTCTTAAAAATATGATTTGAGTTTTCGATGAATTATCTTGTACGCGGCGGAAAGTGTTAAATATGCCCTTCTGAAATATGTTGCATACCAGTGGTAGAGCACTTTAATTTCTATAGTACCAAGGGAACGAGTTACCTAGGAATTATTTCAGACAGAATTCAGAAAGAAGTATATAAGTCAATGATTTCTGGATCAAAAGCGAAAAGAATTTTTTAAACTGAAATAGGGTCGTATGACCATATCTGAATATGAAAGAGAGTTTGTAAGACTAAGTATGCCCGTGAACGCATTCCAACCAAGGTGGTTATGTGTAAACATTTTGAAGAAGGGTTGAATGAAGATATTAAGCTTTTAGTCGGGGTACTTAAACTGAAGGAATTTGTGGTTTTAGTTGATAGAGCTCACAAAGCCGATGAGCTTAGCAAAGAAAAGAGAAAAGCTGAATTTGAAGCTAGAGATTCGAGGAAGAGATTTACGGGAAAGTTTCATCAATCAACATCGAAGAAATTTGAAGAACATCACTATCATCCTATTATTTCTATGGGGCATTGTAGTTGAGATACAGATGCGAGACACTCCAGTCCTAAACCCTAAGCTACATCTATAGCTAGTGTGAGTAGTGTAAGAAATGCTAAACCCGAGTGCAAACACTGCAGTAGGCCACATTATGGCAAGTTTCGAGTTAAAAGCAGAGCATGTTTCAGGTGTGGTTCATTCGACCACTACCTTAGAGATTGCCTTGAGAAGTCTGAGAAAGAAAAATCTCAAACTGTGTGGCCGAGCAATACAACTTCTAGCGGGAGACCACCCCGAAATACTGGAAATATTAGTGGTAGTTGAGGTGCAACAAGAGATTTTGTAGTGAGATCTGAAGCACGAGCACCATCCAGAGCTTATGCTATTCGTGCTCACGAAAATGTATTGGCACCAGATATTATCACCGGTACTTTTTCTTTTTTTAACACTGATGTAACTACCTTGATTGATCTCGAATCAACTCATTCATATATATATACAAACTTAGTGTCTAGTAAGAGTTTACCTGTCGAGTCCCCTGAATTCGTGGTTAAGGTATCGAACCCTTTAGGTCAGAATGTATTAATTGATAAAGTTTGCAAGAATTGTCCTTTAATGATTTGGGGTTACAGTTTTTCGATTGATTTGATGCTTTACCTTTTGATGAATTTGATGTGATTTTGGGTATGAATTGGCTGACTCTACATAATACAGTTGTAAACTGTAGACGAAAGATTATTACGTTAAAATGTCAAAACGGTGAGACTATTCGTATTGAATCCGATGATTCGAGTGGGTTGCCTATTGTGATATCGACTATTTTAGCACAAAAATATGTGGGAAAGGGTTGCGATGCTTACCTTACATATGTACTTGATACAAAAGTGTTTGAATTGAAGATAGAATTAGTGTCAGTTGTATGTGAATATCTAGATGTGTTTCCAGAAGAGTTACCCGGGTTGCCACCGATCAGAGAGGTTGAGTTTGCTATTGAGTTAGTACTGGGAACATCATCGATATCAATAGCTCCGTACAAAATGGCTCTGACAGAGTTGAAAGAATTGAAAGCTTAGTTGCAAGAGTTGATAGATAGAGGTTTTGCACGACCTAGAAACTCGGCCTGGGGTGCACCAGTTTTGTTTGTAAAGAAGAAAGATGGTTCAACGAGATTGTGTATTGATTATCGACAGCTCAACAAGGTTACAATCAAGAACAAGTATTCATTGTCACGAATAGATTATTTGTTTGATCAGCTAAAAGGTACCATGGTATTTTCAAAGATTGATTTACGATCCAGTTATTATCAGTTGCAGGTTAAAGATTCGGATGCGCCGAAAACTGCATTCAAGACCTGGTATGGACACTATGAATTTCTTGTTATGCCATTTGGGTTAACTAATGCCTCGGCGGTATTTATGGACTTGATGAATAAAATTTTTAGACCGTATCTGGACAGATTTGTTGTTGTGTTCATTGATGATATCTTGATTTATTCTCGAGACGAGTCTGAACACGCCGAGTATTTGAGAATTATGTTATAGACTTTACTAGATAATCAATTATTTGCTAAATTAGCAAGTGCGAGTTTTGACTACGAGAAGTTGGATTTTTAGGACACATTGTTTCGACGGAAGGCATCAGAGTTGATCCGAGCAAGATTTTAGCAGTTGTTGATTGGAAACCATTGAGAAACATATCCGAGGTCAAAAGCTTTCTAGGATTAGCGGGCTATTATCATAGATTTGTAAAAGGGTTCTCAATGATAGCTACACCGATGACTCAGTTATTGCAGAAAGATGTTAAGTTTGAGTGGTCTGAGAAATGCCAAGAGAGTTTTAATCAGTTGAAAGCACTATTAACTGAAGCACAAGTGATAGCGTAATTGAACATTTTGGGTTGTGTTTTAATGCAAGAAGGCAAAGTGATAGCCTATGCTTCCAGAAAATTAAAGACGCACGAGAAGAATTATTCGACACATGACTTGAAGTTAACTACAATCGTGTTTGCATTAAAATTTGGCGACATCATTTGTTCGGTGAAAAGTGCCACATATTTATCAATCCCAAGAGCTTAAAGTATTTGATGTCACACAAAGATTTGTATTTGAGACAGGGAAGATGGCTCTAACTTTTGAAAGATTATGAGTTAGTGATTGATTATCACCCGGGAAAAGCAAATGTAGTCGCGGATGCTTTGAGTAGAAAATCTTTGTTTTCTTTGAGAGCGTTAAATACGAGATTAACTTTGTGTGAAGATGATTCGATTTTAGCTGAGTTAAAAGCTAAACTGGTGTTTCTTCAGCAAATCTGTGAAGTATAGAAATATGATAATGATTTACAAGCTAAACGAGTACAGTGTGAGTTGACTTCTGATTCTGAATTTCAGGTCGGACCTAATGGTTGCCTATTGTTCCGAGGTAGAGTTTGTGTGCCGAATAATCCTGAGCTTATACAGAAAATTTTACACGAAGCACACGGTGGTAGCTTGTCTGTTCATATAGGGAGTACTAAGATGTACAGTGATTTGAGACAGATGAACTGGTGGCCGGGTATGAAAAGTGACATTTCTAATTTTGTGTCGAGATGCTTGGTTTGTCAACAAGTCAAAGCCGAACATCAAGTGCCTTCAGGACTGCTATAGCCAGTGATGATACCGGAGTGGAAATGGGATAGATTTATGATGGATTTCGTATCGGGATTACCCCTATCTCCGAAAAAAAGATGTTATCAGGGTTGTTAATCGTTTGACAAAGTCTACACATTTTATTCCGATATGTAAGACTTCTCTCTTGATAGAGTAGCTAAGTTGTATATTTCTGAGATTGTTAGATTGCACGGAGTGCCAGTCTCTATTACTTTGTATAGAGATCCGTGGTTTCCATCCCGATTTTGGAAGAAATTGCAAGAAGCTTTGGGTATGCGGTTGCAATTTGGCACCGCATTTCATCATCAAACCGATGGTCAGTCTGAGAGAGTGATTTAGATTCTCGAAGATATGCTTCGTTGTTGTGTATTAGAGTTTGAAGGCAATTAGGAAAAATATTTACCGTTGATTGAATTTGCGTATAAAAATAGTTTTCAATCGAGTATTAAGATGGCACCGTATGAAGCTTTATATGGTTGTAAATGCCAAACTTTGTTGTACTGGACCGAGCTTAGTGAGAAAAAGATACACGAGGTTGATTTGATCCGAGAAACTGAAAAGAATGTGAAAGCGATTCGTGGGAGTCTGAAAATCCGCTTCAGATCGACAGAATTCGTACGCGGATTTGAAGCGTAAAGATATTGAATCTCAGATCGGCCATAAAGTATTTTTGAAAATATCACCTTGGAAAAGAATTCTTTGATTTGGTCGCAAAGGAAAGTTAAGTCCGCGATTCATCGGACCATACGAGATTGTCAAGATAATTGGGCCAGTAGCATGCCGGCTTGAATTACCGTCAGAGTTGGAAAAGATTCATAATATGTTTCATGTATCTATGTTACAAAGGTACCAGTCAGACCCTTCGCATATAATTTCTCCATCAGAAGTTGAGATTCAGCCTGATATGATGTATAACGAAAAACCGATCAGAGTTATGGCACGACAGATCAAAGAATTGAGAAACAAAAGAATAGCCTTAGTGAAAGTCCTTTGGTAACGACACAGGATTGAGGAGGCTACTTGGGAATCTAAGAAGACTATGAGAAAACAATACCCTAAATAATTTTTCGGTAAGATTTTCGAGGACAAAAAGTCTCAAGAGGAAAGAGTTGTAACGGATCGTTTTCAGTGAAATCAGAATAGTGATTTTGAGACCATAAATATAATGTCATAAAATTTATTTTAATATTATTTTAGTATCTACAACATGATAATATGATAGTATAAAAAAATTCGTTAAGAAATTTTACCGTTTGTATGCTCAATTTGTGAAAAAGGACTAAATCGCATAAAGTGGGAAAGTTGTGTACTATTAGCTAAAGGTGTTAAATAGCTATAGAACTTTAAATTGAAGATCCTTATATGGTAATTAGTGGATGAGCATGGCTTGGCAATTTTGTTATTTTTAAAGTTAGGTAAGGCTAAAATGCTAAATAGGAAATAAATGGATAAATTAAATAAAACAAAATATCAACCCATTTGTTTCATCTTCTCCACCGAAAAACACAAGGAAAATAGGGGCTTTTAAGCTTAAAATTTCAGCCACTTAATTCCCTTGCATGTAAGTGATCCTTTGTCCCGTTTTTGTTGATTTTTATGTTTTCGGGATCGTTGTAGCTTAATCTAGCTAAAGAGAGGATTAAATTGCAATATTGTTAAAAGTATAGGGTTTTGCCATGTGATCATGTTAGTTCTTTTTAATTTTAATGGAAGAAATGAGTTTTTGCTGTTAGTTAAACAACTTCTGTAAAGAGATTTTTAATGAAATGGTCAGTTAAGGGCTAAATTGAGAAATGTAAAATATGTGTGGTAAACATGTGAAATTTTGAAATGTTTGGGGTGCTATGAGAATATATAGAAATTGGCTAGGCTTGGGTATGGATGAAATTGCATAAATTTTAGTTTACGAGCCTAGGGACTAAATTGTAAAAAGGTTAAAAGTATAGGGGAAAAATAGTAATTTTGCCATAAACATGAATTTTGGATTGAATTGAATAGAATTGTGATTAAACTAGTTAAATTTGAGTATATAAATTAAGAAAAGAAACAAACAAAATTAGATCGAGGAAAGGACAAAGTTATCGAATAAACGATCATATTCAGACATATAAGTTCGAGGTAAGTTCGTGTAATTAAATTAAGTATTTATATGTTTTAAATGGAAAAATATGTATGTGAATTATTTAATTATTATTTATAATTATCGAGAGCATAATCGACAACGTACGAAGAGTGCCGAGCCTCGTTTGAACCTTAAGAATTCGTAGGAAACAAATGGCAGGTAATTAAGGTTACCATTTTGGTTGAGGTCCTGTATTTTTTGTGGACTAACCGCAGCTCGTATGAGCTTATCGATTTGTAGCTTGTGAGAGCTTACCGCTACTCAGCTCGTATGAGCGTACTGATATTCAGCTCGGAGGAGTTTACTGATCATTGCTCGTAGGAGCTCGTATTAGGGACTATATGATTGAATTTGAATAGCTTTTGTTTACAATGAGAAATGAAAATGAATTGTATGATTGTATGAGTTATAAGTTTGATAATGCTCCATAACCCTACTCTGGCGTCGGATACGGGTTAGGGGTGTTACAAGAAGGTTGAATTGGCCTTTGAAAAATTATGGTGGAAGCAATGAAAAATATGCAACAATGAACACGAGGATTTATAATGGTTTGGCCCCAGTTGCCTACTCCACTACCTTAGCTTATTACAGCTAAAGATTTTCCCAAATTCACTAATTTGGCAACCTTTGATGACAAGGTTTAACCTTACAATCTTCTTTAAGATTTATTCCCCAAAATATTAAGTTACAAACCCTCTTAAGGTTTCTACCCAAACCTTAAGAATTAACCCTCTTTCAAAGAGAAACAAATAAGCAAACAAAGAAACAATCCTTACAAGATCAAGATGTTTGCTAATTAAGCACAAATATGAAGAAGAACAGTTGAGCTAAATGAATACAATGAAATCTCACAAGTGTTTACAAGAAAAGGTATGAAAGAATTAAGCTATAGGTTGTTTGGATTTATCTTTAAGTTTTGCACATTGCTCTTGTTGTTGCTAAACCTTTGGAATATGGTATTTATACCCTCTAATTGATTTCCAACTGTTGTGGTTGTTGTAGAAGTGAATGTAGTTGTTGGGGATGAAATACCAGGTTATTAACTTCGCTTGCAGCAGCGAGTATCAATACCTACTAAAAGGGTATCGATATTTTTTGTAATTAATGTTGATTTCAATGACCGTTGGAGCAGGAATATCGATACCTTAGGAAATATATCTGTACCTTAAGAAAAGTATTGATACTAGATCGATACCTACCAAGGTTTGAAATTGGCAGAATGCCAATTTGGTACCGATTATCAGTGGGGTATCGATATCTTGTAAAATATCAATACTTAGTTAAAAAGTATCGATACATTTTGTCCTGGAGCAATTCTAACTTGTTTGAAAATGGTTAAAACATATTTGAAAATGTTTGACTCAATTAGAACCACTCCAACTTGATTTTTATGAAATTGCTCAACATTAATTTTATTCAAAAACACTTTAATTTATTATATAAAACATATTATCCAATAATGTTTAGTTTAACAATATTCCCTTTTGATATAACAAAACATTCGTAAATTTATTTTTAATAGGTTGCTCCCCTTTAATAAAAGTCATTTTCAATTTAAGCCCCTATATAAAAATCCTTTTCAATTTAAGGTATAAAGATTTGGAGCATAAAATTTGAAATAAGCTAAAATTTGACATTCATTTTGCTTTGAAAACATAGTCACTAAAATTGGCATATAAGCAATCAATCAACTATAAAATTTACCTTTCTATTCTCCCCATTTTTGTTATATAAAAAATCAAGTAAAACTTAAGAGGAAAATAATGTAGTTAGTCCAAAGATAGATATATTAAAAATAAAGAACAAATGAAATACCATACCAAATAATATTATGGTGCAATCACATTGAAATTGCATTTATTCACCTTAAAGCAATGCACCTTACCTAAAAACATAGAATTAAGTTTTTGGTACACAATTTCTTTTGGGTCCATAATCATTAGTCTTCAATTTGAAAGAGCTTCTTTGTCTTGAATAGCACTAAGTCCTTTAGACACATACACTCTTAACAAGTTTTCCCTTGTAAAATCTTGAGAGACCTCTATGTTTATAGAAAGTAAAGTTATTTTTAACAAAGTTTTGTTTTGAATTTTTTCCTTTTCCAAAAACTTTGTTAGAGTGAGCTTTTTCACTCTTAAGTAAATCAAGTTGCTTTTGATAATCCTCATGAACTTTTGAAAGTAAACTATGCAAGTCTAAATTTTTATTTTCAAAGTCATTAATAACTTATTGTATTTTGTTTACTTTCTCAATTTTGACCCATTTTTTTTTGTATTTATTGGTTTTGGAAAGTAAGTCATTTTCATTTCTCAATTTTGAATCATTTTTTTTGTGTTTTGACATCATGACTTCAAATTCCAAACTCAATTCATCATAGGCATCTTGCAACTTATCAAAAGAGTAATCATTTAAAGTAGATGAGTTAGAAGTTACCTTAGGATCATTTATGGCCATAATGCATAAGTTGGCTACTTCATCATCGGATGAATCTTCATCACTCTAAGTAGCAACATAGGCCTTTTCTTTGCTAAACCCCTTCTTTTTAAGTTGAGGACAATCATACTTGATGTGTCCCGGTTACTTGCACTCATAACAAATAATGGGATCTTTATCCTTGGTAGATTCAAGCTCGAGTCCTTGATTTTTTTGAAATTCTCTTCCTTTGTTGGACCTCATGAATCTCTTAAATCTTCTAGCAAACATCTTTATCTCTTTATCTTCATCCACCTCTTCACTTGATTCACTATCATTATTAATGGTTGATTTCAGAGCTTTACGAACATTCTTCTTCATAACCCTTTCTTCTTCACTCCTTTTGTTAAATCCCATCTCATGTGTAAGCAAAGAACGATGAGCTAATCTAATGAAAAATTTTCTAAATTCATTGCTTCTTCAATTATGGTCATCTTAGCGTCCCATGATGTAGGTAAGCTATGAAACACCTTCCTTACCACCTCTTCATTTGGATAAGTCTTCCCATAAGACTTCAATCCATTTATGATAATTGTAAACCAATCAGACATCTCCTTGATATCTTTTTTGGGCTTCATCTTGAAATTTCTGTAGTCAAGAGTAAGGATTCCAAGCTTAGACTTCTTCACTTGGCTAGTGCCTTCATGGTTGACTTCAAGCTTGTCCCATATCTCCTTGGAATTTGAACAAGATGAAACTCTAACATACTCATCTGAACCAAGTGCATAAAATAGAGTATGCACTACCTTCGAATTTTTTTTGCATGTTCTTACTATCTTCTTTGTTTCATTCATTCATGCTTGTATAAAAAATGTCATTCTAGATTTCCAATAAGAATAATTTGTACCATTCAAATAAGGTCTATTGATGTATTGAGAGTCACCAAGGAATATTAACCTGGAAGTAGATGTCATTGTTTTCGAATGAGTTCATGGTCATTTTGAGCTTCTCTGAGGATCTTCTCTTGGTTGTTAAATCGTCTTTAGAGGCTAGCTTTAATAAAAATTGTTAGCTCAGAAGTGTAACACCCCTTATCCGAGACCATTGCTGGAGACGACCACGAGGCGTTATCTGATTTAACTTACCAGTTCAGAGCATAAAATTTGCTTTTAAAATTAATTCGCTCATGTTCAATCAACATGTCCCTAAAAATGACCCTCGAGACCCTAAAACATGCAACGAAAATGATTTGGGTCCAAACCGGAAACACTAACAATTTTCTGAATACTTAAACAAATCAAAAATAACTTATATCACTATTCACATTAAAGCTGTCCACTCGCGCGACAGTCACTAATTTAATTATAACTTGAGTTAGGAAACTCAAATTTAGATCCATAAATTTTATCTAAAACTAGACTCAAATATATTCTTACTATAAAATTTATAGAATTTTTGGATTATCCAATTAGTATAGTTTATTAGTTAAACTCTCCCTTATTTCTCTACTCAATAGTTCGACCTCTTTGTACTAAAAATCAGTTATCTCATTGTACAGAATTCATATAATGTTTTTGTTTGTTTCTTTTGAAAATAGACTCACTAAGTATTCTAGAAATATAAATTATGACTCATAATTTTTTTGTACAATTTTAATGATTTTCTAAATTCAGAATAGGGACTTCAAAAACAACTCTAACCCTATCTTACTAAAATTCAAATATCTTATAAGATAAAATTCTTTTGCCTACACCGTTTCTTTCGTATGAAAATAGACTCGATAAGATTTAATTATATATCTCATTCACTCTCTAATTCCATTTATACTACCCTTGGTGATATTTCAAAATCACATCACTGCTGCTGTCCAAAAACTATTCCATGTCAAATTTTTACTCTTTTATAATTTCTTTGTATTTACTGTCATTTAGGCATCCATAACACCAAACATGTTCTTAATTAGCCATTTCAATAGCTAATTATTAGCCATATCATATAAACACACTCAAAATGACTAAGTCTCTATACATGCCATAGCTTTACACGTTTCGAAATCACATAATAACGAGATGTCTGTAGATAGTGTGAGACGAACTCCGACGTCCTTGTGATCCTCGAACTGAATTGGCGATACTATAAAGATAAGGAAAATAAAGGAAGTAAGCATAAAGCTTAGTAAGTTTACAAGCAAATAAATAACAACATTTATCGCAAATAATTGTATTCATAAATTATCATCAAGTCTCATGATATTTACTTTCTTCTTTACTTACTCTCTTAGTTCTTTACTTACTTGCTTACTTAAATAACTCATGATTATAACTTACTCCTCCCTTGCTGAAATTTTTCGTAACTGATAAATGAGATGTTCTTAACTCTTATAACTCACCTGAGTCTATTTATCATGCTTTTACCTGAACTCTCATGTAACATAGTTTTTTCACTTGCCTGTTGAACCACTTAGAATATTAAGGATACTTGGGTCTCTTATCTGATAATAACATGCCAAAGCCATGTCCCAGACATGGTCTTACATGGGATGTTTCCTGTAATACCAATGTCATATCCCAGATATGGTCTTACATGGGAGTTCTCATATCGGTGCCCATGCCATGTCCCAGACATGGTCTTACGGGGGACCTCACATCTCGGTGCCAACGCCATGTCCCAGACATGGTCTTACATGAGACCTCTCATAATCTCAATGATGCCAATGCCATGTCCCAGACATGGTCTTACATGGGATCTCTTTACCCAAATGTCCTGACATTTGTATCCAATACATTCCTTATGTTTCAACGGGACTTTTTAACACTGATTCTCTATCATCTCATACTTGAGTTAACATTAAATAATTTCATGAAATAAATAAATAATTGCTGGAAAATAGTAGCATTAATAATAATTATTGAAATAGTGCATTTATTTACCGTAAACTTACCTTGGTACAAAATTCGACCAAATCTAGCAACTTAGTCCTCTATCATTTTCTTTCCCCGGTCTAACTCCAGATTTCGTTCTTCTTGACCTATAATAGCAAATTTAGCTTTTTAATACTCACATTCATCAAAACAATCCTTGACTCAAACTTTGGAGTAATTACAATTTTGCCCCTAAATTTTTGCATATTTACACTTTTGCCCCAAAGCTCAGAAATTAAACTTCATCCTTTATTCTTATGTTTTATGACATGATGAAAATTTTTCCCTTCTATGGAAACATCAAATTCCCACTCTAACACTTACTTATGAACATTAGGTATTTTTACTGATTATGTTGTTTTACTCGTTTTCACTTAAAATCAGCTAGCAAAAGTTGTTTAACATAATTCCAAGCTTCATATTCTACCATAAAACATAAAAATAAAGATATTTTTCCAAATATGAACCCTAGGTTAAATTATTGCTAGAATAAGCTAAATCAAGTTATCGGGACTCTAAAAACGTAAAGAATAATAAAAACAGGGCTTGGAATCACTTACTATAGAGCTTGGAAGCTTGAAAACCCTAACTATGGCTTCCCCCCTTGTGAAATTCGGCCATAGCTTGAAGATGGACAAAAATTGGCTTTTAATTTTGTTTTAAATTCATTTTAATAACTAAATGACCAAAATGCCCTTAATAAAAAAGTTTGGAAACATGGCTAACCATGTTCATTTTTTTCCACCAACTTAACCAATGGTCTAATTACCATATAAGGGCCTCCAATTTAAAATTTCATAACAATTGAACACCTCTAACATGTAGAACTCAACTTTTGCACTTTTTACAATTTAGTCGTTTTGACTAAATTGAGTGCCCAAACGTCGAAATTTTTGAACAAAAAGTGATGTAGCTATTGGGGATGAAATAGCAGGTCATCAACTTCCCCTGTAATAACGAGTATCGATACCTACGAAAAGGGTATCAATATTGTTTGTAATTAATGTTGATTTCAGTGATTGTTAGAGCAGGAATATTGATACCTTAGAAAATATATCGATACGTTAAGAAAAGTATCGATACTGGATTGACACCTACTAGGATTTGAAAATGGCATAATGCCAATTTGGTATCGATATCTTGTAAAATATCAATATTTAGACAAATAGTATCGATACCTTTTGTCCTGAAGCAATTCTAACTTGTTTGAAAATGGTTAAAACATATTTGAAAATGTTTGACTCAATTGAAACCATTTCAACTTGATTTTTATGAAATTTCTCAACTTTAATTTTATTCAAAAACACTTTAATTTGTTATATCAAAACATATTATCCAATAAGGCTTAGTTTCACAAAAATTCTCCAAAAGTGTTATGAGTTTTAATCTTTTAATGGGTGTGTTTTATAAGGTTGTAAAAGAGCCTATTTATAAGCTAAATTCGTAGGTCAAATAATAATAAAATAATCTAGACTAATCAGAGTTTGATGAAAGAAATAAACAGAGTTTAACTGAGAGATTATCTCTCAAATTTGACTGAAATACGAGGCATACTTAGCACGGTCAAAGATATGTTTTAAGGAATTATGGAAACTGATAACCTTTATGGAAAATGATAACATGTTTTATGGGATTCCATGAAATCATATATAGGAGATTTTATTCAATATTATTATTGAATAAAAAGGAAGGTCTTATCCTTATTTTCATGTTACACAAAATACAACTTTGACTAGTAGCAAAATTTTCATTTTTTTTCTCTCCCTGAAATATTTGGAGATTGTTTTCTTTTATCGTTCTTCTTTTAGTGAAAATGTAGAGGATGGAACATTTTTTTTATGACTAAGGTTTTCCATTTCGATAAAGGCTTCACACCCATACTAGTGTTGCTTATTTTTAGATTTATTTTAGGTATATTTTCAACCTTTCTCAACCTGGATTCGTTCTTCGTACATGGATCCATGGGTTGTGTTCATCGAAATTTTTTTTCATTGCGCCATGAGCCATACTGATATTCCAACATTCTCTTCTACAAAGTCTCCCCAAAGGAACTTCTTTAGAAGTTGCACTTGTTAATTAATAATTCACTTAGGTGCTTGAAAATTTTAAGATAATGTAAAGTAAGGGGGTTTAAGATAGACTTGATGAGAGCCACCCTCATGCCCTTCCAAAAAGAAGTCGAATCTTATTAACTGGCAATGTTGTTGTTTACCAGTGGAGAATGATGGGTTGGGCCTTCTTCGTATCCTTCATTAGAACAAGGTATTCCTTTTTAAACTAGGCTTCAATTTGCTATCAAATACTGATGTTCTAGGGGTGAACATTTGACCACACGCCAGCCTCCGGCGTGCGAACACCGTGGTTGGGCGTAGAATCAACACTAAAACAAATATACTATCGTGACTTTACTGCAAGTGTTACAAGTTAATTGTAATATTTATAATGTTCAATGGAACACTAAAGTATTCTAAGGATTGAACCCACATGAATTGGTCGTTAAGCGAAGTCCTAGAATAAGGACATGTGAATCTAGGAGTCTAATCAACTACTCACTAAATACTATAGTACGACAAGTTATTTAAGAGTTTGATTAGACCAATTAATTACCTAAAACTAGTAAAGGATTAAATTGTAGAGAAAGCAAACTACACAACTATAAAATACGAGAAAATACGATAACAAGGAGCGGTTGGTTGATTTCCATGTGGTTGGTTGATTTTTGAATTGGGGATCTAAATTGCTATTACTCCTAAATTGGCTCTGTTTTACCTCTCAACCTTAACTTTACCAATTTTGAAAAATTAGTCTGATTTATCTCTTGACCTCGCCAACTAACCCGGGACTTATCAAATTGATGCCCGATAAGATCTACTCTCGGTCTCACTTATCTTGATTTTCCCTTAGAGGCTTCAATCCTAAGTTTTTAAGTCTATTCAATTTAGTCCAGTTTTGAAATTTTGTCCTTGAACCCAAAAATAAATTACCCATCACTTCCATCAACCAAGCCTAGATATTTAGCCACTCATGCTTGTATTAAAACCCATTAATAGCAAGAAATTAAACGAAAACACCATTAACTTAAACCGTAAGAAAATTGATAAAAATCCAAGCTTTCTTACCAAAGCTTGGATTTCAGAACAATGGAGGCAAGAATAATAAGCATGAACATAGAAAAAATGTTTTTTAACAGAAGAAAGTAAAGAAAGTTGAATAATATTAAAGTGGGATTAAAATGCAACTACAAGAAAGTTTGAATGTTTACTAAGCAATTAAAACCTAGCTACAATAAAAAAATAACTTAACAACCAACTATGAACTAAGGGAACACCAGACAAATAAGCAAGAAAGATAAAACCCTAAGCTATGGAGAAAACTAAACCCTAGAAGAAAATGAAGAGAGAATGAAAAACTAGCTAAAACTAACGAAAATGGCAATGTTTATGAAGTCCTCCTCTAAGCCAATTTTGACTTCTTTTAGTAGTGTTTCTGACCCATTTTTATGCCCAAAATACCCCTAAGCTTGTTTCTTTGATAGGTGTAAGAGTTGGACAAGGGCTGTCCCTACGGTTATTTTTTGTTTGCCTTATCAGCGATATCATGATACCCATGGTCTGGTATTGTGATATCCTCTTTAGTGTTGACTTGGGGGATCCATGCAGTCATTTTTTGTCTGCCCCATGTCTAAGTCTATGATAGTTTGTGCAAATATAAAAAACTTACAGTTTGAGAGAAAGAGATTGCAACCATTACAATATCTGCAAACCTTTGAAGCAAAAAACAATAGTAATAAGAACAAAACCAGCTATTGCAAAAGCAAACAAAATATGATGTCTTCTACAATGATGTAATAAGAAACGCAATGTGGTGATGTTTGCAATGTCCCTTGAACATCTGTGGAAATGGTTTGACGAAATAACACTTAGTTACATGAAATAAATAGTGCAGTAAGCACCCAATGAAGTGGTCATTGGAACAGCTGACATTCCCTTTCTTATGTTAAAGGTTTCTTGGTATATTTATACACAGAGGGTTCACTGAATAAATAGGCACAACTTCACTGACAAATTTTGTTATGGCCTTTAAGATTAAATTAGTTAATAGAAGCTACCAGAGACTTTCTCTCTTTGTAAATGAAACAAATATTGAAGCTTATCCACTTCTCTCATTCTATGTTTCCATAGGCTTAAACCGTTTTATCTGCTTTATTTTCATCCAGATTAACAAAGTAACACTTTTCTAGATTATAAATAATCTGTCACCAACAAACCATTCGAACCACCGTTGTAAATAATTAAAGAAAGAGATACATTCTTGCAAGATATTCCTTTATTAGAACAATTATTCCTCCTCTCGGATAGCATTGCTATGCACGTTTGAGATAACTATTAAAATTTAAATTTTAAAATTATTAAAAGTTCATAAAATATAAACAAAAATCACAAAAAGTTATAAAATTTTAAATGTTAAAATTTTTATTAAAAATAACAACACCGACCGATAAAAGAGTAGTGGTCAATTTTTAAAATCTTATAACCATTAGATTTAAATGGGTCGGTATTGTTATTTTTAATAAAATTTTATAAATTATATAATAAATTTTAATAAATTTTGCTTCTGATTTTTAACTAATTTTAAATTTTAAAAGGGCTTAATTGAGTTTTCTTAGTTGGTTACTAAGGCTTTTTTGACCCTTTAGACTTGTTAGTTTCAAAATTTTCTAATTTACTTCCAATAAAAGAGTAGGGGTCAAATTGAACAAATTTATAAAGGTTTAAGGCTAAATTTATTATTATACATTTTATATAAGCACCAAATTTTAATGGAGGAGTTGTTTTGCTCGCTCATCTAATGTACAGGGGCTAATTTGCCCATTTCTTCAATAAAAGGGTTAAAATGCAATCTGAAGTATAGTAAGGGGGTTTTGTAGTACTTTTACCCTCATTAATCATGTTTTACTAGAAATTTTTTATTAGCATACTATATATTTAGAAACTATATATATAGAATATAATGTGTAATAAATAATGAAACGTACGATTTGAAAATAATTAATAATACTACTTTCATCAAATTAATCATATTAAATGCACTACAATTACTTCATTTTTTGTGTGTTTGATGGCGGAAACTTGAGAAGAACCACCTCCGACTTCTAAGCCCTGTGCTAATTTGGCCATGTGGTTGGCGCACATGTTTCCCTCTCTTAGTAGAGAATCCACCCATCAGTTATGAACTTTAGACAATCTAAAATCAAGGTGCCAAGTTGGTCGTCCTCAAATGGCCTAGTCAAGAAACGTACCACAAGTGAAGCATCCAATTCAACTATCAGCTTGGAGATGCCTAGATTTTTCGCAAGCTGTAGTCCTTCATGAACGCTCCAGAGTTCAGCTTTGTCAAGATTTACTGAATACATGCAAAATGAGGGAGTACAATTGAGTATTTAATACAATTGATTTATAATTGCTAACTAACAACTGTTAACTAATACTTAATAGCCTAACTACATTGAACTAACTGATTCTTATTCATAACATGGCTCATGCTTCTCGACTTTCCTTGTCTCTGCATGACATCCTCTCCTATGGAGACTACTCCAAGTTTCTTCCAGAATTTGTCGAATAATCCTACAGATAAGGGCTTGGTCAATATATCTGCAATCTGATCTTGCCCAGAAATATGTCCAACTTGCAGTGATCCGTCCACCACCTTTTCTTTGACAAAAAAACATCTCTAGTTCCACGTGTTTAAACTTGGAATGCATAACTGGATTGTTTGCTACAGCAATGGCAGCTGAGCTGTCACACCAAACTAGAGCCTTACTTGGAATCAAAACACCCAGTTCTACCATCAGTGATCAAATCCAAGTCATTTCAGCAGTAACATGAGCCAAACTTAATTATTTAGCCTCCGCGGTGGATCTTGACACCACTGGTTGCTTCTTAGAGCTCCAGGAAATCAGATTTCCTCTAAGAAAAACACAAAAGCCAGAGTTAGACCGACGATCATCAATATCAAAACCCTAACTCGCATCAGAATATCCTTCAAGGAGAAGTTTTGAGTTACGAGTAAACTGTAACCCGTAATCTTGTGTTCTTTGTAGGTACCTTAGAATCCATTTGACAGCCTTGAAATAGGAATCTAAAGGTTTGCGCATATACTGACACACCTTGTTAACCGAGAAAGCAAAGTCTGGTCTTGTTATGACCACATATTGTAGGGCACCTACAATGCTCCTGAACAAGTGTTCATCTTCCATCGGATTTCCTTCATGAGCAGACATTCGACAGTTTGTCATCATTGGAGTAGGAGAAGCCTTGGACTTATCCATGAAAGCCTTTTGAAGAAACTCCAAAATGTACTTTTTCTGACTCAAGAGGATACCGCGAAGTAGGTGTTACTTCAATCCCAAGAAAATAGTTCAAATGACCCAAGTCTTTCAAAGAGAAATGAACATCCAAATCTTTGAAAAACCTATCAATAGCAAGAGAGTTAGTACCAGTAACTATGATATCATCAACATAGATTAAGACATAGAGAACCTGAGATCCTGCTTGTCGAATTAAAAGAGAGATGTCAGCTTTAGAAGGGATAAACTTATCAGCTAGCAAGAATTCCCGTAGCTTATGAAACCATGCATGAGGGGCCTGTTTAAGACCATAAAGAGCCTTTCACAATTTGCAAACAAGAGGACGACCATCTGTGGAATGCTGCTCAAAACATGGTGGTTGCGTCATATAAATTTCTTCATGCAAGTCTCCATTCAAAAACGCATTGTTAATGTCAATTTGACGAAGAGACCATCCTCGAGACACCGCAAGAGCTAAAACAACCCAGATTGTTGTTGGCTTAACCACAGGGCTGAAAGTCTCCCAAAAATTAACACCAGCTTCTTGTAAATATCCTTTAACAACTAATCATCCCTTGAAACGTGCTATGGATCCATCTGCATGCTTTTTTAACTTTAAAAATCCACTTGTATCCAACAGCCCGACGTCCTTCAGGTAACAGAACAAGATCCCATGTTTTGTTGGCTACCAATGCGTCAAACTCAGCTCGTGCAGCTGCAGTCCAAGCCTGACTCTGAAAAGCCTCAATGATAGTGGATGGTTCTCTTTCAACCAACTCAGTGGAAAATAGCTTTGGCTTAAAAATGCCCTTCTTTGAACGAGTGCACATAGAATGACAGTTAACTTGAGGCAACTGTTCAAGATGAGTTGGCACACTTGAAGCTGGTGAGGTGCCCATGGAAGCCAGTCCCTCTGATGATGGTAAGGAAGTAAGAAAGAGTCGACTATGCGAAGATCGTGTAGAAGCAGAGACAGGATGAACTCCAGGTGAGCAAGACAAGTCAGGAGCAAATTGAGAAGGTGAAACAGGAGGAACTCCAGGTGAGAAAGAAAAATTAGGGGCAAAATAAGTAAGGAAACCAATTATAGGCACAGATGCCTGTTGATGACAAAATCGGCCCTGGGACACCACTGTTGACCGAGAAAACCCAGCTTGAAAGGGAAACTGTGTCTCATCAAACACGACATGTCTTAACACAAAAATCTTACCATCAATAGCCAGACATTTGTAGCCCTTCCGATTAGAGCAAGCCCCAAGGAAAACATATTTTTTAGACCTAAACTGAACTTTATGCTGTTGAAAAGGTCTCAGGTACGGATAGCAGGCACTCCCAAATACCTTGAACTGAGAATAATCAGGTTTAATCAATGACATAATCTCTCATACGGTGTTTGACATTACAACACGGGTGTTGGTAACCTGTTGATAAGGTGAACGGCATGAGAAAAAGCAGACGATCAATGTTCTAAAGGCATGGACGCTCGAGCCAGTAATGTGAGCCCCATCTCAACAACATGACAATGTCTCTGTTCAACAACCCCGTTCTGCTCTGAAGTGTAGGGACACGTAATTCGGTGTTGAATTCCCAGTTGAGAGAAAGTGTTTGACAATGATCAAAATTCACCTCCCCAATCCGTTTGCACCATTTTAATAGATGTTCCAAATTGCACTTGCACCATCTTGTAAAAATTAAGAGAACATTGAAACACATCTAACTTTGATTTAAGAAAATATAGCCATGTATATCTGCTATACATATCTACAAAGGAGACATAGTAAGAAAATCCATTTGAAGGCACAAAAGAAGGCCCCTATACATCAGATGCGACTAATTCAAATGGGAATGAATACACAATTTATGAAGGCTTGAAGGGCAGCTTGTATGATTTTCTCAGCTTACAAAGTGTACATGCTAACTACAGGTTGCCAGGTTTGAACGAAACATTACACGACTTCAAGACACGAGCAACTGTAGCAGAACAGGGATGGCCAAGCCTGTCTGCCAAAGTGAAACAGACGAGGAAGACTGAACATTGCACAGAAAATGAGACACAAAACTTTGAATAGATGAAGCCGTCTTGGAAGCAGGTCTAGAAAAATCAAATCTATACAGACCATCATGCATGCGGCCCTCCAGTAGAATCCTCCCTGTCCGAATGTCCTTCACAAAACACAAAAAAGGATGAAATTCAAAATATACCGCATTATTTCATGCAAATTTCCCTACTGAGATCAAGTTTTTACACACTGCAGGAACATGTAGTACATTTCTGAGATGTAACAATCGAGAACCAGTTACCAAAGTCGAAGAGCCTATATTAAAAATGGAAATAGACTCACTATTACCCATGGTGACTTTACTGGTACCTGTGTAAGTAGAAGCATTTTGAAGTCCAGCCCCCAGAGTCTGGGTACCACAGCTGAGTGGTCATTGAAGGTTGTGAATACGAGCTACAACAACTTTTTGAGGAACAACAAGACAAAAAATTATCACCAACACGATGATAGTTGACAGATGCAGAGAAACTCGAGCCAGGGCTAGAATAATTCTCATCAAACCGATGATAACATGTCTGGACCAAATGTATTATCTTACCACATAATTGACACTGTGGTTTAGAACGAGACCACCCTTAGCCCGAGCCACGAGCACGTCCACGAGACCACCCACGAGCATGACCCTTGTGTCCACAACTAGAATCACGACTAGAGTCAAGACTATCTTGCCGCGAACTAGACACTAGATTAGCTTGTAAAGGCACATCCGTCAACAAAGCCAATTGTCGTGCTTCACAATCAAGAAGCATTTTAGTAACCAACACAAGACTCATAGGTGTGTCCAAAGCAAGTACACGAATGGATTCGAACTCAATGGGAAGACCAGCCACGATAACACTAGCCTATTCTTGTTCAGAAACAAAACTCCCAGCAACAGTCAAACTGTCACTTAGAATCTTGACCTTGGAAAGATAGTCTTTAACAGAAAGATCAGTTTTCTTGATTGAATATAACGCATGCTGTATATTGGAAAGCTTGATATTTGACTTGGCACCAAAGCGTCTGTCAATGGTCATCCAACTATCAAAACTGGTCCTAGTCGCTGTAAGATGTACTAATATTTCATCAGAGATTGTAGATAAAATCCATGAAGCCAGGAACTTATCTTGCTTATTATGAATAAGAAATGTCGGATTTGCTACAAGTTGACCATCAGAACCAGATATAAAAGTAACAGGAGGAAGTGCGGTGCCTAAGACAAATCCTTCAAGACCATACCCTTCAAGGATCAACAGCAATTGATGCTTCCATAATAGAAAATTCTGTTCACTGAGTTTAATTGTATCATGCTTGGCAAAGTAATGAATACCAGATGAATGAAGAACCCCAAAATCCAATTGATGTATTGCAGCACCAGAATTACTGGAATGTCGGGGAGTGTCAATAGTTGGAAGACCATCCGTAGCCATGAACAACAGCAAGAAGATAGAAAAGAATGAAGAAAAAAAACTTATACCATTGCTCTTGATACCATGTCAAGATTTACTGAATACATGCAAAATGAGGGAGTACAATTGAGTATTTAATACAGTTAATTTATAACTGCTAACTAATAACTGTTAACTAATACTTAACAGACTAACTACATTGAACTAACTGATTCTTATTCATAACAATCTTGTACGCTATTTGATGTCCCAATTTTCAGCAAAAAACCCTTAAACCGACTTCCCATTTTGCCATGTATTAATCCCCTTATTGAAGCCAATCCGAATTGGGGTTTAACAACCCCATCGCCATTTGTGTGTAAAATACAAACCTCGGAAGGTAGCTTTCTCCACTGGACCCAATGTGGTCTTCGTAGAATACAAGAAACATTTGAGAACATTGCAAGAGAGATATCATATTCTAATATCTTTATTGCAAGTGACGATCTGCCATTAAAAACACTGTCATTTCTACCGTTCCATGAACCCCATAATATAGTAGTAAACAACATACCCCATGACACTTGAAAATGTAAAGCCATAGTCTTCCTACAGTTTTGCATGGGCCAATCCTTGAAGGGGCTGAAAAAGGTTTTGTTGTCTGTTATTAGCTCGTATTCTCACCCAAATCTCCTTTCCTGTTACACAACTCCTAACAATATGCATTACCGATTCCTCAACATGCTCACACAATTGACAAGTAGCATTTGTAGTCATCTGTTTACGTGCACAAATCTCATTTCTATTCAAGCAGTCTAGGAAAACGAGCCATATGAAGAAACAGATACTTTTGAGCATTTAAGATGCCAAATCCAACCAGTCTTCATATCTGAATTGGGACTTATCTCTTTGAATATATTATAAGTCGAACTCACCAAAAAGTGACTTTTACTCTCACAGCCCCAATAACAATTGTGATTTGAACCCAAGTTATTCTTGGAGAAAATGAACACCTAGATGATAGATCACAACTCAAAGTTTAAATGCACTAAAATTATTTATCTTAGAATTGTCAACAATAGATATATTTAATAATTGAACAACTCATAAGATCTATTAGATTTGTTCAAGCTTTCAACAAATTTCTTTTTAAAATCAAAGCGGCTCTTGCCTAAACATCATTTTTTTTACTAATAAATTGAATCATCATATCAATTAATCAAATACGGTCTTGGTTCAATTGGGAAAAGATGGAAGTCCTGAATCTTTAGTACCTAAATTTAAAACTTGTCATGCACAATTATGTTAGGGTCTCCAAATCTGACGGTATACTTATTAATATTGTTCAGTGACAGTTTCAATGGTTTATTTGTTAAATAAATTAATTTTATATTAAAATTTAATCATTATAACAAATTAACTAATTTGTATTTTATGGAAATCAAACAAATTAATAAAGAAAATATGAGATGAACTAATACACAATATAAACAAGATATGAAAAAATAATTAAAATGTATGTTATGAAAATAACATGAAAACACAGAAATAATACGTTAAACAAAATGAAAATATACAATTGTTAAAGAAAATTAAATCACTACCATACGAGATTAATTGAGACATAGCATGAACCTAATGCCATCATAAATATTTTTGTTGAAATTTTATCAATAACAAATGCAAAATATGGAATAAATTAAAATACATGGGCTTATTTAAGGGTCACTCGAAAATAAAAATTATTATTTTAGTCTCCTCATAAATAATAAATTTATAAATTAATATATGGTGATATTATACTTTGACCTCCCAAAATGAAAAAAAACAATCCCTTAAAAATAATGAATTATAAATTAATAAATGATAAAATCAAGTTTTGACATTTCAAATTTTTATAATATATTTCCAATTCCTCCTAAAAAGATTTCTAGATTCACATAACACAAACATAAAATAAAATAAATGATAAAAATCCATACAAAATAGTATGAACACGATACGGATACACAAATACAACGAGACTAAATAAACAAATTATTAATATATTAAACTTAAATAAAATTATAATTTTAAAATAAAAATATTAAGAAATTAAATAACTCCATTTTTCTATTCTTCATGTCCGTTTTATGATCCATGTTCGGGGTTGTCTCTCCCAACAATATCGTCTCCATGATTCGGCCCTATATTTTTCCCTTGAGAGTGCAATGTGTCTTACCATAATTATCCCCTTAGAACTGTTACAGGTATTGTTGATTTTGCTGAAAATTAACTAAGCTTAATGTTGAATAAGCTATTTCATGCATCAAGCTAGTTTTTATAAATTATGGAATAATATTTTATGCTACTTGGTGCATAATTTTCATGCACTATTAATGAATAATAACATGACACATCATTATTAAATTAAACAAAAAAATATGGAAGACTTATAAGTAAATACTAATGATTTTATTTAAATATTAATCCTAACTATTATAAATAATTATTAATAACTCTTGGATCTAGGATCTTGGGTTTCAGTGTTTTGGATTTACCTCTAAGTCCTCATATTCTTATTCACCGATGGTGCATGAGATTTATGCACTGACGGTGCATCAAATATTCTCCCACAAATTATTATAGATTATAGATAAAGAATATTATAGTTCCTCAAATAAACCAAAATTAAATGAATGATATAAGGGTTAGCATTTGATATATTACAGGTGAAATATTTTAACTCGCAATTCATATTAAAATACTACCTCATGCCTATTTTTTTTAATAATCAATTTTTATATTTTTATCAATTTTTTAAATTTTACCGGATAAGTGTCTTACAATTTTATTCGCGTAATAAAGAAATTTCACTGATAATGTAATTGGGACAATGGCAAGAGATAAATAGAGGCCATGGCCCTAAAAATAGTAGGGATTTCATTTGATTTCCATTAAAAATTATGAAATTATAAGCTAATATAATAGTTGAATTGCATTCTATTCCCTAATATGATGTCTTCTACAATGATGTAACAAGGAATGGAATGTGGTGATGTTTCCAATGCCCCTTGAACATCTGTGGAAATGGTTTGATGAAATAACCCTTAATTACATGAAATAAATAGTGCAGTAAGCCCCCAATGAAATGGTCATGGGAATAACTGGCATTCCCTTTCCTATGTTAAAGGTTTCTTGGTTATGCACAGAGAGGGTTCACTGAATAAATAGGTAAAGCTTCACTGAGCTTAGAATCTGACAAATTTTGTTATGGCCTTTAAGATTAAATCAGTTAATAGAAGTTTGCCAGAGACTTTCTCTCTTGCTAAATGAAACAAATATTGAAGCACATCCTGTTCTCTCATCCCATGTTTCCATAGATTTAAACCATTTTATCTGCTTTATTTTCATCTAGATGAACAAAGCAACATTATGCTAGATTATAAATAATCTTTCACCACCAAGTCACTAGAACCACCGTTGTAAATAATTAAAGAAAACAAGACATTCTTGGATAATATTGCTATGCATGATTGAGATAACTTATGGCTGCAAACAGTTCCTTCACAATATCTTCTTTTTATTTGTTTAGCTTCATTCTCCAGGTTGCTTCATGTGGAAACCTCGGCTAATTAACCTCAATCATTCTCAATGAACTTTCTAATTTAATTTGATATCTTGTTAAAACCGTACAAATAGACATCTCCAAATCAAAGATAGCTTGGACTATTTAACGGAAGATATATATATCAAAGTTTAGAAGAAAAATCTTTTAATCTTTATAAAAAAATTAGAGCAGTATTATCAATGGACAAATCTTGACAACGTTTCTTATTCACAGAATGACAAGGTCAGTAATAAAACTTTTAAAATTGTTAGACGTTTAAGATTGTAACGTGTTTGTAAGCTTTTTGGCACAGTATAAGCCTTACAAACTTTCGAAATGTGCGTGGGTAAAATTTAACGTCTATTTTTTTATATAAGTTAAGTATTGAATAAGATTTTTTTTAATTCGAGTTTGACTCGTTTCGGCTCGAATCATATATAGTATGTATTACAAGATTTTAAGTCTGAATTAACATTACGGTTTAATTTTTTTGGCACATGGTATACTTATCCTATTGACACATGGCAACATAATTTATCTATATATTCATTTCCTAAATTAATAGAAAATAATATTTTAAAATTATAATTTGGTTTTAAATTAATAAAAGATAATCTTAAATTTATAATAGTTAGATTTTACATCCCACTTTGATTGGATGTCAACCATTAATTATAGAATAATTTATCTTATAATTATATTAAATAATTAGTATATTTTAATATTTATGAAAATAAATTTAGAAATATATAGAATGAGATACAATAATTTGAGAAATAAAAACTAAAATAATATATAATTTATCAAACCCTTTTAAATATTTCTAATTGATCCTGAAACAAATAATTTAAATAATATAAACAAACTCCCAAATAATACAAATACAAGAAAAATAATAAAATACAATCCAAAAAAATCTACACAACATGAATAAATAGATAGTCCAAATATAAATTAAATTATTAACTCATAATAAATTTATATAAATTTATTCTTTTAAAATTTTAAATTTTAAATAAAACACAATGTAACAGATAGATTTTGCTATGAATTTATAAATGATATTTTAATCATTTTAAATTTACATTTTTAATCATTACGTTTATAAGTGAAATATTTCAAATACGCATACAAAAATATACAAGTTTACTTCACTATAGTATGAATTGAAAAATAAATATTACACGTATATTTATAGTCATGTAATGATAAGTGCTAAAAGTAACATGTTTTAACCTCATTCTTAATTGTGAATTTTATGCTTCTAATATTTTAAATTCATGTTTTGATACTTAATAGAGTAGTTGGGAGCAAAAGGAGCAAAAAGCAAAAAATCAGAGCAAGCTACAGGAGCCACACAGACTAGACCATTCCACACGGCCAGACCACACGGACGTGTGGTAGACCGTGTCGATTTCATAGGATTTCACACCAAACTTCCAAAAATCGCTATTTTTAGGTTTTCAGGAATTTTAAGACGTATATATGACAAAAATAAGAAGATAGGAGTGAGCCGTCATAGAATATTCAAGAAAAAAACTCGAAAAAAACCATTGAAGCTGACTTTGAAGCAGATTTCCGTCAAGATTGAAGATTCTCAATTGATTTTTTAGGAAGCCATCATGAGTTTCTTTGTTTCTTTCGGTTATATTGTTTCTTAAATGTTTTTATTCAAGCATGAACTAATTTTCTAAATGCCTAAGGAAGATGAACCCTATGATGGATTCTGTCTTTTGTTTTTTATTTTATGCAATAAATACTTAGTTTGTTTTTCTCAATTATGTATGCTTAATTCTTGGTTTAATATTTCTTGATTATTAATCCATGTTTGATGTGCTTAAATCGGTGGTTGAATAGACATTGTTTAAGAGTAGATCTTGCGTAATTGAGTGGAGTTTCATTCAACCCTAGAAATAGGATGACATAAATTTACCGGATTAGAGTCAAATCTAATAAGAGAATTCATAACACAAGTTAATGCAATTTGATAAGATGTCATTAAGAACCTACTTAGGGATTGATTTGCATAAAATAATAAAAGATAAGTAAAACTATAATTTTTTAGATTTAAGGGCCACACGGCCATTTGATCGGACCGTGTGTGAAGCCCCAAGCCGTGTGCGAGGCAAATGGGTAAAGTGTAAAAGCCACACGGCTGTGTGCGAAGCTCCAAGTCATGTGCGAAATGAAGTTATGCGGGAAGATTGGGGAACATGGCCGTGTGTGAGGCCGTGTTATCCACACGGGCAGGCCACACGCCCACATGCAATTGGGTAGTTTCGAATTTTGACTTAATTTTTTCGTAAAAAGACACACACCTGACTTTTCAGGGGTCTCGAGCGATTACCCTTCGTTTAAGCTCGATCCAATCTCCTACAAGGGTCTTTCAATCGACAAAACGTAAGAATCAATGACAGAATTACAAGATTTGTGGGGGTTTTTGGCAAAAACGTTAAAGATTGATGGCGGAATGAAATATTTAACGAAAACAATGAAATTCCAAAATTGAGGAGTTTTAATAAATCGAAACGAGAATTCTTACCAAAATTTTGATGAAAATTTGGGATGTAATTGACAGAAATCAATCGATAGAGAAACGACTTCAAATCAGGAATAGATTTTGACTCGGGAACAAAAATAATTATCAACAATGGAGAGAAAATATTTTCAAAGGAAAAGATGAAAATGAAAAGGGGACTAAATAGAAATAAGGAAGGTAAACTCTATTAGGATTTGAAAATGAGTAATTTGGTTTCTAGTTAGGATAAGAAGATAAAAAGGTGATGAAACTTTAATTCTATTTTAATTTTGAAGAATGATAAGATATGAATTCTAGATAAGTTTGAAAAAGAAAATCAAAATCCTATTATGATTAGGATAAGGACTAAATGGAAAGATTAAGCAAACTTTAGAGGGTTGCTTTGGTAATTAAACCATTCTACCAAAATCAACAAAAATGTGAAAGAGTTGTGTGACTTGAACTTGGGTGCTAAAGGAATTGAACAAGCTTAACCATTAGGCTACTACCCATATCATATTCTTTTTCTACCATATTAAATTCTTATACTAACTTGGTTTCCATCCTTAATTGCTTGAAAAATAAAGAGGTAAAATACAAAGAATGAGGTCTGAACCTTGGCTTTTTAAACAATTTTTAAGTTTTTAAGCTTTTAAGCACTAATGCTAAGACTCAATTCATGTTAATTTTAGTCACTTAATTGTATATATCTATTTCGTGCTCAACTTACCTATACTTTATTAGCTTATACTTTTAATTAATTATTTTATAACTTATTTAACTTTATAGTTTTTAACACATTCATATTTTAGTTTATAATAATTAATACTCAATGTTAAGACTCATTATTAATATTTTAATTTATTTTACCCTTTTCAAATAGATCCTAACTCAACTAAATCACATTATTTTCTAATTAAGCCTTGTAATCAAGTTTTGTTTTAGATTAATTAATAAAACAAAATCTGATTGTATTATTTTAATACTTTAACTAATTATTTAAAGCAAGGTTTATGGACTAAATCGTAATTTTAATCAATTTTTTTAGTAAAACCTTTTTGGTAAAAATTGAGAGGAATTATCCAAATAAGACTTAACCATGTAAATTTCCAACTCATTTCATAGTATTTAAAACAATAATGCACTAAGCACATGCACATCATCCATCATGCTACCAAAACTTAACAATCAAGCCTATTCAATTATTTGGTTATTCATTTCACTTAACCTTCTATATTTTGGGGTGTTATAGTTCTCCCCTCCTTAAAAAATTTCATCCTCGAAATTTTTCCCGCTAACACGTCATTTGCTTAATCACAAAATCTTTTATTTCTTGTTTTTGTATTGACCACCATGCTTTCGCTGTGCAACTCTGATTCCTATTCACTTTACGAGTTTTTCTCAAGGATTCTATTTACTACCACAGATTGCATTGGGTATTCATTCTATATACGAGTGTTTAGGTAATCTAAAGTTATCTACAATTTTCATACAAAGGAAAGGTTCACTCATATTAGTTTGGATTATAACTAGAATTTAAGAGTTTCAGTTTATCTATAGTTTTAAAAATAAAATAAAAAAATTCATGCATCAACTAAAGTATATCTACAGTTCAATAATTTAATTGGATTCATCATAAATAATCAAAATCTTATTCACTCATTTGAATGATAAAATTTCCATTTAATTATTCATCTTAAATAACTTAAAATTTCAATTTATTCATTTATCATAATCTAACACCAAATAAACTATTGCAGAACCGACATTAGAGTCTTAAGCTTGTCTTCTTGCAACCAAAGAGTTAGTTTTTACAAATTCCTGTGATATGATTTTTCCTAAAGTACCCCTTTTTGATGTATGCATGCAATTTATCCATATTTCTACGGTCCGAATTTAGAAAACCTTTCCCTTTCCTTTTAAATTCAACCAAAGTAGGGAAATTGCAGGTGGTGCCCCAACTTTGGTAAAATTGCAGTAACACCCTTAACTTTAGAAAAATTACAATAACACCCCAAAAGTTTGTAAAGCTTAGAAATTCACCCCAATCCAATCCCAACAAGAATTCATCTTATCCTTCTTCAAAATTCAAATAGAAATAAAATTCCATATCCTAACCAGAATTCAAATTACTCCTTTTCAAATTCTAATAGAATTTATTTCCTTATTTCTATTTATTCTCCATTCCTTCTTCATCTTTTCCTTTGAAAATATTTTCTCTCCATTGTTGATAATTATTTTTGTTCCCAAATCAAAATATATTCCCAATTTCAACTCATTTTTCTACCGATTGATTTTCCGTCAATTACATCTCATATTTTCATCAAAATTTCGACCCCTATAGGAGATTGGATTGATCTTGAACGAAGGGTAATTGCTCGAGACCTCAAAAAAGTTAGGTGTGTGTTCTTTTACGAAAAATTGAGTCAAAATTCGAAACTTCCCAGCCGCATACAGCTTAGCACACGAGCGTGTAGCCAACCGTATAGATCACACGGCCATGTCCCTCTAAAGTATTTCACTCCTTCGCTTCACACACAACTTGGGGCGTCGCACATTACCCGGTCACACGGTCGTGTGGCCCTGTACCTCACCTATTCACTTCACACACGGTCTGGTCACACGGCCGTGTAGCCCATAAAACTCAGAAATTATAATTTAGTCTTAACTTTTATTATTTTATTCAAATCAGTCCCTGATTAGGTTTTTAATGGCATTTAGAGAACTATATTATACAATCAGGCCTTGGATTAGGAATAGAACGATAGAATGCATAAATGAATGAATTTATAGATATGGTTACTTTTAATTGATTGATTGAATCGTGAATGACATTACATATTATTTGTATAAATACTCGATTGAATGTTTCGTGTGCCCTAAATGGTTGACATATTGAATGCTTAATTGATCCGTGAATGCTATTGATTTGCAAAGAGATTGAATACTGAATATTACAATGCTTGAATGTTTTTGAATTGATTGTAATGCATCTGTATGGGTTGGTTCGATATGAACAGAAGAAGTAACCGGCAGTATATCCATATCGAAAATTGGTGGTATATCTGTATTTAATTGTTTCCCTATGTACGCACAATTATAGCAGGTTCCATCTGCGACAGTCTCATTGTGTACCCACAGTTATAGCATATCCTACCTGCGATGTCTTTCATTGTGCTCTCATGGTCCCTTCAATGGCTTTCTACTGGGAGCAGCCGTGTTACCGCAATTACTAGAAACTTTTATATGCAATTACCTGAATCCGAATGTGGTATTAAGTCCACAAATTAGAGTGATGAAAGAGGGAGTTCTTGGGAACTCCCAATTTTTGAGCGCTAGTGGTTGGGGGTAGGAAAACCGATTTTTAAACTGATTTTTGTATGGAATATTTGAAAATTTATGCATACATGACTTAATTTACTTGAGGAAACGATTGAACTGATTTATGTACATATATCTTTTGTGAACAGTATGAGCTCTAAATAGATTCAATTGATTGTCTATGCTTGAATTTATTATTGTTGTTGTTTGATTAAGGTAGCAACATCAATTTACCATATTTGAAGTTGGTAGATATTCATAACTGATAGTTATTCTTGATAATGATGTATGTTGTGTATTTGTTGTCTAAAAATATAATTGTATGACTTGGTTTATTGTAAAGGGACTTACATTGAGTTTCCATAGCTCAGTCCCCCTAATTTCTATCTTTTTAGATAATCCTTCAGGCTAGTACGCATACACGACCCTTGGAGGGTCTCAACTTTTGTTTCATCTTTATTTATGTGAATGTTATTGTTTTTAATTGGGATATTGAGTTATTTTCCGTTTTGTTTTATTATGAATCGCAATTTGGGATTTTGTTATTAATTTAATTGTTAGGTGCATCTTATTTGATATTGGTTTTATAGTTAGGTTATTAATTTTTAATATTTAATTAAACCAAATTGTTTTATTAAATCGGCTTATATTTTATTTCCGCTGCTATTCCTAGTAAGTAAACTTGAATATATATAAACCACATGTATAAACTTGAGTTTTTAAAGGAAAATTGATTTTCATAAAACCGAGCCACTTCGGTGGTTAATGTAATCTCTCAAAATCGGGTCTACTATCTAAGCTGGATTGGGGAGGTTACATCTAAAGATTATTGTTGTAATGCCTTATAGCTTGGGTCGGGTGACTAAACCGGGTATAGAGTGTTACAGGCATTTTTGAGCAACGCCCATGCAACACCAGTAGGGGTTGTTCAAAATACAACAGGAGAATGGGTGGTTGGTTTCTCTCTGAGGGTTGGTGGATCGTTGGTTTTCCAAGTTGAAGCCCGAGCTTTCTTCAAGGGCCTTCAAATTGCGTGGGACAGGGGGTTTAGACAAGTTCAATTCAAGAGTGATAATACATTCTTATTGAAATTATTTGTAGTGGTAACCCCTTGGACAACAATCTGCTTGAGATGCGTTAAATTCAGATCTTGTGCTGATGCCCTTGGCGTAATCAGATGAGGAATATCCGCTGGGAGTATAACCGAGCAGCAAACTATATAGCTTAAGCAACAGGCTCGAGTTTCAATAGGTTGCGTATTTTTGAGTCGTCGCCAGCATCGATCACTAGCATATTGGTTGTAGATAGTAATCTAAGGCTCGATTAGTCACTTTGTTTTCTACAAAATAAAATAAAATAAAATAAAATAAAAATCAGTAATACAATGGGAAATAACTTATATTCGGGTCCTAAAAAACATAGTTTTTAAGCACTATTAATATATTGCCACATCATTTATTTTTAAAGATAACAAAATATTATTATACACTCATCTATATCTACTATTTTCTCAACTTAATTTAACTTTAATTAAATTACTTAAAATAATTAATTTTTAAATTAATAAAAAACATCTTTTCTTATTTTAAAATTTTTAACCATTTTTAATTTTTTTCCAGAAGTTAATAATTTTTTATTTTATGTAACCAATTTTTGAAAATTTTGTAATTTTTAGGCAGTCAAAATTTTTTCATTTTAAATTGTTTTCTATTTCATATTTTTAACTTTTAACCAAATAATAAAGTTTGATAATACAATTAGTGGTGGCTATAATTTTTCAATTTCCTATTAATGTTTTTTTAGTTTTTTAATTGTTGGTTTCGTTTTTCATTTTTTTAATTTATCTATTCTTTTAATTTTTAATTATTTATTTCAGGTTTGAATTTTTCAGCTATAGTTCCAACATATTTACTTTCTTTCCTCAAAATTTCAATTATTTTTATGTAATTTAATTAAAGTAAAATTAAATTAAAGAAAATATCATATATAAATGAATATATAATACTATTCGTATTTGATGACGTAACACTATACTTTTAAACTCATCATAATTTAAGTTAATCCCAATATAAAATATTTTCTATCACACATTTCTCCTTTTGTTTAGTTGAAGTGAGAACCTTAATAAAAATCTTGATTATTTTAAGCTTCAGCTGATGGGTCATTATAATTTTAGGAGAAAAAGAATACTGAGCTTTATAACTTTTCTATTTATTTTTCTAATATTGTATAATTTTATATATTTTTATATTTTCTATTTTTAAAATTTTGATTTTTTAGTGAGAAATCGTAATATATATTTAATTTTATGTATTTTGTTAATTTTAATTTTTAAAATTAAGATCAATTTAGAAGAATGTATAAATATTAAATATTAAATTTTTGAAGTTGAAATCAAATTGATGTAATATTAAGAATTTAAATTTTCAGTATGTATTAAAAATCCACGTCATTGTTCCATTAACAACTTAAAAGGAATATCAAAATTTTAAATATCGAGGATGTTAGAATTAAAAATTTTTGAAGTTTGGGTAATTAAAGCAACCTTGTCGGCAAGATATTAAAGTTTCCTACGAGATATGCTTCTACAATAGACCAACTTCATTTTTTTTTTTTTTGAGAATAAAATAAAACTAAACTAATTACAAATCAACATTATAAGAATAAAGATCCCTTCGACTTGTCCATCGGGTTTTTAAACTCCTGCAGTTCGTCGTTCCGTTCAAAGCAATCTGTAACTTGATTCTGTTCTTTCAAATGTATCTTAAAAATTATTAATTTTTTTGAGTTAAGATATCTTAGATTCGTCTAATCAAGATTAAGTTCGAACAGTTGAAAATGCTTCCAAAGATGACTTTCATAACTTTCAAATTATCAGATTGAATGATAATTTAATCATAATCTTAACGTTGAATAAACTTAAGACCTTTAAAAATACTCCAAAGTTCAGCATTCGAACATTTTCCAAGGTAATAATCCAATCCCCATGTTTATTGTCTAAATAATAAAAGTATTTGTCGCCTGGTAGCATGCGCGTGGATTCTCTCCAAGATTGGTGCGATTGTCTTCTTGTTTGGTTCTTTGGGTGTCTGCCTTTATTCTTTGTTGAATAAATAGGCAGCGGTGGTGTCTATTGCGTGTCCCTGTTGTGTGGTTCTCCATTGACGGGGTGGGTGTCATTCTCAAGGGCTATACGGTGGTTCTACTTTTGCGGTTGGTATGGCTGCATCAAATCAGCGTCTGGGGCACTTACTTGAGAATTGATAGTCATCGTGAATCGGTGAAATTTGACTTTTCCCCCTGAGTACTTTTATTTTCTTTTTAAGCTTCTTGATTGTACTTGTTTCGTGTTTGTTTTTTCACCTCGTGCATGAAAATTATGTTTCTTGCATGCAGCCATTGTATTCTCGATTCCCGTTTTCTCATGAGCATTTATTGCTAGGGTGCTCATTTCACTTTTCTACGTTCTTTTGCATGAAAGACTGTTTACTTGAGTTTTCTATGTTACGTACGCTTTCTTCTTGTTCCTACGTTCATCGTGCATGGTTTTTGTGGATTCTGATTGGCAAAGGTCAAATGGTGCGTTTTTCTTTTCTTCGTTGATTTTTCCATAAAAATCGATATTTTGCCTTGTACTGTATCGGTTTTCCAAAATGTTTTTGCTTTAACTTTGTAGGTTTTCTTTTCTAGTTATTTGTTTTCCCTTAGTTTATAGGTTTAATAGGGTTTTTCTCTTTCCTTATCTTCCTTTTTATCTTATAACTGATTTTTGGTTTTCTGTTTTGCTTGGTTTTCTTATATCATCCTCTAGGGTAGTTGTTTTCTAGATGAAGGTTCAGGTGTGTTTAATAGGGTGCGTTTTGTTTTTAGTGCCCGTTTTCTTGACTGATTTTTCTTGGAAATTTTGTTCGTTGTTTCCCTTTGCCTTTCGTTTCTTTTAAAAGAACGCATAGTGTTTAACCAGGAGCCTTCCTACCTTTGCTTTTATCGGTCTGTTTCTTTGTAGTTTCTTTGGTTTTGGTCACAGGGTTTCGGGTTTCTTGTCTAGTGGTGTTTGGTTTCTTGCAATAAGTGGAGGGCAGTCGTTTTGCCAAGGATGGCGGAGGACATCAATGTTCTCTTGGAAAGACTTAATTTCTCGGAGGAAGAATGGATAAGGGTAATAAGCTCGAACGTGAAATCATCAAAGATCCAGGGCTATGAGGCGTGGGCAGTTGAAAAGATAATGTCAGGGGAGAAGGTTAACAAAAATGCGGTGTATCGTGTTCTAAACTCTCTTTGGTTTACTAAGAAAGATGTCAATTTTGTGGAATTGAAAGAGGGTGTGATTCTGGTCAAGTTTGGCGTTACAGAAGATAGAACGCGG
Source organism: Gossypium raimondii (assembly GCF_025698545.1). Taxonomy (NCBI): domain Eukaryota; kingdom Viridiplantae; phylum Streptophyta; class Magnoliopsida; order Malvales; family Malvaceae; genus Gossypium; species Gossypium raimondii. Next base: position 13,341,172 of record NC_068575.1, read on the forward strand.
ATCCTAAACCTACCCCCATGGCTGTTCGACTAGTGCCTCTTTGCCATGCTCCCATATGTCAAAGATCAAGATTTGGATACCTATGCTCTCAACATTTCTCCTTTTTGGTTGAGGATTTTTAACATTCCTCTTGAGTACATGGATAAGCAGGTAGGTATTGATGTGGGCAAAGGCTATAGGGGAAGTTGTTGCAATAGATTGGCGAGACAACGATGGGAAGTGGACCAAATACATTAGGGTCAGGGTTAAGCTTGACGTTTTGAAACCTTTGCGCAAAGTGGTCCATTTAGTGAGAAATGATGGCATCGAAATAGTATGTACAATCAAATATAAACGTCTTCCAGCGTTTTGCTATATATGCGGGCTCATCAATCACACAACTCAAAAACGCGACAAGAAGGAAGAACAAAATGAGCAAAATCTCCAATATGGAAGCTGGCTTCGAGCTTCAGTGAGAGGATCAACACAAGCCAGGAGCAACTGGAGAAATGGTATTGAAGTGATAGAGGAGAAGAAAGCTATGGAAAAAGAGTCCAACAATGATAAACAAGGGGAAGAAAATAGATCCACAATCTTGAAAGAAAAAAAGAGCCAAAAATGCTGAGGAAGAATCGATTTCATGCTTACCCTTAGAAAAATGTCAACAGAGAACAACCCGTGAAGGAGTGGGAAAAAATGAGACGCAAAAGAAAGAGATTGAAATGGAGCAATGGGGAGAACAATGATGGCAGCCCTATTAAACTCGTTTGTAGAAAGTTAGCAGATTGTTTATCACTATGAAAGGCGGTGGCTGGCGACCAGCACAGCCTAGAGCAATGAGGTTCTTTTGTTGGAACTGTTAAGGGCTTGGGAACTCTATGATAGTTCATGAGCTCAAGAAACTCCTTATTGCTACTAATTCGGATGTTATTTTTCTTTGTGAAACCAAAATGCATGCTAATAGTCTATCGCGTGTGCGTAATCTTTTTAGGATGGACGGTTGTCTTGCTATTAGCTCGGAGAGGTCTAATGGGGGCCTTGCAATGCTTTGGAGAGGAGTGGAGGTGGATGTGCAGAACTACTCAAAACATCACATTGATTCTATTGTTTGTATGGAAGACAATAAGAGGCTTCGGTTCACTGGCTTTTATGGCCATGTAGATCCAAATTTGAAAAAGAGGTCGTGGGATATCCTTAGAAGGATGGGTGATTCAGTTAGGGAGGGATGGGTTGTGGGGGTGACTTTAATGCTATTACCAATGATACAGAGAAGGAGGACGGTCGAAGGAAGCTTAGGGTCATTATGGATGAGTTCCGTGGGGCGATGGAGGAGCTTTCCCTTGCGGATATCAAAACTAATAATAGGTGGTTCACTTGGGTGAATAATAGAGAAGGGACGAGCTTGGTCAAAGAAAGATTGGACAGGTTCTTAGCCTCGATGGATGCTATTGAGAATATGTCGTATCTGATTACAAAGGTTGTAAGGCAATCTAAGTCTGATCATGATGCCATTTTAATGGATACTATGGGAAGTAAACCCTGTCATAATGTTCGGGACCCTAGACTGTTTTTTAAATATGATGTGTGCTAGGCTAAGGAGAAGGAGGCTAGAGAAATCATTAAAAGAATTTTGACCGAGCACAATCTGGATATTGTGGATAAAATGGAGAGGGCGGGGATGATCTTGGTCCATGGCAGTATAATCGCTATAGAAGAATGAAGAACCAAGTTCGTGAGTTAGAGAAGAAAATCAACAAGCTGGTGGATGGTCCTAATAGGGAGAACACTGCCAAGCTCATAAAATCGGCTCGCTTTAAGCTAGGGCATTTGTATGTTGTAGACGAAGGCTACTGGGCATAGAGGGCTTGCATAAAGTGGCTTAAGGAGTGTGATAGGAACACACGTTATTTTCACGTGCAAGCAACTAGTAGAAAAAAAGAAGAACAATATTGAGCGTTTAAAAGATTCAAATGGGACGTGGCATTACGATAATAGAGTCATTTGTACAGTAGCTGGGGATTATTTTCATGATCTTTTCAAGACAACCAATGCTTCTTATAACGATCTTGATTTGAGCTATATCCGGATGTGTGTTAGTGAGAACATGAATTTAAAGTTGGAGAGGGACTTTACAGATGATGAAATTATGGCTGCCTTTAATCATATGGACCGCCGCAAAACGCTGGGGTTAGATGGCCTCTCAGGTTGTTTTTTTAAAGAGCACTGGGAGACGGTTGGGAAAGATGTTTTGCAATTGTGTCATGATGTGCTTAAGGGCAAAAAAGATGTTGAGTGTCTTAATGATACTATGATCGTCCTTATTCCGACGATCAAGGATCCTACCGATATTACTAATTTTTGTCCTATTTCGTCCTATTTCGTCCTATTAGTTTATACAGGGTGGTGTATAAAATTATCTCCATAGTTTTGGCTAATCGGCTTAAAGAAGTCCTCCCCTTTTGCATTAGCCAGAATTAAAAAGTGCTTTCGTCCCAGGTCCTATGATCCACGACAATATTATCATTGCACATGAACTGATGCATTATCTTCAAAGCTTGAAAAATGATCCTAATAAATGTTTTGTTGTTAAATTAGACATGAGTAAGGCCTATGATCTGGTCGAGTGGAATTTCCTCAAGAAAGTTATGAAAAAATTAGGTTTTAAGGCTACTTGGGTCAAGAAAATTATGCAGTCTATGCGGTCTATTCATTATATGGTTAAGTATAATATGGTCTTATTTGTCTGATATTATTATTCCGGAAAGGGGTCTTTGATAAGGGGGCCCCTTTTCTCCTTATCTTTTCTTCTTTTGTATGAAAGCTTTCTCTAGTATGTTACTTCATGCTCAAAATGGTAAAACTATTAAAGGCATTCTAGCTAGCCAATATGGCCCTTCTTTTTGTCAAGAACAAGAAAAGCGAAGTGGAAGCTTTCATGAATATTATTGGTACGTTTGAAAATATCTCAGGCAGAGCATTAATCTCAACAAGTCCATGGTGTACTTCAGCCCTAACACCCCTATGGCCCAACGTCACATTTTTGGTGGCTTACTCAAGACGAGAGTGATGGGCAAGCTTGATAATTATCTTGGCCCCTCGCTTACCGTAGGAAGAAAAAATCTATTGCCTTTAAAAACATTTCGGACCGTATTTCAGGTAGAATGAATAGTTGGTTGAAGAGGCTCTTGTCTTGTAGGGGAAAAGAAATCTTCATCAAATCCGCCCTCCAATCCATCCCGACTTACACTTTCTCGGTGTTCCTTGCCCCGAGAGGTATTCTAGAAGACTTACAATCTAAAATCAATCGCATGTGGTGGGGAGAAATAACAAAAATCAGATTTTGTCAATGCCTGCATGGGAGAGGATTTGTTTCCCTAAAGGCATGGGGGTTCTCAGATTTAGGGATCTTCGGTTGTTCAATCTGGCCCTGTTAGGGAGACAAGTGTAGAGGCTTATTACTTGCAAAGACACCTTGTGCTATAACGTTTTAAGTTCAAAATATTTTCCTAATGGTGACATTTTTCAACCCAAGAACATCAATAAACCCTTTTACATTTGGAAAAGTATTGCTACGGCTGCAAGATCTTTAAAAAATGGTTTTGGTTGGATGGTGGGTAATGGAGAAACATTGATATCTAGCATGACAATTGGGGCTTCGAGGGTTTGAACGGAGATTCGATTTGTTCTAACGAGCTGACTATCCATGAACAGAAAGCTCGTGACCTTTGGTGCAATAATGATGTAGGCTAGAACGTGGATAGGGTGCATGCAATTTATGGTCAAAACATGGGGGAGCAAATTTGAAAATTCCCATTATTTCTAATGGCCTGAGTGATAGAAGAGGGCGGTTTCATAACCCCACGGTTATTATACTTCCAAGTCCGCATACTCTTGGCTCCTCCTTAAACAGGTTGGCCATGGTTCACACCGTTTCTTTTGGAGAACCATTTGGAAGCTGAAGACACTGCCTAAAATTCGCATATTTTGCTGGAGAGTGGGGCATGACATCCTTCCCACCTATCAAAAAATCTCTTCCATCCACCAGGAGTTCAAGAAAGACTGCCTTAGATGCAGGGCCTGTGATGAGACCATTATCTATGCATTGAAGGATTTTCCCACTGCTCGTGAAATCCTGGTATTAGGCGGCCTCAATAATAATCTTCTCGTTGGCGATTTCTCACAGTGCATTGACTGGATAGAGGACGTGATGAGGGTGTTGGACCTTAAAGCTGTTTCTGACTTCATAACTGTTGAATTATACTTAACAAGTATTAACTGATGAATATTATCAGTATTGTATTCCCAGAAGGGTTCTCAGTACATGTATTTATACAGCAGTGATAACTGCAACTTCTTTAACTAACTAACTGCTTACTAACTACTGACTTGACAACTGACTAACTTCCTTATAATACTTTAACATTCTCCCGATCCTCTCTTTTTCTTAAACCAATCATCTCATCTTTTGTTGTTACTCAAAGAGCACTGCGAAGGCCTGCAAACTGCTTGGGAGCTAGAGGCTTAGTAAGCACATCAGCAATCTGATTAGCAGACGAAACGAAACTAACCTGAAGTGACCCATCAGTAACATTTTCTCAAACAAAGTGATGGTCAATCTCAATATGTTTTACTCTTGCGTGATGCGTTGGATTGGCTGACATGGACACTGTAGACGTATTGTCATACCAAACTATTGGTGCATGAGCCATGCAAATTCCTATCTCATTTAGCAACTATCGAATCCACAATAGCTCAGAAACACAACTGGCCAGGCTGCGATATTCAGCCTCTGTAGAAGACCTGGACACAACAGGTTGTTTTTTCGAGCACCATGCTATTGGATTTGGTCCGAGAAAGATAACATAACCTATGGTAGAGCGTCTATCTTCAACAGAAGAGGCCCAGTCTGCATTTGAGTAGCAAACCAACTTAAACTGTCTACTGGAAAAGAACAACCCATGATCCATTGTACCAGCTAAGTATCGAAGGACTTGCTTAACAGCTTTCCAATGAGCTTCACTAGGTGAGTTCATGTATTGACTTAGCTTATTAACATAAAAGGAGAGATCAGGTCTTGTAACACACAGGTATTGCAACATCCTTATAGTGCTATGATAAAGATGTTCATCAACTATCTGACTACCATTAAAGGCTACCAGCTTAGGATAACTGATCATTGGAGTAGGTGTGTTAGCAGCACCCTCCATCTCTGTCTTCTGGAGAATGTCCTGAACATACTTTCGCTGGGTGAGAAGCAGACCATGAGGCATATGCTGCACCTCAATGGCAAGAAAAAAATTAAGAGCACCAAAATCTTTAAGAGCAAACTGTTTGTGCAACTGACATACCACATCATCAACAGCTTAGGTGGAGTTACCAGTAAGAATAATGTCATCAACATATGCCATAAGAAATAGCTGACTGGTGCCAGACCTCCGAATAAATAATGAATGGTCTGTCTTGGATGCGCAAAACCCCAGCTTATTTACCACAAACTGTTGAAGTGTGTGAAACCAGGTACGAGGCACCTGACGTAATCCATACAAGGCCCTATTTAATTTACACACCAATTTCTGACCATCCGAGCCACGTACCTCAAAGCCTGGTGGCTGATCCATAAAGACTTCTTCATCAAGCTGTCTATTGAGGAACGTATTATTCACGTCCACCTGTCGTAGTGACCATTCGTTCATGACTGCAACAGCAAGAACCATTCGTATGGTAACAGCTCGAACTACTAGGCTAAACGTGTCTCGAAAATCAGTCCCAGCATGTTGAGAAAAGCCTTTAGCTACTAACTTAGCTTTGTACCTTTCTATAGTACCATCTACTTTCTTTTTCACCTTGAACATCCACTTACAGCCAACCGTTTGACGTTGAGAAGGAAGAGTACACAGTGTCCATGTGTTATTTCGAACAAGCGCATTCAACTCAATAAGAACTACTTCTTTCTAGAGAGGATGAGCCATAGCAGCGTGAATGTCCGTAGGAACCTCAGATGACAAGTCAACACCACTCATGTAAACCTTTGGTTTAAAAATACCAGTTTTGCTGCGGGTGACCATAGCATGGGTGTTTTGTGGAGCAGGAATGGGAGATGGGACAGAGCCTGAAACTGACTGTGATTAAGAGACTGACGTATTTGAGGGAGTAGCTGATATGGTAGAGATAGAGGGACCATGCTGTGAACAGACTGGTGAATTAGGTAGACATGAAGGTAAGGCCAAACTAGGTTAACTAGGACACTGAGATGACTATACATGAGAATATAAGCTAGGAGCTAGGACCATTAGCCTAGAACTAGTGTGAGGGGGTGTAGTGACTGAAGTTGGTTTGAAACAAGCGGCTTGGAACCCGGACTGGTTTTCATGAAGTGTGACATGTCTAGCTATGTAAATCTGACCATTGTTATCTTGACACCTATATCCTTTATGACTATTAGAATAGCCAAGAAAAATGCAAGGAATAGACCGAAACTGGAGCTTGTTTTTGTTATATGGTCTAAGGTTTGGAAAACACAAACATCCAAATGTTTTAAGGAAGGAATAGTTGGGCTTGGTTTGAAAAAGCTTCTCATAAGGTGAGACATATCCTAAAGGTGCAGACGATAACTTGTTAATGAGGTAGGCAGCATTGCTAAACGCATTGTTCGAATATGACACTGGCATTGCTGCATGAGCGAGCATAGAAAGCCTTGTTTCAACTATCTGGCAATGCTTGCGTTCAACTAAGCCATTTTGGGCTGACGTGTAGGGACAGGTGAGCCTTTACAGGATTCCATCCTGAGCAAGATAGGGTCGAAGAGCTTGGAACTCACCCCCACCATCTGTTTGTAGTGATCTAAGCTTCATACCAAGTGTTCTCTCAACCTGCTTGTGAAAGAGAGGAAAAACAGTAACAACGTCTGACATCTTATACAAGAAGTATAACCATGTAAATCTTGTAAAGGCATCTGTAAACGCTACATAGTATCGAAACCCATTGGACGTTACTGGTGTTAGACCCCAGACATCTGCTGTAACAAGCTGCAAAGGTGCAGTATATTGAGTCTCGGAGGAGTGCAAAGGTTGTTTATGCTCTTTACCTAAACGACACGCTACACATGCAAAAGAATCTTTATTGTCATCAAAAACCATATTACAAATTTGTAACGCTTTAATCAGTACATTTCTGCAGGGATGACCTAGCCTAGCATGCCATAGACTTAGAGGAATTGAAGCATGAGTTTGAAAACAACTAGCTAGCTGACTAGGTTGATTATTCGTACGAGTTTTGTTGAGACAAATCTTATACAGACCATGATGAACTAAACCTTGAAGAAGCACCTCCTTGGTCTTTAAGTCTCGAACTTGACATTGTGAAGGAAAAAAATTCAAACATCACTTGATTGTCTCTGGTGAACTTAGACACAGAAAGCAAATTCTTAGTTATACCAGTAGTATATAGCAAGGACTTCATGTAAAGCGGTCGTGTCTTAGTAATAAGAGTTTACTGACCAGAACATAACACAGGCAGAGAGTTACCATCGCCCACATACACCCTACCTGGTCCATGACGAGAGGTGGTATCACCAAGGAACTCCACCGAGTGAGTGAGATGATGTGTTGCCCCAGAATTAGGGTACCAAGCAGAATCTCCAACCGTATCCGAAGTAGCAACCATTGCATGTGGTGGAGGAGCAGGTACAGCCACAAATGAACCCTGTTGCACTGAGTTACTAACAAATGAGTTTGGCCAGCTAGAGGGAGAAGGTACCTGATATGACCAGTTAGAGGATGGAACCATAGAAGGAGCAATCATACAAACATTAGCTTGTGGAGGGGCCTATAGTTGGTGCTCTTATAGGACGAATCAAACCGATAGTAGCAACAGTCCACAAGATGCTCGATTTTACCACACAATTGTCATTAAAATCGTGTGCTGGAAGAACGACCACGTCCGCGAACACGAGAGTTAGATGGTCGATAAGTCTGTGTTGAACTATCTGTAGTAGAACCAGCAGACTGTTGAGAAACAAGGTTCACAGAGCTAGGGACCTCAGCCATTAACACTTGATGTCGAGACTCGGCATCAATCAGCATAGTCATGACACTCTAAAGACTGTACAACGTTGGGCTGGCTACAATGATAGAAACAATTGGCTCATACTCAGCTGGTAGCCCATTTAAGATTGCTGTGATATGTTCATGTTCGCTGATGATTTCCCCACAACTAGCCAAGTTATCACAAAAACACTTAATCTTCATTAAAAACTCTCGCATAGAAAGATCACCTTTGTGCTGTGAATACATAGCACGACGATAGAACATTAGCCGTGAAGTAGACTTACTTCCATACAAGGACACAATAGCGTTCCAGATCTGCGCACTTGTATCTAGTCCAATGAGATGAGGTAAAACTGTTGTACTAACTGAAGACAAGAGCCAAGAAGCAAGCGCACTATCTTGCTGTTAAAACCTTTCAAAATCAACATTTTCTTGAGACACCCAATTATCATCAAGAACTGTCGAGGGAGGCGGAACAGTATGTAAATCAAGAAACCTTTGCAGTTTATAAGCTTTTACTGCCAAAAGAATTTGCTGACGCCACAAAAGATAGTTAGAATCATCAAGAAGCACACTAACCTTCTTGGTTGAGAAAAACTTACTATCAACAACACCAGCAGATGGTTGAGAGGCCATCGTGGGAACAACAGAGTGAGCAACAGAAGGACTCAACGAAGGATCCATGCGAACAACAGACGCATTACAACCTTAACCCAGGAAAAATCTAACCTCTGATACCATGTTGAATTATACTTAACAAGTATTAACTGATGAATATTATCAGTATTGTATTCCCATAAGGGTTCTCAGTACATGTATTTATACAGCAGTGATAACTGCAACTTCCTTAACTAACTAACTGCTTACTAACTACTGACTTGACAACTGACTAACTTCCTTATAATACTCTAACAATAACTACTCTTTGGAATAGGTGGAATAATAGAAACAATTTTATTTTCAGAGGTAAAGAGGACGAAGCTAGGGTGGTTTGGGAGAGAGCTGTAACCTTGTGTCATGATTTTCGGATTCATAACCTAGTTAACAAACCCCTACTGCCTGTGTCTCTGATTGAAAAGAGTTGGATGGAACATCCTCATGACACCATGAAAATTAACTTTGATGCCGCTGTTTCGTCGAAGAAGATGGGCTATGGGATGATCGCTCGGGACTCGGATGGTTTTGTTCTTGGAGGGGGTGTCATCAATATGGATATGCATGCAGAGTGGGCTGAGCTTAAAGTGCTCGAGGAGAGTCTAAATTTTGCTAGAGCGTTCAATTTCCATAAAGTACAATTTGAAACTGATTGCGTCAGTCTGCTTAACCGCATAAACAAAAGAGGACAAGACATTACACTGTTAGGCTACTGCACCGATGTGATTTGCAAGCAGTTGGAGAATTTTAATTCTTCCAATGTTATTTGGGCCAATAGATGTTGTAATAAGAGAACAGATTATCTTTGTAAGCAAGCCATTGTTAACCATTGTAATTTTACCTTTAAGTTGGATTACCCCTTGGATATCCATGATTTGGTCATGAAAGATTTAATAAATTGAAGTTGGGTCTATTTATCAAAAAAAAAAATATAATAAAAGTATTTGTATGGTTTCAAATACGCTTTTAATTATTTATTTTATTAAATTATAAAGTAAAAATTTCAAAGAAAATATTTGATATCAGTAAAGTTTTTAGACTCCACAAGTAGGATTAAGGTGATAATAAATATCCTAAAGAAGCATAGTAAAATATTAATATATATATATATATATATATATATATATATAAAGGGTACATGACAATTTTTAAGGATGGTTGTAGAATAATAAAAAATACAATGACAATAAATCAAATACTAATCCAAAATTTAAAGGTTACAATATGCTCAAAATTTTGAGCTCGTAGATTTATAATTTAATCTCCCTATTCTTTTAGGAATTTAATACTTCTATTTTTCAATTTAAAATTTAGCCCCAATTATTAACACTATTAAAATTTTCCTGTTAAATTTGTTCTTGTGACATTTTAAACTAAAACACACTCAAGATCCATGTAATAAAAATGACATTGTAATAGGCTTGAATTTAATAGAGAATTTTAAAAGTGTTAACAATCATTAAAATTTACATTAACATTTTAATCAAAATAAAATATTTAGACTAATTAATGACATTTTAAAAGTTGAGATACCAAATTATGTCAAAATTAAAGTATAGAAATTAAATTTCAAATCGAACGAAATATAAAGATAAAAACTGAAGCGAGATTAGAATTAAAATTTAGCCGTTAACTTTTTATGTCCATAAAAAGAAAAGAGAGATAAAAAAACAATAGAATTTTATGTAATTTTTTTAATGGTCTCATTATAAGTTCTGATCAAATTTGTTTATTTTACACAACGTCTAAAATTATTTATAGCCCCTCCCTAACCCATAAATAGAAGGATAATGCGCTTCAGCGTACTCAAACCCACGTCATCTTGTATTAACAACAATCTTTATGCCAATCGAACTATAACTCAATTGATTTATATTAATATATACTCCATAATTAAAATAAAAACTATTATTTATGACAATAAATGATATAAAACTTTTAAATTATTAACCAGTATTCAAAATATACAAAATCCTTATCAAAACCATTAATAATTTTACGATATTATCAAAAGAAGAAAAACATCACACGGGATTAAATAATAAGCAACAATTAAAAAAAGGTAATGCATATTTTTAATTATAAAAATTTAATACATATTTTTAATTTAAAAAGGTACTACAGACTTTTGAAATATTAAATAAATTTAAATATTAAAACAAGTAATTAAATTATTTAAAAATATTAATTTTTTAATTTTAGAATTTTTAAATGTTCAATTTTGAATTTTCAAAAAAAAAGAATTTAATAAAATCTTGAAAAAATTAATTTAATTTAAATTTGTTATATTCTACTTTGTTGTCTTTCTTATTTGCGGTTAATGTTTTTTTGACGTTTAAATTAGTGTTAAAATTAAAATTTTAATTAAAATATTTTACCATATAAAATTAATATATAACTTAATATATATTTTTAAAAATATATTGGTTTACAACGGTGATTTCAACACAGAGTATTCTTTAAGAAGGTGAACATCTAAGCAATAAATAACTTGATTTTTTTAACTTACACAATTATTAATTATCTTTTAAATTTTCAATAATTAAAATTTTGTACTAAATTTTAACAAAAATGTAATTAAATTAAATTAGTACACATAGCATGTGTTAAAAAACTAGTTATTTGAATTTTACTTGTTTTGAATAGTTAACGTTATATTAGGCCCATTTTCATATTTCCATTTTTGGGCTGAATTTACCAGCCCATTTGACCCTCCATTTAATCTGTTTAATGGGATCCAAAAGAAAATTCTTAATATAATGAAAGATTTTGGTTCAATAAATTAATTCGGTAAGAGATCCTTATTTTAATTTTTAATAATTGAGATTAAAGATAAATATGTTAGGATTTTAATTTAAATTTTCATGGAAAACAATATAATAACCATATCAATAGAAAAAGAAGTTGCTTTAATATCTTTTTAGATTGTTTCATTTTAGTACAAGTTTAAAGGCAGAAGCCTGTTGCAAATGTTATGGTTTTTTGGGGTGGGTCATATGACAGAATACATCTTTGTTTTTTTGTCAAAACCTGCATATAATGAAATATGCTCTATTTTCATGGGTAAAGATCGAACCCTCAACATCAGGATTAAAAGATGAGGTGAGTAACCACCTCACCACACCTCATGGTTAAATATATCTTTGTTAGATTTATGATAATTGTTAGGATCAATAATCACCAAGAGGGTGGTGAATTTGTAACATCCCTAAAACCCCCTAAATCAGGAATAGTGCTAATATGATAATACATGTATTAAAAATTTTGAAGTAAATAAAATAAAGAATATAATTGATAAAAGAGAGGGATGAGAAATGACAAAAGAAGTAGAATCAAGAAGTATGTCCATGATGTATTAAATTAAGGCAAGGACTAAATCCTAAAGAAGAGAAAGGTGTTATGGTCTTAGTGCAAATATTTAAAATTTGTGAGGGCAAAGTATAAATATGGCGAATTTGAAGGACCAAAAGTGCAAATGTTCCAAAGGTGGAAAGGACCAAATAGTAAGACAAATTCATGAACAAGGATTAAATTGAATAAGTTGAGAAATTAGAGGGACTAAATTATAATTTTCCAAAAGTGAGAAATTGCCTAAAAGTTAATATTGAATTGGTTCAAGGGAAAAATGGCCATTCCTCAAATTGGATAAATATTGAGTGTAATAATTAAGGATGAATGGTGTTGAAAAATGATTGGTTGAATTATTTTAATAATTAAATATTTAGATATTTTATTAGAATAATGTAGAGGTTTATTAGTAATTTTATCACCTTCCAACACTACCACCATTCATGAAAGGAATTGCTTTCATTTTCTTTTAATTTGGTCCTTTCTCACCATAATTATCAAGTCAAAGCTAAAAACCATCAAATTTCCATAGAAATATTTAGTGAAATAAAAAATACAATATCATAGCAAGGTGATTTCTATCATACTCAATGGTTTTTGCACGCAAAGAAAAAATGAAAGTAAATATTGAATCAATGGTTATCTAACGTTTAACTAATACTAAGCAGTATTACTTGGTCGGATTATAATACGAAAAGGCAACTTGTATTAGTAGATGAACCAAAACATGTCCTTAGTCTAATAAAAAACGAGCAAACAGATTGAAAGGCTAATACGTTGTCTATCAAGTCCAATTGGGGAGGTGTTTTGTCTTGAGCATCGGAGCGGATAACTCCTAGAAGATAGAGATATAGATGTAACTGGACTGATAGTGTAACGCCCCAAAAATATGAATTTATGACTGTTAAATTATGTCATTGATCAATATTTGCTTTTGTGGTTAAGGGCTTAGGATGTGTGTTTGATGTCATGTGTTCAAATCTCATTCTTTGAGGATTTTTCTATTTTTGTCCCTATCCCTAACTCTAGTCTTTTGATTTAAATTTTATTTTCAGTCGTTCAATGTTAAAATGAGTCTATTAGTTCAATGGCAAGGTGTTAGCTTACTTTTTGGTCTTGTGTTTGAATCCTTGTGTGAGCAAATTGACAATATTTTTCTATTTCTGTTTGAGCCGACAATGTAGAGGTTGTGGTTTAATCGAACTTTGTCTCTGGGGAAAATCTGATAAGTTATTAGAATATTGTGTTGGTTTGAAATTGGTTTTTGTTAAAAAATATATATTCTTTTTATTCTTTTTTATTTTAAATTTATTATATTTTAATTTATTTTCTTTTCCCAAATCTACCTTTTCCCACGTTTCCCATTTGTTATTTTTCTTTTATTTTTTATCTCATTTTCTTTTGATTTTGATGTAAAAGAGAGGAAAGAAGAAAAAAGATGAGAATAAATAGGGAGGTGAAAGAAGTTCTATTTGGTTTTGAAGAGAAAACATAATCCTAATTCAATTAGGATAAGTTGGATAAAAAATCTAGGGTTTGAGAACCCCTACACTAACAACTTAACCATAAAGCCTATTCAATTTTTTGATTATTAATTTCATCTAACCTCATATATTTTGAGGTGTTACAAACTGAATCTGTATTCTCTTGCATCCCACGTTAACATATATTGAGCATGCCTTTGAACCCAATCTTCATGCCGACTTTAAAGTCAGACTCCCAAGTTGCCTACTTCGACTAGGTTGCTAAATAAATTAGTAACTCGATTATTTCACTAATATATATAAGTCGATTCATATTTGATGAATTTTTACAGGTGACAATTACATAAACTATCTATCAACAAAACTCTACTTTAATAGAATAGTTTTAAAAGATTTTGATGTATTTCAAAAAATCAATTAAACTCACCAACTTTTTACATCCTATTGAGTTATTTAATTAAAAAAATTGAACATATAAATCTTTTGATTAAAGTGGACAGTTCAATTTGTCAACGTGATAGTTAACTGTGGATTTAAAAAAATATGTGACAGTTGTTGTCCACAAATAATTTAAAATTTAGAAAATTTTTAATAAATACTTTAAAGAAATTTGAATTTAAATACTTTTAAAACATTAATAAAACTAAAATTTAAAAGAAACTACTAAAACTTTAGCAATTGCTCCTAACTTGGATAACCGGTATAGCCTTTTGGTAGTGTCAAATCCAAGTCAACAATTGTGCTTGGTTCTTTCAAAGTGAATTTAACAGACTTAGCTAGTAGAAAATTCAAACCCCCCAAATTATAGAAGTTGACTTTAGCCTTCAGCTTAGTCTTCGTTCCTAGAGTCACTTAGCTAATGATTTTTTAGGTTTTTAATAATTTTTAAATTCATATAATTTTATTATCTTTTTTTTCAAATTTTAAAAATTTAAGGAATATTTTAGAATTTTTCAAAAAGAATTATAAAATATTTTATTTTTAGCAATATTTTAAAAATATTTTGTTTTAAAGTTTTAATTTTTGTTTTAACTTTTTAAAAATTATAAAAATTTAAAATAATTTTAATTATTAAAAGGTTTTATATAATTTTATAATTTAAATTATTTTTAAAATTTATTCTATAATGTTTAAATTATTTGTTGATGTAACATAAAAGACAAAATAATACCACATTAACAAAAACCTACCATGCAGATTACCAAGTGTGCAAATATTATTGAGTCATTGTCCGGTAATAGTCACTTCAACAGATTTAACAATAACATTAGTCTAAGAGTCTGGTTGATCAATTTTCTCACTTGGAAGGTTTAAAGTGGATTAATTAATTTTTCAGAATAGTTTAAAGATTTTTATACCATTAAGCCTTTTTAAAAGAAGTTAATATTTAATACACTGGTTGCATATAGTTTTATATATTGTCACTGAATCAAATCATGGCGCATTAAATTTTTAATGAAGTGTTATGATCTTATAATACATAAAATTATATATTATCATTGTATTAAATATTAATTATTTTAAAATTATTTATTTATTGATGACATATTAATATATTTAATACAAACCCTTTAACAAAGAAGAGAAATGAGTCACAAATGCATCAGACACCTATTTTAGTGGAAAACCATACAAATCTATAAGCTATATATAAAAAGTAAGGTTTTTCTAGAGGACATGTGTCTTGTTTTTAGGAAAATTTTTAAAATATATACATATTAATATAAAAAATATTCTTTAATATTTAGTCACCAGCAGACTTATGGGTTGGATTAAGAACAAAAATTATTAGGCAAATTTTCAAAAAAGAAAAGAAAAAAAGAAATTGACTTGAAATTGTAGTTTTTCGTACACACCAAAAACAAAATTAAAGCTTTTGATAAGAAGAATGAAAAGAAAGAATAATAGCGGTTGTAGATGACTCAATCGAATTGTAGGGACAACATTTCTATATCCAAGCTTTTGTAGGAATTTAAGAGCCTGAAAATCAGGTTGAGGAGTAATAATTGTTGTTTAAATTAGTATGCATTTTTTGGTAGAGATATTTTTTCCAGCTAAATAAGGCCCTTCCACATACATATAAAATTCCCCTTCCACTACTTGGTATTTCTTAAAGCTTTATATAGAGTGAGTAAAATTCGGTTCGATTCGAAATATTTTTTAAATTTCGAGTTAAACGAATCGAGTTATTCGAGTCAACTCCATTTTTTTCTCGAATTTTAAGTTCAAATCGAGTTTAATTTTCAAATTCAAACAACTCAAATAATTCAAATAAACCGAATTTGAAACTATAATATTTTATATTTTTACCCCAAACCCCCAAACTTTTTTACTTTCCTCCCAATACTTTTACTCCATTCTACTTTCTCCCCAAAACTTTTACTCCTCTCCCATCCCTCCCATCTACTCCGAACCCATTCCCCCCCCCCTTTTTTTTTAATTTTTTCTCCCCATTTACTTTCCTCCCAAAAATTTACTCCCTCAACCCTCAAAACTTTTTATTTTTCTCCTAAACTTTTACTTTTTACCCTTTACCCCCAAATAAAAAATCATCCAAAAAAATCCCTAAACCTAAATAGTAATAATTTTATCTATATCTACTATTTATATCATTCAATTAAATTTCACATTTTGTACTATTTATATTATTGAATTGTTTAATCATATTAAATATTTATAAATTTTTGTTAAAATTGAATTATTGATAATGTCATAAAATATTTGTGTAAAATTTTATGTTGGTATCAATTTTACATTTTATCTTTAAGATAACTTTATTAAAAAATCATATTTTTTATATTTAATATATATTTTTTAATTTCAAAATACATAGTAACAAAAATCAGAAGATAGTTGAAGCAACTAAGCAAGCAAAGAAGCTAACTCATATGTAAAAGATTAATAAATAAATTATGAAGAGATGAAAGTTAACAACAAATTTGATTACGATGGGCAAATTTGATTACGGTGGGTGATAGTGGTTATAAGGACTCAAAGTCATTTTTTTAATTTAACTCGAATAAATATATTCGATTCGAATTTCATCTCACTCGACTCGATTCAAGAAAATTTTAAATTGAATTAAAATATTAAAATAAGATTTATCAATTCGATTAACTCGAAAGTTTTCATTCAATTTGCGCTTACCCCTAACCTTATACATCTTTTCATTTTAGTGGTCCGAAGTTCTTTGATAGAACTACAAGATTCCATGCTCCATTTTGAACAATAGTAATCACATTAATTATTTTTATTTATTTATTTATAAGTTTTATATTAATTTGTTAAGTTTATTTCAACCAAGTGGGTCCAAATCTAGCTTTTGTAAGCCAACCTATTGATAGATATTTGGTAATTGAGGATCTATCAAAAAGCAACTTTAATTGATCAAAGCTTTTGAGTGCTAAGTTTGATGATGCTTATGTTTAGTATACCAAGTCTATTCCTTGCCTCCGTTTTGTTTATCAAAGAATTGACTCTTAAAATTATATTAAGTTCATTATAATATGTCACAAGTCACAAGTCACAAGTCACAACCTAAAATTAATGATATAATTAACTTTTTTTAATGAAACATTGTCTTTATCCACACATCCTTTGTCATGATTTGCTTTGATTAAGACAACTGATCCCCCAAATTTGTTGCTTTTCTTCTTTCTCAATTTAGACATAACATAAAGTTGTGCTTAAGCCACAAACGTTTAAAAAGACCTTTGATGTAATATCGTTTCAATTTTCGTTTACATTGATCACATGACTACATCAAGGTAGCTTTATATATCCATTGTAATTTTTCTAAACTGAAAAACAATCTTTAACCAAACTTCGTCTTTTAAAAAAATTACCTAGTAATAGAAAAACCTTATAAAACTAAGGGTTTTGATTTGCTGAATTAATCTAGCTAGAGATCAATATTAGTGAAAATTCTAAGTTTCTGAGTAGAGAGATTCGTAGGATGACAAATATTTTTAGCTATGTTAAAAAAATTAATTGAAAATAAAATCATACTAGTAGTTCACTTCACGTATTTGTGGCCACGCAAGTCAATATATATATATATTTTTATTTTTATCAAGGAGGATCATTTTACAAGTTGAAACACTTTTAAGTCCAAGATTTGACATGCTCGAATTCTTGGGATCACATACTTGCATTCCCAAACTTGATGGCATAGACATTCAGACCTGCTTAAGGCAACCTATGATGTCAAGTCATTAGTATATTGACTAGCTTGTAGGGAGTTTGGAACCAATGTGTAACTGATATGTGGTACCTTAGGAATTATTAGAGAGAACTCTCATAAAGGCTTTCAAGCACAAAGAAAAAAAAGACCAATAACCTTAACCCATTTGTCACTTCCTCTCACGTTCTCTTTAATCTTCTTTCGCCACCCACATTCTCGTCATCTTAGCCCACTTATGGCTTTCCGCCCTCTAGGTGAACCATCACAAGCCACCGCAACCTTCTCTTTGTATCAACAATTGGTGTGAAGAGCGTAAACACACTTTCGACCTTAAAAATTAGTTGGAAAATGGCTTATCCGAACAATAACTTCTCCAATGACCCAAACTTCCCCAACAACCAAAACTTCTCTAACTTCCAAAACCAAGCCAACTAGAACAGTCGATCCCTTTGGGAAACAAAAACTTTGGCCAACAATACCATCAACCTTATAGCTCATTTAATTAACAAAAGTATTAGGGCGAATGCAATCATTCCACAGGGTATTACGATCCCTATAACTTTAATTTGCAATAGTTGTTAGAAATTCAGTAACAACTTTAGAACTTGTAAGAATAGTTCTTACAGTGAAAAGAGTTCTATGAGTAACAATACAAATGCAACTACCAACAACATGAACTTATTTAATAATGCATAAAAGAGATGATGGAAGCTTAGTGAGCTACTCATTGGTAGGGATAATTAGGGGGATGATAGTGCTTCTTTAATGTCTAACCAAGAACAAGAGAAACTAGTTCATAGGCGAGCTCGCCAGAATAAAGAATAAGAGTATGTGCCTAAGTCAATACCTTGCTTGGAGAGGATAGTGGAATAATTGAGAAAGCTACTCCATGATATGAAAACGACTCAACCAGGTGGAGGGAGTTGGATTTCAAGCACTAATCATCCTTAGCCTCCTACGATAGTTAGTACATTCTTCCCTCATAATTTTATGTTGCCAAAAGAAAAGTATGATGGAATTAAAGATATCAAAGAGCATATTGAGCAATATGACGATTATATAGAGATCTTGTGAGCCTTAGTCATGCTAAAATGCAGGGTGCTCCCAATGACTTTCAAGGGTTATGCTAAGAGTTCTTATTCTTCACTTCTAGAAAGGTCTATTCATGACTTCGGTGAGATAAAAAATTATAGGACATTTTATAGTTAATAATTAATTGAGCTAAACTAAGATAGTTTTGTTAGAAATTAGGCTACAACAAGTTGAATCCATCAAAGCATTCACTGAATCCATCAAAGAATTCACTTCTCATTTCAATGTAACAATAGTGAAATGTCGAGACTTGACTGACGATTGAGACGTCCAGTCTTACATAACAAGTTTAAGGTCAAATACAACTTGATTAATGACAAGTCAAAGCAACTTAGTCAAGTTTACGATAAAAAATAATATATACATAGAGACAATAAATAATGTGAGTTGTACACCTCAATTCTAACCAAAACAGCCTTTCATTACATCGAAGATTTTATTTGTACCAAAAAGGAAAACAAGCTAGTAGAGATAAAAAAAATAAAAGAATCTGGATTTGGAAGTAAACTTAGGGGCAATTTTATCCTTGCTCTCCTCAATAGTGGTGAATGGTAAAACCTTGCCCAAATTAGCTTAGGAGAAAACTTCACTTCAAAGATGGTCAAGAACAATGACCAAAAGCCCTTAAAATAAATTTAGGACTTATGCCCTCTTAAATGCTTCTAGGTCACATATCTTACATCAAGTTGAAAAGGAAAGTATTTTTGAACCCCCCGCCTATGAGACCAAGGTTGTACATAAGGCATGATCAATCTGGTCACAAAATAGAAGATTACATATTTCTAGTGGATGTGATTGGAGAAGCTGTTCAACTAGGTTAGCTTGACCACTTCATAAATAGAAAACAAATTATGTATGGGGCACCTAGCATGAGATGAGGATAAGGCATAAGGAAAGGAACTTAGTAGGTGAGTCATTCAAATGATTGTTGACACTGCAAAGGAGTGATAAGCCTCTAGCTTTAAGAGGAACACCCATTCACACGAATGGCTTACCAAACAAAAACTTGGAAGGTCAATTATGATGATTTTGATTTAAACACTATTATGGATGAAACTGGAAATGATTCTTTGGCAGTTACGACCAGAATATATGATTTTGATGTAGATAGAATTCCAATCGACAGTGGTAGTATAGTGGAAGTGTTACATTATCTAGCTTTCAAATATATGGCAATTCCCGAGGATAAGCTTAAAAGGCAGTGCCATCTTTAACTTTTCAAATCAACCATTTATGGTGTTCAAATTTATTAAACTACTAGTAACTATGGGTGACGATGAGTACATAGTGATAGTGGAGGCTAAATTTCTGGTAGTTAAGTTATCTTACAATGCAATATGTGGAAGATGTTGGAGTATTCGTAAAGATTAATCATATTATTATTATTGTAATAACATACTTGTTTTCCTAGTTTATTGATAAAGTCATTGCCATTATTGTTCTTAGTCTTTATTTTTGTTTTAAATAAATTGTACAATGATAAAGTCCTAAATATAATTCTTAAATGTCCTTAGTCAAGAATTATTGTGGGCTTGGACAAAAATAATGCATTTAGACTAATATGTGCTTGATTGATGGCAAATGTTGTTATGGATATGTGATATCAAGTCAACACATAAGTATATATTAGAGAACAATATTCTAGACTAACCCACCATGAGAATGCTTCTTGGATTACTATTTAATAGTCATGACATTTCTCATAGTGATAATTGTATGTATGATCCTCAGACTTGATATCATCATTGTTCTAACATCGTAATTTGTATGCTTTAACACAGTCAAACGTCTTCTGTAAATTGTTGTTCTATAAAGACTAATGTTGGGTATGCCACAATTTATGTAGTGGGATGTGAGTGATCAAGATAAGATTTGTCCCTCCTACATAATGGAAGCAATATCACACTTTTTTTTTTATCTTAGTCTACTTAGGAATCAAGAAAAAAATATTGGACTATACAAGTGGGACTATTCCATAACTTATGTTCAATCTAGATAATAAGGATAAAAGGGATAAACTACATAAAAATATTATCAAGGAAGGCTATGTCAAATCATGACTTCCTACAACTTGGGTAGCAGTGATGCATTGCTAGATGTCACTCACTATTTGTAACATTAGAATTGTTTAATTGTTACTGCCAATGTTACAAGATCCAATGTGGTCACACTGTTTGGTTGGGACGATCAAAATGCAATAAAAGTTGGGGTTATATTCAACATGTCATGAATGTTAAATTGATTATAGAGATGTTATAATAATTAATTTAATTTAACAATGTTAAAATTAAACAAGACGTATGTACATACTTGATGCAAATATATAGAGGGTTTGATTAAAATAATGTAAAAATATGTTTCACATATTTTAATGTGATAAATATGCTTTATCAAATTTATTAGATATAGTATTTAATAAAATTCAATTAAAGGGATAAGGTTAGGATTTGAAATAAACTAATATCTCCTTATGGAAAGGAGCATATCATGTTTTGACAAAAAACCCAAACTTTCCTTTTACTGTTTGATTATCATTCAAAAGAATTTTGAATAAAAGAAAATTTAAGATATTATCCTTTTTTCAGTGGTTACCTAAAGATCATTATTTGACTAACAGAAAGGGGTTTTATTTTCCTCTTTGAAAAGTTTGAAGAGTTATTCTATTCGTTTTTCTTTCGGGTGGATCAAGTAAAGCCTAGGGCGATTTGTTGCCACCGTGGTTTGTGATTTAGATAGAGGCTTCATAATACAATTGGTTAGCTCTTATTAGATTTTTTTTAAGGTATATTTTCCAACCTTTTTTCAGTGGTTACCTAAAGATCATTATTTGACTAACAGAAAGGGTTTTCTTTTCCTCTTTGAAAAGTTTGAAGAGTTATTCTATTCATTTTTCTTTTGGGTGGATCAAGTATAGGCTAGGGCGATTTGTTGCGACCGTGGTTTGTGATTTAGATAGAGGCTTCATAATATAATTGGTTAGCTCTTACTAGATTTTTTTAAGGTATCTTTTCAACCTTTGTCAACCTCGATTCATTCCTCATACATGGATCTATGGGTTGTGATCGCTAGAAACTTTTTTTGTTGCGCCACGGGGTGCACCGATGCTCCAACACTCTAATAAGCAAGGATAAGATGATTCTAGAAACTTTAAGCTTAATAGTTAGTTTTTGGCCCTTTTGATGTATGCTACATGAAGGCAAATCAACTGATGGCTCGAAAATGTCACCTAATGTTTATTGAGCTCATTTGGCATTCACAAGCCTCGCATGTTAGGTCAACATGGAAGGATGGTATTAGAGATCAAGGTCGCATGATAGCAGATTACTTGGTAATTTTGCTAGACCGAATATAGTGAATGTAGAAAACCTAAATGTGTGAAGAGAAATGAACTTGTATAAACCAGAATCAACTGAGCAAAATGAAGATTTATAACTATATGATTGACCGCATGCCAATGTACACTAAGCAAAGAATTAGCACAGAATATAGAGATATAAAAGTGACTTTGATTGCAAGTGTGAAAAGTTAGTTGTAATACTTGTAAGTGTACAATGGAACACTTAGAGTATTCAAAGGATTAAACCCAAAGGTGATTAGGTGATATGGTGAATGGACAACGATTAAGCACACAATTAGGAAGTCTAGCTAGCTAATAGGTAAGTGGTATATTACGATAATCCATAAAATGAGGTGGATTAAGCTAAATTATATCTAAAAGGACAGAATTGAATAAACACCAAAATCACCAACTGTATTAATTAGATAAAATAGGGTGGTCAATTAATATCTATGTTGATAATTAACTATCGGATTAAGGATCTAAATTGCTTGAACTCCTAATTGGTCAAATTTTACCTCTCGGACACCATTTTACCCAATTAGACAATTTAGTCCAATTTATTTCTCGACTCACTAGACTAAATCGAGAAAATCAAATTTGTTCACAATAGGATCTCCTTTCGGCCTTATTTATCTAAATGTTCCCTAAGATTCGTCAACTCTATGTTTTAAAGTTTATTCGATTTAATCTAATTGTTACATTCAAGTCTCTAACCCTAAAATTAATCATTCAACATTCCAATCAATCGATCACAATAAAGTTTAGTTCCTACTAATCATCAAAACATAATGCTCAACCAATTTCATATTTAAATGAATCAACAAATAATCACAAAAGTGGTAAGGGTTAAGAGATTCTTAGTAAATCTTACATAGGTTCTTAATGGAATTGATGAAAAGCAAGCATAATCTACAAATCCATTTCCCGGATTAATATTTTGCAACTTTGAATAACCAAAACATTTAAATCTATTCAATACTATGAAGAAAAACCTAAAATAACACAAGAGCTTCTTGTATCTTTTTGAGTTAAAGAAGAACATTGCACAAAATAAAAAAAATGGCAAAATAAAGTCTAACCTAGGAAAGGAAAAACCTAGGAATCTAAAATAATTGAGGGAATAAAAATAAAATGATAGGAATATTGATTGTGCCATAAAGAGGTTTTTAATAGCCTGACACTACAACCCTATTATTGACAAAAATGTCTTTTAAAATGTGGATGAATTGATCTTGTTTGGACACAAAATTGCCCTTGCAGATTTTTATCTGTTAGGCTTCTCTATCGTGACCCCTACAACAGTTGGCTCAAAGAAGGCTTGAGGAGCACTTAGTGTCGCGACATTGGCTTGCTAGTGTCGTAGTCTGCATCATAGTCTACTTGGTTCCCTTCGTTGTGATGTTTGGCTTGAAGTTGCAACCATGAAAGCTTAAAGTCACAACCTTAAGGCTCAATTTCGTGACATCGACAGTCCACTTCAAGTTGGGATTTGGATAAGTCCAACTCCTTCACGGTGATGAAAGGGTTAGTGTCATGAGCTCGGCCATAGTAGAGGTCCTCATTGATGTTTTGCCTCAATCACCTCCTTACACAAGCTCAAATCAACCATTAGACCTTTAATGGTATAGTTTTTCCAATTTGGTTCACAAAAGTGATAAAATGTAATGAAAGCTAGCATTGAAACTAAAACTTAAGAATCAATAACAAGCATGAATAAGACTCTTAAACGACTTGAGAAAAAGTTCATTAAGTACATGGAAGAGTTCAATTTGGTGTATCAAATTATGACAGATCAATGATAATGAACCAAAAAAGGTTACTAAAATATTTGCAGCCTTACCTAAAGTAGAATGTAGAACATTAATTCATCTATTGAGAAACAATGTTGATACCTTCACTTAAACCACTACTGACATGCCAGGTATTCTTCTGTCCATTACTTAAATTCTTATCCCTTTGTTAAACTTGTGACACAAAAGTAAAGAAAATTTTCCACTAAAAAGGTTCAAGGAATCAAAGGGGGAGTGCATAATTTATTGACAGCAAACATTATCAGAGAATTAGTTTATCTAGATTGGCTCTCTAATATAGTTTTGACAAAGGAAAAGAAATTACAAATGAAGAATGTGTGTAATTTTCACCAACTTTAACAAGTGTAGCCCTAAATAAAGCTTCCATCTTACCTTTTATTAATAGGTTGGTTGACTCCTTTGCGGGTCACAAATATATAAGGCTTCATGGATGTCTTTCCAAGCTATAACCATATTCAAATAGTACAAAATACTAAGAAAATACATCATTCATCATCAAGATTGGATTTTCTACCAGTAGATCATGCCATTCAGCCTAAAAATGCCAATGAAACTTGCTAAAGATTGGTTAACAAGGTTTTAAAATACCATATAGGTTGCAATATGGAGGTCTATATAGACAACATGATGATAAATAACACCTCTATGGAACAGCACTTAAAGGATAAACATGAGGTTTTTCAGATCCTACGAGCTTACAACATGAAATTGAACTCGAAGAAGTGTACTTTTGGTGTTGTAACCGAGAAGCTCTTAGGTTTCATAGTATCTAATAGGGGAATTGTGAATCCGAGAAAATAAAAGCAATATAAAACACAAACCCTTCCAAGACCGCAAAGGAAATTCAGAGGCTAATAGGTAGAGTGGTAAAACTTAATAAGTTTGTATTTAAGATGAAAAGATAAATGTATATAATTCTTCAAGGCTTTTTGGACACATTTTCAATGATAACTTCTATGCATCTTTTAAGCAACTAAAAGCATACTTAGATCCTTACTATTATTGGCTTTGTATGCACTAAGGGATCAAGTACTAGTTTACCTTGTAGCTTTAAATAAGACAATTGTGGTTGTCCTTATGAAAGAAGAAGCATATTGCCAAACTCTTGTATATTATGTTAGTAGAGCCATGTATAATGGCAAGGTGAACTACATCAATATAGAGAAAATAGTGTTTACCTTAGTGATAGTTGCAAGAAAATTGAGGGTAGTATTTTCAAGCTCATGTTTCAATACTATCTAACCAACCTTTCAAGGAAGTGTTACAAAAGTTTGATCCTCAAGATGAATGATAAAATAGAGTGCCAAACTCAGTGAGTTCGACATAGAATCCTGTTAAAGATATGTGACTCAATTTCCTTTTAAATAAAAATACAAGTGGCAAGATAGGGGAATCAACGAGGGCCTTCAAATCAGTACGGTATTTTGTGACAATACTCACGATAATCCTATAGATATGATGACTAAGTCACTTCTGATAACCAAGTTTGAGTATTGCTTAGACTTGGTTGGTGTTCATTGTTGAAGATAAATCCTTAAGGGGTTTCATGGAAGAGGTGGAGAACTTGTTCGTTGAGAGTTCGTGATGAAGAACTTGATCGTTGAGAATTCGTGTCAAGGTGGAGATTGTTAAAGATAGGTGACCCAAATTCTTGTTAAATAAAAATACATGTGGCATAGGGGGATCTATGAGGGTGAAGTATGCTTCCTCTATTTGATGTTGATTAGAATAAGGTTTTTTAACCTTACTACATTACTTTTATTTGACTTTGATTAGAATATGGTTTTACAAACCTATAAATAGACGTAGTAGTCTCTCCTCTTGTATCATTAGAATTCGATATAGTGAATTTTCTTCTCCTCTGCCCGTGGTTTTTTTCCCAAAAGGGTTTCCACTTAAAATTTTTGTGTTCTATTTTTTCTCTCTTTTCTCGCCATTATCGACATTCTATTTGTTACAAATTCTTTCCAAGAAAAGCAATGAAAGCTTGGGTGTTAGAGATTTTCTAGTAGAATGTTCATTTTTACTTCATGTAAAGAAAAGGACGACTAATGGTTGAGGCAAGATTAAGTACAAGCAACCCCAAAGAGAAAGATATATTAGATTTTACAAATTCAACAAGCCCTACGCTTGAACTCCAATAGATTTTCTTTTTATAATTTTATCGACAAAGATGGCTTTAGTGTAAGATTCCTACTATCTAACCCTCAAAACAATGAATAGTAATATGGTTTATCTTCTTAGTTTAAAGCTTCCAACAATACAACAAGTCTAAAGCTCATATAACAGCCTTGAATAGGCTAATCAACTTGAGGCAAAAAAATATAGATATTCACATATTCTCAATTTGGTGGCTACATAATTCTTGGGTGAGTATGAGGTCAGAGATCAGATTTTTTTTCAAAGTATTACAAGCTTATCATAGACTTGCTGAGAAAATTTAAGGTAATAAAGTGAAAGAAAATATCCAAAAACAACAACACCAAAGCAAATGCCCTTTTAAGGCTTGCCTTATCCATTGAAATTCAACAATGGAGAAAAACCTTATTCGAGTATAAGACATCGCCCAATTATGCTAATAAAAATTTGCATTATTTGGATGGATTATTACATGAAAATATAGCTTATATTAGTAGGAAATCTAAATTGTTTGTAGTTTATAGAACTAGACTGAGCAAATGATTCATTAAAAGGACTATTATGTTGCCTATAAGTCCAATTGAAGAGATACCTTTTCTTGGCCATCATTGTAGGATTGACTATAAAAAATAAACATAAATTTGATTGTCTAGACTAACAATAAATTGAATGAGACCCAAGTTGAATTTATCTTAGATCCATTCACTTGCAACGTTCATGGTGTCACTTACTGTAATTTTGAGTAAGTGAATCACCATGTATATATAACTCATGTGATGTGATATACTAAAAACATGTGCTCTCATAGTAGTGGGTAAAAATTTGATATGTTGGATACATGACTTTTCATGACACATCTTCACTTGCAATAGTGGAATCATAGCTCGATCGGAAGAATAAATGGTATTCTCTCACTAGCATTTTATGGATTATGAAAATGGAACGTGGCCATAGGTTATTTATCTAAGGAAATTGACTAATCATTATTGTTTGTATGTAATGATCATTTTCATCATAGAAGATGCAATGGTAACCATGATATAAAATGGATCGAATTAGATGAATGAATTTAGCGCAAAGTGATTATGGATATTTTATAAGCGTAACACACATATGACAAGGTCATTGAACAAAAGCTTAATATATGTATCTTTCATAATGATATGTAATGGGGAGATCAGTCATAGTACTTTTAATGGATTGACTCTATGATTAAATAATTTTGTAATTACTAGACAAATAATTGAAATTTAATTACAAATTATTTAAGCCCTAGTTATATATGTCCGATTGGTCTCTACTAGCTTATGATAACTTTGAATATATTACATGATAAGAACTAATTGAATGCACAAATGAAAATGTCGTATGAGAAATAGATTGCATGCATTACTATATGCAGGAAATGCATTTTCTTGAGAAGGAAAATGATGACTTAGAATTAATTTAATTTCTTTAGATTATTATTTAGTTGGATGGGTAAATTAAATAAACAAGTCCAAAGTGGGAATTAAATTAAATAGTCATCATAATTATATTTTATTCGGACAATTAAATTCATTTTCACATAGATTTTAATACAAGAAACCGACATGATTTTAACAGAATCGAATTGGGTTGTGTGAATTATTTAATTGAATTAATTAATTAATTTAATTTTAAAATAATTAATTTTGAAAGAATATTTAATAGTTGGGTTCAATATTTATATGGACTTGGTTTTTTTTATTTAATTCAAGAGAGGTAAACACATACAATTAAACTAAAATTGGATCAACCCAACTAATCCACCAAGGTTAGTGTGTCGTGGCACCTAAGGTAAAAGTTCCTTATGAGCTGCTAGCCATGTATGAGAAAAAGTCCTAGTTGGACTTAAATTCTCCTAAAATAATTACTTTATGTACTTTTAATACTAAGTATAACATACTAAGGGAAAACTCTCTTAAAATTTTGTGAAGATTTATTTGAGTTAATTTTCTTCGAACTCAAATTAATTCTTTTTTTTGAGGTTTGATTATAGATTTGTAAGATTCTAATTGCACTTATCTAGAAATTATAATTCAATTCTAGAGGTTGTTTTTCTATTTTAAGATATCCACATAGAGGAAACTGACATCCCCCTTTGGGAAGTCTCAGTTTTCATCTTGTGTTTGATTCTTTGAGACTCTTTGAACATCTGAGAATCTGAGAATAGTAAAGAAGATCATTCAGTTGAAAGCTTAAAGGATTTTAACTTCAAATTAGATTGATCGACAAATTTTAGGACCTTTCTAGAGCCAATTGCAATTTCAACGTCTTCCTGAGCCTCGAAACACATTTATTTAATTTGAGTAGATTTATCACTTGTATAGTCGAATATTTTACTTCTTGAATCTCGAATAGACTAAGATATACATATGAATTTGATATCTCATATCAACTCATTTGAGCAAAGCAATGCATTTCTAATCTAATTCTATTAGCAGGTCCAAGACTTCACTCCCGTTATGTAGGAGGGAGAAATCTTATCTTGGTCACCTGTATCCCACTACATAGTTTTTGTTATATCCAACAACAACCTTTATAGTACATCTAATTACGAAAGGCATTTGACTACATAAAAAAATATAACTATTAATGTTGGGAACTATGGTGACCTCAAGTCTAAGGATCACATGCACCATTATCATCATGAGAATTGTTGTGACTATCATATAATAATCCAAGAAGCGTTCTCATGGCAAGACATTCTTGCACATTTTTCTTATAACATGTACTCATGTGTTGACTTGATATCTCATATACATGACAACATCTTGTCATCAATCAACCGTATGCCAATCTTAATATATTAAAGTTGTTTATGCCACAATAATACTTGACTAAGGGCAATTTAAGAATAAATCAATCGCACGTTAGGACATATATCATACACATGTCACATATATTCATTTCTCAGACATGATAGCTCAAACATTAAGACCTATTTAGGACAACCTATGATAACAAGACATGAGTAGATCAACCACCTTAAAGGGGGTTTGGAACTGATGAATGAGCGACATGTAATGGTACCTTGGGAACTATTAGAGAAAAGTCCCATAAAGGCTTCCATAAGATGTGATTGAACTCTTGCGAATTAATCAAACATTTTAATTTTTTTTTGTATTCTTTATGTTTGTTTTACGGTCTATGTTCGGGGTTCGTGATTGCATCTCCCAATAATGTTGATTCTAAGGTTCGAACCAACATCTCCCCTTAAAAATATAATGTATCTTACCATTACACTCAACACTTATTGGTTACTAATTATTATTTTTAACTTTGAATTTTTTTTATTCAAAAATTTAAAAACATAAAAAGGGTAAAGAAGGGTCCACCAAACATAAAAACCGACAATGTCAGTCATGTTGTTAGATTTTACTTTTGGATCCAATAAATCCATGTAAGTAGATGTACTTCCTGGGTGAATATCGATGAAGATCTATCCCAGAGAATTAAACTGTCAATGTCACTACAACTTATGCCACTTACATGTAGGGTAAGGGTCATACGGTAGATTAAAATCCTTAGGAATTAAACCCAAAAATATGATTTATTATTATGTATGTGTTTCTGCTATAGCTATTTTGATTTGATTTTGGTTATATATAAATTTATTAATTCAACTATATTTTGTAATTCTGATCTTTAAAAGTAAAATCTTTAATTAACGTAAGTTTTGAATTTAATCTCTAAACAACCTTTTTATCCTTAAAAAAGTTATTGAGAGTTAGAAATAGAACAGAATCGAAATCCATTTAGCATATTTTTTTAATAGTATTAATCAATGTAATTTAAGGGTAGAAATAAAGTAACCATATAAAATAGAAGTTTGAAATTTATGGCACAGCTAACCCAATGACCATTTGCAAGCTTCAAAACATTGAATTATATTGATCAATTCAGAACATTAGAAGTAAATGATTCAATGCCATACACACCTACCAGTACTCTATTGGTTTTGTTTATGTAGGCCATGTTTTTCATGTTTCACAAGAATCCCTACCCTATATATAACCAATGCCTAGTGATTCACATGCAAAACCGTAGTCTCCATTAGTAAACAAGTAGCTTACTACTGTATTATTTTTCTTATCCTGCTTTTGCTAGCTAGCTAGCCTGCTTCCATGGCACCCTCAATTGTTCTTGTTTCATGGATGGTTTTAGGCCTTGTAATGGCAACTTCAACTACTCAAGTTGAAGCTGCCAGGGCATTTTTTGTATTCGGTGATTCTCTGGTTGACAATGGCAACAACAACTTCCTAGCAACCACTGCTCGAGCTGATTCCCCTCCTTACGGCATCGATACTCCCAGTCGTCGTGCCACCGGTCGCTTCTCAAATGGCAAAAACATTCCTGATTTTATCAGTTGGGGTTTCCCTTCTTTTTACCCTCTAACTTTTTCTCTTTATTTATCATGAT
This sequence comes from Gossypium raimondii, assembly GCF_025698545.1. NCBI lineage: Eukaryota > Viridiplantae > Streptophyta > Magnoliopsida > Malvales > Malvaceae > Gossypium > Gossypium raimondii. Next base: position 13,371,690 of record NC_068575.1, read on the forward strand.
AATTCAATTGACAATAATGCATATGTATGTGCATATCAGGTGATGCACTTGGTTCAGAGCCAACATTGCCCTACTTGAGTCCAGAACTCAAGGGAGATAGGCTACTTGTTGGGGCCAACTTTGCGTCAGCTGGCATTGGAATCCTCAATGACACCGGCGTCCAATTTGTATCTCTTTCTTCATCTTCTCAAATTCCATATTTTCTTTAATATTTCAACCCCATTATGCCTAATTCTTGTTTTTTTTTTTCTTCTTCAAAATGGTACATTGTCAGATAAACATCATCAGAATGTACAAGCAATTAAAATACTTTCAACAATACCAGACCAGGTTGGCTGACCTCGTCGGATACGAGGAAGCACAGCGGATCGTAAACGATGCACTTGTGCTCATCACGGTCGGCGGCAACGATTTTGTGAACAACTACTATTTGGTTCCATTCTCTCCTAGATCTCGCCAGTTTAGTCTACCAGATTATGTTCGATATCTCATCTCTGAGTACAGGAAACTTCTAATGGTAAATTTTGTCTTCACATTGTGTCACATTAAAATTACTGTGCTTTGAAACTGTTAATTGGAGATTTGTAGCTTACAAATTACACTGCAGAGGCTATATGATCTAGGAGCTCGGAAGGTTCTAGTGACTGGGACCGGACCAATGGGTTGTGTTCCAGCAGAATTAGCCATGAGGAGCCCAAGTGGTCAGTGTGTCACTGAGCTGCAACGAGCTGCAGCCTTGTATAATCCACAATTGGTTCAAATGATAAATGAACTCAATAGCCAATATGGCGCAAACATTTTCATTGCTGCTAATACAGAACAGAAAACCAATGACTTCATTACAAACCCTACAGCCTACGGTAAGTAAATCCATAATTCAATATTCATTCACTTATTCTATTTTATAAACAGGATGATGACATAAATAATTGAATTAATTCCTAAGTTTGCATCCAAAAGGGAATATTAACGATTAAGACTAATGAATGAGGCATTAATTAATTAGATAAGAAGAAGAGAGATGCTCCAAGATGGGGACAAGAATGAACAACAAAAATGTCTGCCATTTTGTTGACGTCATTAAAGTAGCACCCCAATTTTATTTATTACAACCACCTAACTCCCATGTAAGACCATTATTAATTAGAATGAAAGCTACCAAAGATATTATGGATTTTGCCCCAAATTTTATAACCCTAAAAAAGGCATCATATCATCAATTGTAACATGATGAATGGTTGAACACGAATAATATCTTAATCATTGCTTGTTTTGTTTGCAGGATTTACAACATCAAAAGTAGCTTGTTGTGGTCAAGGACCTTACAATGGTTTAGGACTATGCACTATGTTATCGAATTTGTGTCCAAATCGAGACGAGTATGCTTTCTGGGATCCATTCCATCCATCAGAAAGAGCTAATGGGATAATTGTTGACATGATCTTGAGTGGTTCGTCAAACTACATGAGCCCCATGAACCTTAGCTCCCTCTTGGCTTTGGACTCCAACACCAGGACTTAATTAACTAGGATTTTATTAAGGATTGTGTTATATCAATGTCGTTGCTTGCTTGCCATGGATGCATTTAATCATTATCTTCTTGTGCGTTTGAATAAATTGCAATTATGTAATGTTTCAGAATGTTTTTATGAGTAAATAATTAGTTGTATTATTGTTTGTTTTTGGCATAATTACAAATTAAGTTCTTAATATTTAAATTTTGTCAATTTAACCTTTATTTTTAAGTTAAATGTGACTCTCAACCTTTTAAAAAATTTAAATTTGACAACCAATCTTTCAAAAGAGTTGAATTGCTATTTTTAATGAAATGCCCACTAAAACTTTAATTTTTAAACATGGCAACTTGTATTATAATCCATGTATACTTCATACTATTTTTATGAACTTTTATATATTTTAATATTTTAATTTATTTTTTTAAATATTTTATAAATTTTAAATCATTTATTGACGTGATATATATAAAAAAATAGTGTCATGTCAAGATAAAATATACGTGAATTGCTTTAAGGGTTGCCATGTCAATATCGTTAAAAATATAATTTTTTAGTTGGCACTTCCTTTAAGAAAATAATTTGAGAAAAGTTAAGGGAAAAATTTAGTAAAAAAATTTTAATTGACAAAAATATCTTTATTTTTAAATATTTATATTATAAATTGGAAACGGAATGTAAAAAAAAAGCCTTAAATTTATCAAAATGAAATTAAAATCAATCTTTAATTTCATTATATAATATAAAATAATGTGTAATTCTAATAACAGAAAATTGCATTAAATCAGACTTGAGTGCGCATGTAGACAAGAGTGCTTGATATTACAAAGAAGAAGTAATGTTTTACCAAACAAATTACTGCTAATTAATAAAGCTCACATGCAATACAAAAACCAACAAAAGATATAGTTATTTAGCATTTATTACGACAAAAAATTAGACTTGTCCGTTGTCTTGATAATTTCCCAAAAATAAAAAAAGAAATTGTAACAATAATTATAAAGGTAGCTAAGCTTTTCTTCATTTTTGGGCAATAATAATAAGATTGCTTAAGGAGTCAAAATCAAAACTATTTTAGGTACTTTTTTTTTTAATTTTAGATTTCCCACAAAATCTTTGTTTCATAATAACCCGATGTATCAACATTATAATAATTGGGAGGATTACACTTTATGTCCCTATCATTACCCCACCCCGCTTAATTTTAAACTAAGCAGCCTAAAGGCGTTTAATAATGTGTACGGATAAACATTTCCAACATACAATTATAGAATAATTGCTTTAGAATCAGACATTTCCATAATTTTTGGTAATCATCATTTCCAATCATTTACAAGTAAAAAGATGTGAGTGAAACCCAAATGAAACTAAAAAAGGAAAAAAGGTATTGGATATGAATTTTGAAAGGGTAGGTACGCCAAATTTACTGGACTAAAATGCTGGAATGGTCTTCGAGAATCAAAACCGGGTGTAGTTAGAATGGATAGGGTGAATTAAATTTGACCAATTCATATAATAGGAAATAGAGAAAATGGTTGTCGACGGTTAAAAACCTAAAACCAAAAATCAACTGATGATGGATTTCTTAAAAGAATCAGGAAAAAACGAAACAACCTTATCCGCCAAAGCGGCGGCTCATTACTTTGGTTGGTTCCTACGTTGTGAAGGGTTGGCATTTCATATATAATGTTGACGTAGGCTACTGGATGTTGTCATTGATTTTGAAACTCAATTTGAAAAGGTGTAGTTATATAGATTTAGGGTTTAACATGATATTTCCCCAATGGCTTAATTAATTTTCAGAACATGAGCTACCACTTCCACCTACAACATGTGCAAATATTAATTATTAATCTGTTTGCTAAATATTAAGTCATCAACTTTTGATTGCTTCCATATGTTTTATTTATTGCAACGACTATGGGCGGTGCAATAGAATCTCTCTTTTGGACTGGAAAAATCCTTAATACTCACTCAAAATAAAGTAATTTAAGAATTTTTAAACACAATATAAAAATATATATATGATCGACATTTAATTTTTTTTAAAATACTATTAGTATGAAACATGCATGTAATATACATATTATCTTTTTTTTCCAACATAATATCTATAACATTAATAGAAGGAAGGTACATGATTACTATTGATCAATCACATTACAAGTCTTGTGGTTTGGGGGTGACATGTAGGCCTTCTTTTGTTTTTACTTGTCTAAGGCTGGGTGGGAAAAGGGAGAAGGAAGGGAGGGAATGAAGAATGGAGGGGAAGGAAAGAGAAAAAGTGGAGAAAGGAATGCTTTATAATTTAAGCATTTATGTTATATAATTGTCTTTCTTTTCTTTTTCTTTTTCTTTTTTTTCTTTACATTCTCAAGGTAACTACCGGAGCAAACTCAGTAGTTAATTGTTTGCATTTTGTAGGCCCATTATGGGGGTTGATACTGGTCACAACAAGTTGTAAAGCTGCTCCATACTTATGGTAAGAATTGAACCCTTGACCACTGGTTAAGGTAAGAGACACCCTTGCCATCTCACCTAACTCCCGTGGTTTATAATTTTATCATTTTGATCATTTTTGTTAAAATTATAAATGGAAGGTTGACGTGATAATTAAAAAAATTGGTATGATAATAAATTTAGCCATCAACTTTTATATATAATATCAGTTTAGTCAAAATTTTAAAAAATAACCCTCAAATTTTATAAATGATCTCAATTTTATCATAACTCTAAAAAAATTCAAAGAAATATATAAAAATACATAAATATTTTTAAAAAATATAATAATAAATTTAAAATTTATATTAATATTAATATTAATATTAAATAAAATAAAAATTCCCCCTCACCCTTTCCTCCCTTCCCCCACCGGACCTTCGGTTCTGTCGTACGACACTCGTGATTCAAAACACGGTTCTGGTAAATAACCCTTTTTGTGTTGACCCACATTTGATTTTCCCATCAGAACTACTCTTCCAACTCGATCATTCAATTGCTTTTTTCCGAGTTGACTCAGGTATGTTATTACCTTGCCTTAATGGTTCCCTACTAGAACTATGGTGGTTCGTTAGATATCTTCTTCTTTTAATAATTCATTGAAACAATAGCAACCAACACGAAAAACATCATGACCACCAGTGTCACGGTAGAGATAACCATTGTGGCATTTGAAGGAAAAAATGACCATGAATTTGGTTCTTCATGTTTTTCATTTTCTTGTTGAACTATGGTGGTAAATTTTTTTTTTATTTAATGTTAATATGAATATAAAATTTAAATTTCTTATTATATTTTTTGAAAATATTTATGTATTTTTATATATTTTTATATTTTTTAACTGTCGCATCAGTTTGTCGTTTGTGTTTTTAACGGGGTGACCAAAATGACAGAATTATCTAACATGGGTGCTTAAATTGCAAATTTTTTATTTTTGATACCTAAAATAAAAATATTTTATAGTTGGATGACTATTTGTGTAACCGCTTGAATTTTCCCTAAAACTACGTGCCATTGTCCGTAATAATTGTGCGAGGTATCCCGAATCTGCAGACAATTGATTTCCATAGGAAAGACTCCATCTATTTTTCTGTAATGGTTGCCAAAGATTCAACTTCGATCCACTTGGTGAAGTAGTCCACAGCTACTACTATGAATTTCTTTTGGGCTATGGCTATAGGAAATAGGCCGAGGATATCGACCCCCCACGTGGTGAACGACCAAGGGCTTGACGTGAGTTGAAGGGTTTCCGCTAGCTATAGTTGGAGTTTGGCAATTCTCTGGCAGGAATCACATGTATGAACCAACTGGTGTATGTCTTCTTGGATTTTAGGCCAGTAGTACCCTTGTCTAAAGATTTTTTGCACGAGCAATCTACCGCCTAGGTGATCGCCACAAATTTCTTCGTGGATCTCTCTCATAACATATTCAACTTCCAGTGGCTATAGGCACTGCAATAGAGAATTGAAAAACCCCTTTCTATATGGTACACCCTCCAACAAGGTGTATCTATTAAACGTAGGATGAAATACGTTGTCTTAATTTATCATGTAATGAGTTCACAATATTCAAATATTCAATTCATAGATGTGGAGTTTAGCAAATATTTGTAATTTGTGGTAATGACATACCTCGCGGCCTTGCGTTGTAGCTTTGCAAACTTTTTCCTGTCGTTCACCTTGGAGTGTGTGGATTATTGGCGTCATCCAGGTCTCCTCCTGAGTCATATATAGTACTTGGGACGTATCATAGCTCAGGGTTTCCCTATGCTCGAGTATAATTTTTCTCCTTTGTTGGATGATGGCCGAGGAGGTTAGCTTCGACAAAGCGCTAGCGCGAATGTTGTCATTTCTCGAGAGCTGTTTAATTTAAGCTTTATCGAATCATACGAGTAGTAGAGTGGCCATTGTATGGTATTTTTTTAGCACCATTTTTTTTACGTCGTACTCGTCGTTTATCTGTTTCACCACCAACTACGAATCTGTATGGATAATTAGATATTTTGCTCCTAGTTGGCACGCTAACTGCAATCTTGATTCCAAGGCTTCATACTCAGCGATGTTATTCAATGTTTGGAACCCAAATGACAATTCGTACTGCCACTCGTTGCCACTAAGATCGATTATGAGTGCACTAGTCCCTGACCTGTTTTGGCTGCGAAGCCATCAACATAAACTAGCCAACTTTCCTGATTGTCAGTTGCATGTGCACTTTCTAGGGAGGGGTTAGCTATTAAGTGGTGTTCAACAAATGAAAGAGCAATTTTAGCATAAAATGTGGGACACATTGTGTCATAACATAAAATATAACTTATTGAATCGTTAGCATGTCATGCTTCGTCACAAAATGTAACAGACCAAGTTGTTAACATTCATGAAAGTTCATATAGTGTACAAGTTTTACAAGACATACAACATCCAACATTTTGAATCATAGCCCACATTACATGCAGCGTCAATAGTTCTTTTAAAGGAACATTCCATTATGTATGTATTGTCACCACCTAACCTGAATAAACCAATGATCCTATATTTAACGGTGTTTGATAAGTCCATGGGATGCGTGTTAGGCCAACATGATGAGACGGAGAGGAAAGAGAAGGCGATATACTATCTTAGTAAGAAATTCACCGACTGCGAAATGAGGTATCCGCCTATTGAAAAATTATGTTGTGCCTTGATTTGGACGACGCGAAGATTGAGACAATACATGCTCTACCACACTACTTGGATAATTTCAAGATTAGACCACTTAAAATATATGATGGAGTCAACTGCGCTGAATGGGAGGATGGCTAGATGGCAGATTTTGCTCTTTGAGTTCGATATAGTCTATATAAATCAGAAGGCTATTAAAGGGAGTACAATAGCAGACTTTTAAGCTAGCCGAGCTTTAGAAGACTATGAACCTCTGGATTTTGATTTCCAAAATGAAGACTTGATGTGAGTAGCAACTACTGAAATCATCCTTGGAAGCTAAATTTTGATGGAGCTTCAAATGCCGTAGAAAATGGGATTGGGGCAGTCCTGATATCCCCAAATGGAGACCACTATCCTTTTACCAGTAAATTGGATTCCGATTGCACAAATAATATGGTTGAATATGAAGCGTGCATCATAGGCATCCATGCAGCCATAGAACGTAAAATTAAGACGTTAGAGGTATATGGGGATTCAGCATTGGTAATATACCAACTCAAGGGTGAATGGGAAACGAGAGACCTCAAATTAGTCATGTATCAAAAGTTGGTCTTCGAATTGACGGAAGAGTTTGATGACATTACTTTCCACTATCTCCCACGAGATGAGAACCAAATGGCTGATGCATTAGCCACTTTAGCTTCCATGATCAAAGTAAACAAGCTAGAAGATATGAAACCTATTCGGATGAGCATTTATGAGACCCCGGCTCATTGCTACAATATCGAGGAAGAGAAAAATGTTAGTCATCCTTGGTACCAAGACATATTACAATACGTGAAGAATCGCGAGTACCCTGAGCAGGCAACGGAGAATGATAAAAGGGCATTAAGGAGATTAGCCATAAACTATGTCCTAGATGGAGAGATTTTATACAAAAGAGGGAAGGATCAAGTACTACTGAGATGTGTGGATAATGTGGAAGCCAAGAAAATCCTAGAAGAAGTCCACAAGGGCATTTGTGGAACGTATGCTAATGGATTTACAATGGTTAGACAGATTATGAGATTCAGCTATTACTGGTCTACCATAGAAGGAGATTGCATCGATTATGCCAAGAAGTGCCATAAATGCCAAATCTATGCGGACAAAATACACGCACCTCCATCACCTCTTCACATTATGACTTCTCCATGGCCTTTCTCCATGTGGGGAATGGATGTTATCGGGCCCATATCGCCAAAAGCTTCTAACGGGCATCGTTTCATCTTCGTGGTTATTGACTATTTCACTAAATGGGTAGAAGCTACTTCATATGCTAATGCCACGAAATCAGCAGTCAGCAAGTTCTTGAAAACAGAGATCATATGTAGATATGGAATGCCTGAAAGAATCATATCTGACAATGCACTGAACTTGAACAATAGCACAATAGCAGAAGTCTGTAATCAATTCAAGATCAGACACCACAACTCGTCACCGTATCGCCCGAAAATGAATGGTGCAGTGGAGGCAACTAATAAAAATACCAAGAAAATTGTAGGGAAAATGACTGAGACTTACAAAGACTGGCATTAGAAGTTACCATTCCCACTTCTTGCCTATCGAACATCTATTAGGACGTCTACTGGCGCAACGCCTTTCTCTCTAGTTTACGGGATGGAGGAAGTATTACCCATTGAAGTTGAGATCCCATCTCTTAGAGTGCTAATTGAACTAAAGTTAGATGAGGCTGAATGGATCCAATCTCGATACGGGATGGACAGATGTACCAGAAGCGAATGATGCGAGCCTATAACAAAAAAGTTCATCCCAGAGAATTTCATGCGGGGGACTTGGTGTTGAAAAAGATCCTTCCTCTACAAAAAGACTTTAGAGGGAAATGGATGCCAAATTGGGAAGGCCCTTATGTCGTAAAGAAGGCCTTTTCAGGAGGAGCTTTGATTTTGAGTGAGATGGATGGTAAAAGTGTGACCAATCCAGTAAACTCAGACTCTGTCAAGAAATACTTCGCATGAAAAGGAGAAAATACCAAGGTGAAAACCCGCAAAGGGCGCTTTGAGTTCAAAAAAAAAAGGATGAAAGATGAAAAAGAAAAATGGAGAGGCCAAGGTGAAAACCCGTAAAAGGCGCCTTGAGACCAAAGGGGATTTGAGTTGAAAACCCGAAAAGGATGGCTCAAATTTTTGATCCGAATGGGGCACAAGGTGATCCGAGCAACTTGAATTTTGACCGAATTAAGGCATGTGATGATCTTGCTATACCTGAACCAACAGAAAGGGGCAGGCGACATCTTGGGGCATCAACAGAGTACTGTAGATCTCCTAGACACATGTCAACATCAGAAGGGTCTTCAGAAAGTTTGTGCAGAGAAGTTCAAGCTACGATATTTGAGGCACCTAGGCTTCATACTATTTATATTTGAATCTATTGTTCTTGGAATACTTCATTCTTTTGCAAGATACACATTACCAATCAATTCATTTGTTACTATCTTTAATAATTTATTTGTTTCGAGCTAGATTCTCAAATCAATAATATTCTACCCATCATTACATTCTTCTCGCAAACATGTTGCACTGGAATAATGATTAATAGACTAATAAAAATTTCACAATGGAAGTTTTGCATATTACTCTAGAAGTTTCTAAATAATACAGTAACCTGAAACAGGACTATTGTTTAGAACGCACCAGGTGTAAAGGTTGAAATATATAAAAAAGAAAAGTCTAAATTAAGACTGTCCCTTCAGATTTTATTAACCAAGCATTGATTGAACAAAATGACAAGATGTCGTGTCAGTGATAAGGCTTCGATAAGCAAGTAGGCAAGAATCACCAGGCAATAAAAGGGGTTTCCTTAGAGAGGAGAAGCCTTCATTTTCTCTACCCTTGAATTGAGATAGGAAAGGATTGAGGAAAAGCCACATATTTATACCATTGGATTACAGTGGGAGAATGATGGTACAAATTTTTTGGCCCCAATGGATTAAACTTTAAGGTTTACAGTGAGGGGCAACCTAGCTAAATGTTTCTTCAGAAAAGCCGGTCAAGCGAGAAGGCGTTGTAGCACGTCAGTGTTAAAGCCTTAATAAACTTCGAGTAATGACAACCTAAGCGGGTTCATTCTCGGAAAAATAAAATTCTGCATTCATCCAAACACCATTCACACATGTCTAGTTAGGATCATTTGATTCATTTTGATCATGCCATCCTAATCATTAGGCATAATTAGGTTCATAAAATGAATCAAACAGGTCATGTTCCCCAGAGAATAGATCGGTGAAATCACAAAGCCCTATCTCCCTGACC